>NC_138236.1:35497127-35837127 GCF_964197995.2 Scardinius erythrophthalmus
TATTGCTGGAAGCTCTTCCAAATGCTTTATTCTCTTTATTATCATACCATTATGCCACCATTAGAGTCTGTAAAACCCTCATTTACATTGTTCCTTCCAGTCAATTGTTGTCGAGCATTGTAAGAGAATTTCCTGGCTCCACGCTTTGTTTATTTTAAAAAGCTTTGGCGACGACGGCAGGAAAAATCGCCTTTTAAACTAAAGCATTTTATGAGCGGAGCTTTGGATGTGACCACGTTAGTGTTGCGGAGCCCGTCTTGTCTTGCACACAGATGTGAGTTGTAAATGTTAATCCCTTTTTCTGTGTCTATTTTTTTTTTTTATGCTGTTGAAGATCGTGAATGAAGCGGCCAAGTACCGGTACCGTTCTGGGAACATGTTTGACTGTGGGAAGCTGACCATCAGATCTCCGTGGGGCTGTGTGGGTCACGGCTCACTCTATCACTCCCAGAGTCCAGAGGCCTTCTTCGCACACTGCCCTGGAATCAAGGTGAATCGCACTAAGAAATCATAGTTTTATAACAGAAAATTAAGCCTGTTTTTAGGGCCATTGAGATGTTTTGCATTATTTGACTCTTGATGCTTTTTTCATGACAGTTAAGCACATTTTTCTCTAAATTTGTCTTTTATATGCTTTATATAATATTTATTTGTGCACTTTTAAATCAATCTAAACCAAACCACTGAAAATCTAATCAATTATTGGCATGACTAGGGTTGCGTACCGGTCACATTTTTTCGGTAATTTAGGCATGTTTACCTCAATAACTGTAAAGAAACTGAGTAATTTGTAGAAGTGTTATTGACATTATGCCAGAGCTGCCTGTCTGCCATTGTCTGTGATGCTTGAATATTAATAAAAACAAAAACCAAAGCACTGAAAATCTTGTATTCAGTCAGTTAATGGGTTGTGTTAGGGCCATGACGCGCCAAGCCAACAGTTTCTGTGGTGTGATCCACACGTCAGCATGTTGAATCGGCGTCAGGGCCATTGGTGAGAGAGATCACGCTGATATCAAGACGGTACAGAAGGAAGGCTGTTCAGGTTTTATGTGATCTTACCTAAGCATTCCAATACATTAATATTTTTATAACATGAGCCGGCTGGAACTATGAAAGTGATCAGCGTGATTGATATTCAAATTAAGCAAGTGCTGCTTTGTTTATGGTTTATATATCTGGAGTCCTAATTTCAGTTTCCCTTTTTGAACGACAAATATAGACAATTGATGCCTGCAGACATAGACAGTTATTTCCTTAAACGCAGGAGCTAATTGGAAATGAGCTATTTTAAAGACACTTTAATAGATTGTGTTTTATTAGACAGGTGAGCAACTGTTTTGATACTTTTATCGACAGAAAACTAATCATTGTTTTATAGCTCTACACAGTTAGTCTTATGGTTTGAATCTCTTGTTTTATTGGTTTTATTCTAATATCAATCTAGCTCACTGCGATGTGCAACAAGTGTCTCATAGCAGAGTAACATTAACATAACTTTCAACACACTTAAATGTATTTTTAGTATGATTGTTTTGACCATGAAAACAGCGCTGTTACCCCACAATCTTAATTAGTCAGATAAAGTGATCTGAATGAGTAGTAATTCAGCACTCGTGGCTGTTTCATTAGAATGAAATGAAATTATGTGAATTTAAGTGATCAAATGTAACTGTAACAAAGGTCATGTTCAGGGAAGGAGGCGGCTGTTTAACGTAACTTTAATCATAAAATAAAAATAAACACCAAGATGAAATGAGCGGCAACGGTCGCGTGTGGCATATACAGTGTGTGCAGAATTATTAGGCACGTTGATTTTCTGATCATATTTTATTTCCAGGAACATTTTGCCAATTCCAAACCATATTAAACTTAATAACTACTATTAATTTTCTATTTAATCATGTATAAGTGATATATAATTGTTCATGAAGGCTGGAAATGAAAAATGTCTTATTTTCAGGTGTGCAGAATTATTAGGCAAGTTTTCTTTTACAGATAAAATAAGCCAAAAATGAGATTTAACAAAGACTGAAAAGTCAAAAATTATTAAATCCCCATGAGAAGAATGCAAAACTAATGCAATACTAGAGATTACAGTTAAGGCATGACCATTGGACAGTGAAATGCTCATTGGGTCAGCAGGGTCAGACAAAAACAGGTGGAGAATTTTGTGAGTTTTGTGAGTTTATTTTTAGTCCATCTCCTACCCTGAAGTCCGTTTTGCAGAGATGGACTAAAAATAAACTCACAAAACGTATTAAAACGTATTCTGGAAGATGAATTCTTCAAACAGTGGTAGAAGAGGATGTGGTGCTGGTCCTTCAAGAGTCACTCTCAATCTGTCTGTCTATAAAGCCTATAAAAAAACAGTCTTCATGTATTTTACTACTCTTCAGCTTGTGACTCTTATTAAGAGGGGGTTATTTTTTAGGATTCTTTGCCTAACCCAAGTCTCTGAGACCCTGACACCTTGCTCTTCTGGAGACTCCAGGTAGGTTGCAGTTCTGGAAAATGGTGGTGCTGGAGACTAAAGGGTTCCTGATGGTTTCACACTTTATTCTTCACCTTAATTCTTCATTCTTTTGCAGTTAACATGTGTTTTTTCTTCTCCACCTGTTTTTGTCTGACCCTGATGACCCGATGAGCATTTCACTGTCCAATGGTCATGCTTTAACTGCAATCTCTAGTATTGCATTCTTCTCATGGGGATTTAATATTTTTTGACTTTTCAGTCTTTGTTAAATCTCTTTTTTGGCTTATTTCATCTATAATAGAAAACTTGCCTAATAATTCTGCACACCTGAAAATAAGTCATTTTTCATTTCCAGCCTTCATGAACAATTATATATCACTTATACATGATTAAATAGAAAATTAATAGTAGTTATTAAGTTTAATATGGTTTGGAATTGGCAAAATGTTCCTGGAAATAAAATATGATCAGAAAATCAACGTGCCTAATAATTCTGCACACACTGTATGCATAATAAAAACGCCAATGTAAAATGTCCCCGACTCTCGGCCCCACCCTGCTTCATAACACGGCTTAATATGTTTATTAATAAACATTGAACCATGAACATGATTTCTGCCTTGAGTCCCGTCGGATGTTTCCATCGGCTGTGGAGGTGAAGACGACAACTCGCACGATCCCACGCTCATTCACAGTGTCATCAAACTACGCCTTCGTTTTGAATAAGGACTTATTTAGTAAGATTATACCTGAAAGGGTTTTGGATTTATCATGTTAATTTAAAAAATCTTGTATAATATGACTTGCTGTTTTTGTTTTTTTGTTATTTAATTTTTGCCATGAGAATAGCCTTGAATGCTGACATGGCACTAAATAAAACAATCTGAATCTGAATCTGTTTTGAATAAGCGACCTCTAGTGGCGAAACTTACTAACCGTGCCTTTATCTAACTATTACTGTTGAAATAAAATAAATATTAGATAAAAAAAAATTAAAATTGGAAATGTTGCCTTGACAATTAACTGAAAAATGTGCAAGCTAATGTAAAGATAAAATAAAGCTAAATAGAAATGTAAAAACAAACAAACTAGTGAAATCATTAAAATGACTAAAACTTACAAAAAATTTTAATTGAAAATGAAAATGTAAAAAAAATAAAAGCTTATTCAAAATATTAAAAATAGTCTATAATAATACTAAAATAACACCGTTCTGTATGGGCTTTAAGCTGAAGCACGAGGCCGTGTGATTTGACCCGACCAGTACAACGTTTCAAACCTAGTGCATCAACACAGAGATTGTCATAGACTATGAAGGACTTTGTTCTTGTGGAGGATCCATGTATCGGTGTGATAAATATAATAATAAACTCACCGGTCTGTGATGGATTATACAGGAACGCTCTTTACTCATCTCACCCGCAATGCAACACAGATTTTTCACGCTACATCAAAACCCTCAGGAAATAGCAGTATGAATCACGATCATAGCAGATCGATGCGTGACTCACTATGAAGTGACCTGCACCGGCATCATCTGGATCAGTCACATGACCACAGACTTGACATTTAATGAGCCGACACACAGAGTGTCAGAGCTGATTTAACCTCACCGCTGCTCCTCACTCTTCACAGTTTGATTCTCATCGCAACACAAATCTTTATTGGTATGCACCCAATCTTATAGAGTCTTCATCTGTAATGGTCTACTCAGTTTAGTCATCTTTAAAATGAACCCAGTTTTGAGACGCGGCAATGCCTTTTGATCAAGTGTGTGTCCTTTATAAATGTACCAATTTTTGTTTTTGTTTCACTTTTTTTTTCTCTCTCTCTTTAATAAAACAAATATTATCATTTTTTTTCTCTGTTAGATTGTTGTGCCGAGAGGTCCGGTCCAGGCCAAGGGTCTTCTTCTGTCCTGCATTGAAGATAATAACCCATGCATCTTCTTTGAGCCTAAGATCCTGTACAGAGCAGCAGGTGAGAGGAGCTTGTTATTGTTTTCATACATCAAACTGTTGATCACCTTTTACATCTTTATGTCGCAATCTTTAACTAGAGCTGTGACACGATTAATCGCATCCAAAATAAAAGTTTGTGCTTACATAATATATGTGTGTGTACTGTGTATAATTATTTTGTATGTATAAATATACATACATGCATATATTTAAGAAATAGTTGCTTATATATATAGCCTATATATATATATATATATATATATATATATATATATATATATATATATATATATATATATATATATATATATATATATATATATATATATATATATATATATATATATATATATATATATATATATATATATATATATATATATATAGTAATATAAATAAATATAAATATTTTATATATATCAATTTTTTCTTAAATATATACATGCATGTGTACAAAATAATTATGCACAGTACACACACATATATTATGTAAACACAAACTTTTATTTTGGATGCGATTAATCATTTCACAGCCCGATTTTTAACCACTGAAAAGTATTAAAAAGAGCTTGTGACCAAACCTCATAACTCCATGAGATCCTCAAACTGCTGGTCAAACCTCATAACTCCAGCCGCCTCTATCGTGAATGAAGTGCCACACACTTTTTGGACCGTCCCTGCTTGTTTAAATAAAGAACTGGTTGATTGAATAAGTAAACCTGAATTGCTCTTGTGCTACAATCTTTTTGCTCATTCATCATGTGACTAATTACTCTGAAGACTTAGGATCAAGAAAGTGACATTATTAAAGGGATATTTCACCGCTGGAAAGATGAATGTGTATTTAAATTGGGTCATTTATGTAGTAGAAATGTGAAATTATTTTAGAAGTTGGTGCCTTCTAGACTGAGCAAAGCCAGAAAATGTGTTTTTGGCTCATGTGGATGAAAGACAACAACTCCCAGAATGCACTTGCTTCGCTGCCCTACGAGGACACTCCCAAGCCACGCCTACCGGTTACAGAGGGCAGTATCGGGAGAAATGATACAACTAGGCTACTAGTCGACTCGAAACTGAACAGGCGCCGTTTTATCGTGAGATCCCCCTATGGGCGGGTTGAAGACGTGCAGGACGAGCTCCTCCTACTGGCTGGAGTCTCTCGCCTCTGGACAGAAGAGCTTCTGATGAGCTGAATGACCATTTTTGCAACATCAGAGGTTTTTTCCAGACACACAATACAGAAATCTCTCGTCTCAGGGGGATATGAGGGAGGGAAGCATCAAATACTACCGGATTTCTACTGATACAAAGCTTAATGCTAATCGGTGAAGTATCCCTTTAAAACACTTATTGGCTGATGAAAGCACAGTCTCAGTTCTTCACTAGTCACAATCCTGATCTGTAATGTCAAGGAGAAGAACCTCCAGAACACATCTGTCATAATACAATGCAATATTCGCTGTTTTTTTTATATATTGCATATGAAAACATTTTGTTGAAAATACAGGGTTACTTTGGAATAGATAGTCTTTTCTCCCACATAATTATGTAGTTACAGCATCTGGGGTTCATCTAACCACAGCCAGAGCTTACCAACTACACTCTCAGCCACTGGTTAGGAGGAGAATATTTGGTGTAGTTTAAAGCACAAGTAAGTGTGGCTCTAAACGACACAGTCCTCATGTCCAAAGTAATGGTCAAATAATGAAATAAAGAGTGGAAAAGGACATTTTTCCTGCAGTTTTAAGGAAGTCGATGCATGTGTTTTTTTTTCCATGAGGATTATAGTGCATATTAATCTCCCGAAGCCTCGGTTTAGATCTGCTCTCTGTCTGTCTTCTGGTTCACTCTCAAACCTGTCTCTCAAGAATTTTGTTGAATGACTTTAATTTCCTGACTGAACATTTGAGCTTGTTTTAGGATCTTTGGCTCTTTATTATTATTTGGTTTTAATTTTAGAGCGGGGCTTTTCTTTTTTCATGCAGTTATTCTTACACGAAAGGAATAAATCATTCAGCCAGTCAGTTTATATAAATCTTGATTTGAAAAACATCATGTTTACCTGATGGTAATGTGGAATTTTCCAATTTCCAACTTGTCTTTTTTTTTAATCAGACATTATTGCCAACATTGAAATTAATGTCATATATTGTAACTCATGCAAGTTTAGTTGGCCTTAAATATGGTTTTGATTTATTACATGGTATTTAGAAGTTCACATCACCTTCTATGTAATATTCGATTGAAGTTTCTGAAGCACATGTTAGTGCTTTGTAAATCGTCCCTCTGCAGTACTAGGGTGTTGCTGTGTGGTTGCTAAGGTGTTCTTAAGGCTTTTAGCATGTGGTTGCTAAGGTGTTCTTAAGGCTGTGTGGTTGCTAAGGTGTACTTAAGGCTTTTAGCATGTGGCTGTGTGGTTGCTAAGGTGTTCTTAAGGCTTTTAGCATGTGGCTGTATGGTTGCTAAGGTGTTCTTAAGGCTGTGTGGTTGCTAGGGTGCTCTTAAGGCTTTTAGCATGTGGTTGCTAAGGTGTTCTTAAGGCTTTTAGCATGTGGCTGTGTGGTTGCTAAGGTGTTCTTAAGGCTTTTAGCATGTGGCTGTGTGGTTGCTAAGGTGTTCTTAAGGCTGTGTGGTTGCTAAGGTGTTCTTAAGGCATTTAATATGTGGCTGTGTGGTTGTTAAGGTGTTCTTAAGGCTTTTAGCATGTGGCTGTGTGGTTGCTAAGGTGTTCTTAAGGCTGTGTGGTTGCTAAGGTGTTCTTAAGGCTTTTAGCATTTGGCTGTGTGGTTGCTAAGGTGTTCTTAAGGCTTTTAGCATGTGGCTGTGTGGTTGCTAAGGTGTTCTTAAGGCTTTTAGCATGTGGCTGTGTGGTTGCTAAGGTGTTCTTAAGGCTGTGTGGTTGCTAAGGTGTTCTTAAGGCATTTAATATGTGGCTGTGTGGTTGCTAAGGTGCTCTTAAGGCTTTTAGCATGTAGCATGTTTAGAGAGTTTCACCATTGTCAGTACACACCTATTATAGTCAACACTGCTGTCTACACTGCAAGCATGCAGTTATCTACACGTCAGATATCTTAGGGAAAATTATATTCATTCTCCATCTCTGAATTAGGTTTTTATTAAAGAGCGGTTTTCCCATTAAATCCAGCAGTATTTTTAAATGATAGAGTGTGTGTCAGCTGGAAACACAAATCGGGCGTCCAACAACCTACCACTGGACCATTAGTGATGCACTTTTACTCGACTTCATCAATCACGGGAAACCTTGGGTAAAACCCCCTAACCACAAATCACTGCTCCGCCTGAGCCGCTCCAGCTGTCAGACCATCACTGCGATCAATAGCGATCAGCCCTTTTTTAAATATTTAAATCGAGTGTGATGCATAGCATTTATTTATTTATTTTTTTGGCTGCAAGAATCATGTTGATGTTGGAGTCAAGAAACGGGCTGTGAATAAACATTGGAGTCACTGTCGGTAGAAAGTGAATTCATTTGTTCTTCGCAGCTGAGCCTTGGACTGGGTAAGCGGCGCTGCTCGTGTTGCAGTCCTACATGCAGCTAATAGCAGCCGTAGCGACGTTACATTGTAATTATACATACTAGCAGGGTTTGACATTAACACCCACCAACTCAGGCGGGTTGAATTTTATATAATATACATTTTTAAATTATTTTAAAAAGGCTTCTGAAATAATACTAGTAGTAGTATAAAAGTACAATGTAGTTTTCATATATATATATATATATATATATATATATATATATATATATATATATATATATATATATATATATATATATATATATATATATATATATATATAATATATAATATATATATATATATATACACACACACTCATATCGATACTGAAATATCTGAAAATCTTCTGCAGGGTTCACAGTAGTCTCGCGTAGCCAGACCTTCAGACTGACGGCTGAAGGTCTGGAATTCATAGCAGCTTTCTTTGGTCAAGGCCCGCCCATAAGGCCGTTTGACCGACATGTCAAACAACCAATTACAGTTCGTTTCATTCAGCGTCACGTTTCGGGGCGTGGATATTTCCCCACAACAACAGACCGGCGTGCAACAAGTCAGTCAGCATAGAAAATCAAAGAAGGAGAAGAAAACAAGCAGTAAGTCATTGATCTGTTCGTGCCCGTATACTTTTGAGAATCCTACGTTTAGCTGATCTTGATAAATGCTCATTGTCACTCATGTAAACACAACAGTTTTTCTTCCGCAATCACACGTCTGCGCTTTGTTTCCCGGCTGACCGAAAATGAACGCGACACTCGCGCCCCCGGAAATCCGATCAAATTCAACCAATCAGATGACGACTTCGACATTCCTGAAGTGTTTCCAGTTAAGTGTACCATATGCATCAGACGTTTAGCCAACGTTCCGTGGGCGTGACGTCTGAGGCTGAGACTAGGTACACAATACCAGCTTCTCTCTCTCTCTCTCACTCACTCACTCACTCACTCACTCACTCACTCACTCACTCACTCACTCACTCACTCACTCACTCACTCACTCACTCACTCACTCACTCACTCACTCACTCTGTCTATATAAAACAGTATAATGGATCCGTAAGTCCGCTCTTAAAGTGACAGCAGCCTAATATACCGGCTGCTAAATTGAGATATATAAATATAAATATCTATATGGCAGGTTTTCCTCATGGTATCGATGTCAAAATTGTCAGCCTGGACAGTTATTGCGCATGCGCGGTCCTATGTCTCAGAACACTGGCTGTTTCTATAGCAACCGGAGCTTCTAACGGCAACTGCAGTGATGCGATGACTTTACTAATCCACGATTGGCTCTTTCATTTAGAAGGCGGGGCTTTTTTGCCATACTGGGTGTTGCACTTTCTCTTATTCATAAGTAATCGGAGGGCACCGTCTTCCTTTATATAAAGATCATGAACTGAACTGCTGTTGAAGCAATGCTAAGAATAATTCTAAGCTAGTAGGTTTTCAAAAAGAGTTGCATTGCCAAAAAAGTAAAGTACTTTTTAAAGTCTTCCACTTTTAATAATAAAGGAACTGGAATGCTTCTTCCAAAGTACATGCGCTCAGTCTTAGCTCTTCCTGTTTTTCCAAAGTTTTGCTTAAAGTACAAGCGGAAAATAGACACATACTGGTAAATCATGTGGAATTTTTCCACAAGCCTCTGTTTCTAATTCCGAGCAAAAGTACAGTCCTAACCAACCAAAGTCAACTTCAGCAATTTTCAACCAAATTACTTTAAACCTCATTGTCAAAAGCGGCAAGATTTCCCAGAAGGCGACACAGACAATGACTTCAATGAGCATATAAACGGGGATGAGGAAAATGGCTCTAATTAAACATAATTTAGCCATAAAGATAATTCAGCATGAATCAAAAACAAAACCTCATCATGAGATATGAGCGCTGTGGAAAGCTCTTTCTGCACTCTTGCTGTCAGGTGAGACGACTACCTTTCTTTAGCTAGTTATCGTGTTTCTTCCAGCCTTGCAAAACTCAACTTACACATCTATCCTTTGTTTCTATATGTGTGAATTCTTCTTTTTTCTCTCTATGTCTGGGACTACGGATGGAAATTAGCATTGTGCTCAATCCGGCGTATTTGCGTCAATTTCTGTTGTACGTTCATTAAGGCGAGACACGGCAGGCAAAAACATCAGGTTTTTTTTACTGGTCAGTTTTGAGATTTTTGGATATTTGTCTTCAATAACATGTCTTCTTTCAGACTTGTGGTGAAAAAAAGTCAGAAATACACATTTAGGTCTTTATTTTACTACACTTTGTCTGTTTGCATCTGTAGATTTCTCATAAATTCAACAAAAGTTGGCGTTCTTAATCATCCCGCCGCTCCGTGATCGCTGTCTTCCTGTCATCACACACACCGCTGGAAAGCTCTCTCTCTCTCCTGTGCAATGCTGTCGGATCCAAATATGGTCATTTCCTTTTAACAGCAACCAATCGTGAAAGTAAAAGGGCTGAATGCGCAATCTCATTGGCTGATGATAAATCTTTAAAGCCCGTTTTCTCAAAATGACTTTTCTCTCACACTCCCAAGTCCGAAATCTCCACTTCAGTAGCACCGATATACACCAAACTTTCCAGTCTTGTACCTAGTTATATTATGAAGACATTTACAGAGGGATTTGTAAATATATTATTCCTAGCCTGATTTATATAACATTTTATTCCAAAAAACATGGCGAAAATAATTTTTTAAGGCTATTGACAGTATATTCTGATTTACAGGATAACAAAAGTAGATATCCATAAATCCCTCTAATTTTTTTCCCATCTAATATGTGAACACAATGAACAAAATCATTTTTAACCTGGCTTTATCCAATACTCAGATTTCGTTTTTTTAAATATATGCAAATTAGCGCATATTTAATTTGATATTGCCTAATTTGCATATTTAAACATTAAATTACAGAAAACTTGTTATACATTTTTTTTCTCATCTTAATGTAGGTAATCAACTGGAAAAGTTTCATGGTGATATCTGCTAGTTAAAATTTTTACCCAATTCACCTGTAGTGTCTCGCCTTAATATGCACTGTCCCATCCAAATAAAAAAAAATATATATATATATATCCGGCACCAAAGAATAGGCAGAAAAGCTTATTCCTTGCTTTTTATGTACTGCAAGTATGAACAGATCCCATATTCACCCTCTCATCAACTCTTTTCCTCTGCCCATTGGCCCATTCATCTCAGCCCGTTCTGCCAGCGAGAAGACCACTGCAGTGTTTCCGTCTAGAGAAGCTGAAGACTGAGGGACGGGTGGTTATGATCTGAATAGACGGGTTTCACTGAACATCATACAACCATTTTTTCCCCCTTGTCCTTCAAGATATGTTCTCAGACTTTTATTCCACCAATATAATGGTTTTCTCCGCAGTTTATGGATTTAATCTCAACCCTATAAAGTCAATCGTATCACATTTAATACGCAAATATCTCTAAATGATCAAACTTTGCTGAAAAACCTGTCGCACACAATCTACTTCATGCCTTCTGTCGTCTGACTGATACAGTTTATACTTTTTTAGCAAATAAAAAGCGCTTTAGTATAATTGTAAAAACGTCCAGCTTCAGCTCATCTTTTTGCTTTGAAATCTTTACTAATTTAATAAAAAAAGGAAACATAAGAATAACTATTATAATGTTAGTAGTAATATTTCAAAATGAACACTTGGTTATCCATACATCAACAAGATCTTATTGATTTACATTACAAGCTATCAGAATTATAATTTTTTTTGGCCGTATAAATATCAGCATCTGTTCCACATTTCATGTTTTTGCTCAGTTTGGGTCTCTGAATAAAACTGATGTTTTTGCTCCTCTAGTATGATCTCAATATTCTCACTGTGTCCTACTATATGAGCCATTAAAGCCTGATGTATCAAATATGATACTAAACAAAAAATACATACATGCAATTTTGTTTTTTCTTCTTCCGATTTTTATTATCCTTTTTTTATTATATGTTTTGTCTTAAAGTTCAGTAAATAATTTCCATATGTCCGGCTTTACAGGGTGAATGTGTGGTGATGTGTAATCTGTGATTGTGTTCTGCAGTGGAGCAGGTTCCCACAGAAGCCTATCGCATCCCTCTCTCCCAGGCCGAGGTCCTGCAGGAGGGCAGCGATCTCACGCTGGTGGCCTGGGGAACACAGGTAGGCTTGTAAGAACTTATCAGATACATCAACTACACCATCAGATCATGATTTCAAAAGCTCTCTGGGTGTCCTGAAGCTCAGCTCAGACACTCCACAGGCTTATCCTGCTGAATGACTGATGTTCCTCATGACGAAGCGCAGAGAAATCAGGGCTTGTTTCTAATGGACGATACTGTTCTTTTTTCTGTTCATTCATCCCACCGAGACTATATGCATGAGCAGCACAAACTAGGACTGGGAGATGAATGAAATATTATTATTATTAATTATTAGCTGTCACGCCGTCTGAACACAAACATAACCTCACATTGCGGTTGGTCGGTGTGGTAGTAGTCCCGCCCCTCCTCCACTGTGATTGGACGGTTGGGTAAAAAGTGACAGTGATGAGCGATGTGTTTTACCCAGAGTTGAACATTCTTCAACTCTCGGCGACCTGTAATGCCTGGGTCAGATTACAATATTTTTTTGTCTGTTACGATAGTCACTGTGTCAGATTACGCGATTTTGACTCCTAAAATCTTGTCGTGTTGTGGACAAGAAGCATGTCAGACTACACGTTGCTTTCCGACCAGTCATTGTGTGCCGTCTCACATGCACACATTTACTAGCACATATACACACACGCTCTCACACACAAACACACTCACTCACTCACTCACTCACTCACTCACTCATTCACTCAATCGTACACACTCACTCACTCACTCAATCGTACACACTCTCACTCACTCACTCACTCACTCACTCAATCGTACACACTCTCACTCACTCACTCACTCACTCAATCGTACACACTCACTCACTCACTCACTCACTCACTCACTCACTCACTCACTCACTCACTCACTCACTCACTCGTACACACTCTCACTCGCTCACTCACTCACTCAGACTCACTCAATCTCACTCACTCACTCACTCAGACTCACTCACTCACTCACTCACTCAATCGTACTCACTCACTCACTCACTCAATCGTACAGACTCTCACTCACTCACTCACTCACTCACTCACACACACACACACACACACACACACACACACTCACTCACTCACTCACTCACTCACCACTCACTCAATCATACTCGCTCACTCACTCACTCAGACTCACTCACTCACTCACTCACTCAATCATACACACACTCACTCACTCACTCAATCATACTCACTCACTCACTCACTCACTCACTCACTCACTCACTCACTCACTCAATCATACACTCACTCACTCACTCACTCACTCAATCAATCGTACTCACTCACTCACTCACTCACTCACTCACTCACGCAACCCGTCATAGAGGACCGGAAAAAAAAATTGAACATGCTAGTCTTTCATCGTGGTGTCGTGAAGCAGACGCGACGTCGGCTGTCCCCCACTATGGCACACTATACGAGATGATACGATCGAATTTTGCGTCCCAACGCCCGTTGTCGTTTACGAATCCCCACGAGACCCTACGTCGTGCCAATTAAAACAATTGAAATTGAAAAAAAATACGCCAGCCGCGTGAAAAAATGCTTTGGTGGACACATGGCCTTAGCGTAAACTGCGCGTTAACCTTTGACCTTTGGGTTACAGGTACATGTGATGAGGGAAGTGGCTGCCATGGCACAGGAAAAGCTGGGTGTCTCCTGTGAGCTCATCGACCTTCAGACCATTTTGCCTTGGGACAAAGAGACCATTTGCAAGGTATGATGTGAACGCACACATTTGAAGAGTTATTTCCTCTTAATGGGATGGTTTACCCCAAATGAAAAATCGTCATGTATTTGCCATACAAGCTGTGTGACCCTCTTTCATGAAGCACAGAAGGAGATATTTTCTGGAAGCTGCTGTTTTCTAAACAATGAAAGTGAAAGGTTATTCAGGCTTTTGACCTTTAAAAAGGACAAAGAAGTACCTTAGAAGTATCATTCCTGTTTATACTTTTATATAGGGCAAGACATTCAGCTAATAATGAGTTGTTGCTTTTTTCACTGAAATTAATGTACTGTATTTTAGTTTGATAATGTTTTGTATTTAATATTTTGTATTTTTAGGGGATTTTATGCTACTAAATTATAGTTATGATCCATTTATTGCCTGTTAATCACTTTTTTTTGCGTAGACCTGAAAATGAAATTTCCAACTGTGGTAAATCTTGAATGCTTTAGGGCACAGGCTTAAGTTTGGTCTCTTTTTAAAGAAGACACTTGGTAGATTATTGAAATCTTCAAATTTGAAGTGTTCAGTGAGATTTTGTTTGGGCGCAGTACCAAAAGTTTCCACTAGATGTAATCCGCTTCCCAATCGTTTCCAATGCGCTAATTTTTGACCGCTAACCATACAAGTGTCACTTTTTTTAAGGACCATTTAACCTTCTCGAATCATGTCCATGATTTTTTGTGTTCACATAGCCAGTTCCAACACCTTTACCAAGTCTCGTACCGTTTCCGATGAAGTAAAAAAATGTTTTTGGTTAAAAATGACTGAACACTGAACAACAGCACCTACAAACTAGAGTTTAAAATTGAAAGGCCTATCACAAACCTGTAATGTCATGAGTAGGGGTGGGGCAAAATATCGAGAGTGCGATTTATATTGTTGTCCTTCTCCGTGCGATACGAGAATTGATATGCTGGTGCCAAATATGGATATTTTAATTTCCCTGGGCGCTTTGTTCACCGAGTGCTTACACAGATACACACAGGAGTGTTTGATCCTGAATATATCTACTGAGAGACGCCTGCTCACTTGTGTATCTGTGTAAGCGATCCGTGAGGAGCGTCAAAGATGTCTATTTACAGCATGTTTGTCCCATCAATGGTTTAAAAGCCGAAGTGCATCCAGATTTGAACTTAAACAGGGTTTGGGCATCTCTTACTTACTTGCACTGCTGTCCATCATCCCGTTAAAAACCTCTTTTTCTTAGGCTAGTCACAGACGTGCGAACACAATGGCCAATCAGAGGTGTTTAAGAATCCGCTCAAAATGCCAGAGGGAAATGCTGATGTCGTCACATTTTTACAATTTTAAAATACGCAAGTTGGTACCTTTGACAACACTATTCCCAGGTTTAAATAAAAGAGGCTGGTGAATTTTGAAATGTACCAGGTTAATAAAACAAGTTGATAAGCAGGTAAATGTGTCCGTTTGCACTCTTTTAGCAAAGTTTAAGCTTATAAAAGGAATATTAATTTACTTAATTTACAAATATTAATTTGAGTATTAATTTACTTAAAATGTTCAATTTAATTAACAGAGTGGAAAACTTTTTGTGCTCTTTTCTAACAGTTTGGACTTTAATAAAGAGAAAAAACCTGCTCTTAACCTTTTCACAGGCCTTTTGTTTTCATAGTTAGACAGATATTGTGATGTATCATCATAGGATTGTCTAGCAATATATCGATTATCGCAGAATTGCTGTATCATGTTGTTATCGATACCGTGAGCCTGCCATGCATTGTATCGTATCGTGAGGCACCCTGTGATTCCCACCCCGAGTCATGAGTAAATATCTATCAAATTAGAGTTGTAATATTGCTTTATGGTGGTGCTTTTCACTGTATGATAATCTCCCAAATAGAACTGATCTAGACAGTAATTGTTCTGGCAGGAGCAGTGTAATAGAGTAGCATGTCTTATTGAATCTTTGCGGTAGATTGTTTTGGCCGTGTGATCAGGGAGATGTAGATTCTCATGGGTTGTTTGTTGGAAAGCAGGTTCTTAAATAAACATTAAACCCATTAAACTGCCTCCATGAAACTCATTAGTGTGTTTCTGTTTACAGTAAAGCACTACACACACTGTTCACCGTTCTGGTCAGAAACCGCATGGGAGAATTATTATTTTTTTTTTACTTTGCCCTATCAATTGGTACCTTATCTCCTTTATTGGCTCCACATACGTGCTGTAACAGTGTTTGGATGTTGCACACGGGCATCACATTAGATTCACATTATCGAATCGAGTGTCTGCATGTCTCAAATGCTGCACAATGTTTTCAATCTTCATGTTTCTGGTGTACGCAGGTGTATTTCATCACATTCACTGTAGACGTGATCTGCTTACAATCAGTCACACAACAATAGCTGCTGTTTTATTCTAAACCGTCTAAACTTTGTTTAAAAGTCTGTTTTTTGCTGTCTTTACAATAAATACCATTTGGTTTGCTAATGTAATGCAGAGACATTCATATGTCAAGCGCTCAGTGCTTTTGGGGCCGTTGTAAATCGTGTGCCATTATTTGGTAGCAGTGTAGAGAGTGACTTTGTAATTACACAATTTGCAATAAAAGGGAACAACTGAAGCAAATGAAGAGCATGGTTTGTTTATGACCCAAGAATTCTATTAACTTCAATAATTATCAATATCAAAGCGCAGAGCAGAAACATTTTGAATCCAGATGTGCATCGAGCTTCACTGAGAGAAGCAAACAAACACTCAGATCTCTGAAAGCTCAATGTGTTTGTTGTTGTTGTGGGACCAACAGATGAACACATTGACTATTCCAGTAAATAAAGAGAGGCGTAAAACACAGGCCAATATTTGAAGGTTTATGATCAATGTAAAATGCACTTATAAAAAAGTATAAAGGCACAAAACAAAGCTTGTTTTGCTCCATGTTTGTTCATTTGACTTGAATGTGTATGAGTAATGTCTCTGTGAATAAGATTAAAAAGTGCACCAAATTCTGTACCACTTACATCCTCACACAGTGTTTGTGTGTTTACAGAAGAATTGAAATATGGCACATATACAGACCAATGTTATGATATTTTGTCTTTCTGTGTCATTTTGGTGTTCATTCACAGTCCTCATTCACTGTCATTTTTACTGAAATGCTGAATATGCTTCATTCACCTTTAGTGAATTGAGGCAGAGCAAAAAAGAAGCTTTGGAGCAAATTATGACATTTAATTTAAGATCGTATTAAAGGTGTGGTATAATACCCTTTTCACAAGATGTAAAATACGTCTTTGATGTCCCCAGAGTGTGTGTGTGAAGAATACAAGTATTAATTTCTTTTTGAGTCTTACTGACCCTAAACCTTTGAACATTAGTATGTGACACAAATACCCATTAACCCCACTAGATGTCCCAAGAAGAGTTTCAGTTTTAACTTTAGGACTCTTCACAAGCTTTAGAAATCACTGGGTGATCTCCAGAGCCTTTTGGATTTGTGATTTCATTTTTTGCTAGACTATGATTAATGATGACTGATGAATACCTGGTGGATAAATCACAGGAAGAAATACTTGTGCCACACAAATCAAAAAGAAAAAGTGAGAAATTGTTTTGCATAAAGAGAGAATCAAGCCTATTGTAGCACCATTAATACGTTGTATTGTGATGTTGTTTTCACCCAAATCTTCTCAAATAAATAAAAAAAGCAGTGAAATACAGTTATTAAATTTTTCCTGGATGCAATGACTATTTATTTATTTTGTAATTTAGCATAAATTAAATTCAAAACAACAAATACTGTCCACACTGTCCATTAAACAGCTGCGTGATCTAGCCAATCATATGTGATGTTTAATATAGAGCTGTGTTGAGTCACTTGCGACCAATCAGATTTTATGATGGACGGGACTAGCCTTTTTTTTAAATGCAGTTGCATTTAGTTTTGACAAAATATTTGATGCATTTTTATTTTTATTTTTTAAATGTGGGTTTAGATACTTTTCTTCAAGTATCTGCTGTGCATTGAAAGTATTGAGTGTGAGGTTTCTGTCTTGAGAATGCATATCTGAGATTTAATATGATCTTGAAGTGCTTTGCCAGAGAGGAGCTCCATAAATCCTGTCACTTTATAATCTGTGTTTTAAAAATGGAAATTGTAGCTTATTTCTTCCATTCCTGAAGCTTTGGTCCTGATTTTCTTCCTCCTCGAGCCCTGGCCTGTACTTTCTTTCTTCTTTTCGTTCGGGTCTGAAGTTGTTGTGAATGTAGCGAGCTGAAGTTGAAGCTGTTTCGCAGTCGCTCTTACGGCCTGTGCTGTTTGAAGTTTTACTGACGGCTCACACTAAATGTATGTCGTCTCAGAAACGGCCAGGATCTGTAATTTCAGCTTGCCGAAAGTCTAGACTGCTCATGCTCTCGTACTCGTCATCCTACACTTCCCAGACCTTCTCAACAATGGATTTCTTTTTATTGCAAATGGAGTCATTTTCTAGAGATGACACACACTCTCTCTCTCTCTCTCTCTCTCTCTCTCTCTCTCTCTCTCTCCCTCTCACACACACACACACACACACACACACACACACACACACACACACTCACACTCACACTCACACTCACACACACTCACACACATACACATATTAAATGGCAGTCTTTTTGTGCTATAATATTCAGATATTAGTCCATATCATGATTTGATGAAGTGTAGTGTCGCAGTTATGCTTTTCGTTTTCAATCTGCTTAATCACCTGTTTCTTTTTCTCCTTTTCACGTCATAATCATTTACCATGGATATTCATTTAATCATCGCAGGTGTTCATTATTTAGTCCATCTTTGTCCGGTATGGCACACTGTATTGAGTTTTTGGCTTATGTTTAATAATAGCTGTCGTCATTTATACCTTCCTCTTCATCCTTGGACTTAAACCGCCTGATCATCCCTTACCAGAAGCAGAAATATATCCTCAGCACAGTATTCCAGTGACACACAACTGGCTGAGTCTGCCTCATACATATTCATCAGTCGTGCCCGCACGTATGAACACGGCTCCTGTCTGTGGTCACTCAAACAAAGCGTATCTGGAACATGTTGTTTTCGGTTTCCTGTTACTTTCTCTGGATGATCCGCAGCGCTGCTAATCAACAACTCTGAGGTCTATATATATGCATGTTGCTTGTTGACACAGGGAATCATCTGAAATTGCAGTTAAATTGAAAGCAGTGTGTTTTCTTTTTTATTCCCCTCTGGTGTCTGGAACTGGTCAGTAAATGTAATAGACGTTCATTTAAAGGATAAACAAAATGGCCAGTTTGCCCCTGCCAGACCAGCAGCTTAGATGATATAATGTGGAAAGTGTTTTTATCCCTTCCATTCGTTCACATTTATGCGGCTGGGACAGATTTTGAAAATATCATAAAGTGTGTCCTAGATTGAGCACAATAGTGAAATTATGATAAGAGTTTCCCCCTTGGCCATAAAGGAATAGATTCAGTCTCACCCTCTTGATGTTATACACCTCCAAAGATTAAAATTAAGATTATTCACACAGCTCTTTTCCATACAATGACAGATCATGGTCCATAAACCACTGCTGTCAAGCTCCAAAAATGGCAAGAAAGCACCATGCCAGTAGTCCATGTGACTTGTGCACTATATTCTGTGGCTGTGTTCCCCACTATACCCTCATTCACTATTCCCTAAATTTACTCCACTAATATAGTCCACTTGGAGTGAATGAAAACGAGTGAGTGAATTCGGACACTGAGTGCAGCGGAAGGGCGTAGTTTGTGCTTGCTTCGTCTTAAACTTAGCAAACTGGCAGCTCTAGTAGTAATGAAAAGATTTATCTTGAACTCTGTCATGTATAAACCTTAAACAATTTAAAGGGACACTCCACCCATTTGCATTAAGCTTTGCATTGTTAGAAACCCAGTCATACTATTGAGTGGTCGTGCAACACTCTCTCATTTTCCCCTGAGACGGGAGAAATCCGTTATTTACCTCTTACACTTCCTCCCACAATGACGCAAAAATCGTCATTTTGCGTCATTGTCGGAGGAAGTGTAAGAGGGGGGGATTTCTGTTGAGACTACAAGCGCTAGTTCCTCACCTTTCCCAGGGGGCGGGACCCGCTCACGCTACAGACCTATTACAGATCAGTGGGTTGGACTTTACTCTCTGAAACTGAAAGCAATATCCTCCATCTTGTTTGAAGCTAAGCTAACAGGCTCTGTGGATACAGATGTACAGTTATGACAATAGCGGAGGAGAGTGCTCAATATGATATAGAAGAAGAGGATTTCGGAAGTCTGATGCTTGAATCAGGTGTTTGTGGCTACCTTTACAAGCCGCATTATAGCGAAGAGCAGCCGAGGCAGAAGACCTGCCTGCCGCGGACGAGGAGCCCGGACTGGCTCGAGTTAGGGCGGACCGGTGGCGCCGGTGATCTCACAATGCAGCTACGAACACAGAGATAGAGTCCGTCTGCGGCAAAGAATTTCAACAATGACAATTTCTCCTGGACGAAATCTCTGAATCAGACGAGGACACGGACGTTTGTGTTGAGAACTATCCTAGTTTCGCACCGCATATGTTCTGACTGAACATCCAGGTACCATGCAATAATTCACCTTTTCGAAAGAAATACAAATGAGGAGTAATGCACTATATGAGTTCGCCAACTAACTAGACATTTTGTGTGAATGTGAAATGAATTTCAAGCTCTGGTAGTAGCTAGCCTTGTAGACGGAAGAGTGATTTCTCTTATAGGCAGATATGCGCTTTCTGGATTAGTGGGAGTGGCTTGCGGAGCTGTGCAATGTGGTGCATTGTGGGAGTTGTTGTCTTTCATACAAATGCGTCCTGAAGTTATTTTTTGTCTTTCCTCGGTCACGAAGGCACCAAATTCAAAATTTATTTTACATTTCGACTACATATATGACCCACTTTAAATAAAAAACAATGTTCAAATGGGTGGAATGCCCCTTTAATAATCAATTCAAAAGGAATTTATACTTGTATGATATTACGCTGTATCCACATTGGACCAGTGTTTTGGAAAATGGATGGATTGATAATTCAGCTGCGAGCGCCTTTTCTAGTGAGACGTGGGAATTCATTCGGCCCAAGCTTCGCAGTGCATTATGGGTATTCTTTAGCCGTTGAGCGTACATCGGTTGTACACTTGTCATTGTGGTGCATTGTGGGATTGAATCAGTGCACTCGATAACGTCCACTATGGTTTCGGACACCACTACAGATGTCTGTTCCCTCAAATAATGCCCTATTTAAGGGTATAGAGGGAAATATCAAGTCTTATGTAGTCACACCCTCGCTGTCGGGCACAGACAGAGGCTGTTTATTTTCCTAACTCCATGAGCCGCCTGAATGAAGAAAGTGATCAGTGATATCTGCAGTCCTTGTTTAAGTTTCCCCTTCTGAATGTTGAATATAGACACTTGATACCTGCTGATGTAGACAGACATTTCCTTAAACGCAGACGCAGAACTCGCCTGTAGTTGGTAGTTTCCAATAGTCTTTTTGGTGTGTTCAAGTGCAGATTTCTGTCCCAGACACAGCCAACACGAGGCGACAACAGTCTGTCTACTTTTTACATCGGCTTGGTGTGTCACGGCCTTTAGTCGCTGATGATCTTGCCTTCGACCAAAACTCTGCATTCAGATACATGATTCTTACAGATTTTACATCATTTGTCTGCAAATTCTCGCTTGTGTCTTAATCCAACATGACATTACATATGTGAAATGGAGATTGATACTTTGGTGCTTTGATAAAGAGGAAGATGTGTCATATTTCCTTAGAAGACTTACAATATAGTGCAGAGGTTGTATGGACAATTCTAAGATAAAATGACCTGTATCATTATCATAATTGATTAAGGATGTTATGAGACATAAACTGCCTGTATAATTGTTTATTCATTTATAATATGAAATGTTCTTGAACCAAATCGGCATATTAGAATGATTTCTGAAGGATCACGTGACTCCGAAGACGAGTAATAATGCTGAAAATTCAGCTTTGATCACAGGAATAAATTATATTTTAAAATATATTCACATCCAAAATGGTTCTTTAAAATTGAAATACTATTTCTATACTATTTTTTTTTTTTTCTGTATTTTTGATCAAGTAAATGCAGCTTTGGTGAGCAGAAGATACAGTTTACAAAACCTTCATACGAACCCCAAACTTTTTGTTGCCTTAATTTTCATGGATAATTGGCAAACCCTTGACATTGGAAAGCCAGTAACAGCAGATTCACTTTTATGAAAAATTTCAACCCCGTAAATCATAAGCGTCTGTCCCCATAAATCATAAGAACAAATGTGCCCTACACTTTGGATGAGGTGACGTATTCTCGTGATGCTAGGTCTCGGGCTTCTTGGTTCAGATCCATTGGTGATCTTTTGTCTGGACTCCCAGGACGTGACCCAGTCTGTGGTCCATTGTGAATGGAGATTGCACTTTCCTCCATGTGCGAAGGCCAGTGGTCAGCAAACCTTGGAAAAGCCAAGTCCTCATTTCAATGGGAGTCTTGTTTCCATATGGGTTCAGCTCTGTATTTAAAGGATATTTTGATTTGCTCCGCTCTCTGGCCATCTCAGCAGCACAGCTGATGTTCCAAAGCAAACGCACTGCCGCGTCTGGTTAACGTGATCAAGATGTGCCCTGAGCCCTGTGGTTCACTGCTCTTGCATTTTCACCTAGTTAAATGCATGTTTAGATGTGCTGTGTGTTTGTGCAGTGTTGCTGAATGTCTCAAGAGGTTACTTTTAACGTGAAGGTTGGACTTCCTGCAGTTCCTCTGGCTCAGCGGTGGTCCTAAACATCGACTGTCCTGAGTTTTTTCCTAAGTTTCAACGGTTGCTAATCTTAGCTAGGATGCTAAGGTAACATAGGCCAATGTTATGCATATGAACTGATGAACATTCTGCTACCTGAAGCAACTTGATTACTGCCAGTGTGAACACACCTTAATTCTCATGCTACAAAGACCATTTCCCCCCAAAAAACAAGTCATGCATCACAAATACCTGTCAAACCTAAATGAAGAGGGATACCATTGTACTTTTCTGTACTATTCTGTGCTTTTCAGCACTAAAACTGGTTTCATCAAAGAAACCCAAAAGAAAACCATAAATGGTGTGAATTAAAACTGGAAACTCCAAATCACTTATGTTTGTGTATCATTTATGTAAATCACAACCCTATACAAGGCCCGACATTTAATGTTTGACGTTTGTCCGAGATAAGTGGATTTTTTTATTAGACTTAAAAGGTCAATAACAAAAAAAAACTAACTAGGGAATCACCAAACCGCGAGAACGACTGATTATTTTTATATTTACAACATAAGAGACTGTTAAGCAACATCACTCGACCAAGCGTGCTGTTTTCCTGAATACCATCACGGTTGAAAATGTGACTGATTTCATACGATGATAAAATTAAGTCAATTTATTTCAACAGCGAAAATAGTTCCAAAGATCACAGCAGAAACCGTGCATCTCACAGCAACACTCAGTCGTGTTTTCAATACTGGATGATTCAGCGCTTTGAACGAATTGGTTGAGATTCAATGACCCATTCAGAAACAGCTGCCTCATTCTTGAATGAATCAGCCATTTGAACGGTTTAATTTCATTTTTAAAATGATTATTCTTTTCAAAATGTCAAATTCAAAAATATTTATCTCATAACATTTAATGCAGTTGTAATTTGTTAGTGTAAATGATTTAATTTGATTTGGTAACGGCCAATCAGTGTCTTATTCTAATTGAATTTACTGATTGAATTTAAGAATTTTAAAGGAAAGATGAAGCATTCATTTGATAAGATTAAGGGGTGGAAAAAAACTTTATAAAGGTAAAAAATAAAATAAAAATAAAAAGCCCTGGCTAAATATCACAAATATGCAGATTTAAATATGTCAAAGCGGATAGAACACTTAATGGGAATATTGCTTCAGAATAAATTTATATTTACATCACAAAA
The DNA here is from genome assembly GCF_964197995.2 of Scardinius erythrophthalmus. NCBI lineage: Eukaryota > Metazoa > Chordata > Actinopteri > Cypriniformes > Leuciscidae > Scardinius > Scardinius erythrophthalmus. The sequence continues at coordinate 35,520,958 of NC_138236.1, forward strand.
ACCCTATTTTCTCCGGACAAGCTACTTTTTTACTCGGACAAGTGAATGACCGATTTACTTGTCCCTGCTATACTATGAGCAGATACTAACTGAAGCGGCTTGAAGTGCATTTAGTACATTTACATTTTACATTTATTCATTTAGCTGACGCTTTTATCCAAAGCGACTTACAATTGCTATGTCAGAGGTCGCACGCCTCTGGAGCAACTAGGGGTTAAGTGTCTTGCTCAGGGACACATTGGTGTCTCACAGTGGATTCGAACCCGGGTCTCTCACACCAAAGGCATGTGTCTTATCCACTGCGCCATCACCACCCCATTTAGTGTACATCTTTTACATGTTAAGTTGCTTCCCTTGACCTATTTGACAGTTGAGCCACAGGAACACTTCTGCAGTTTAGTTATTACACAAGGCCATAGCACTGCCTGTGAAAATGTTGTCAGTGTGTTTGTGAAATGCACAGCACATAATAAAACACAATTCTTGCTCCTACCGCTCACATAAACGCTCACATTCAGGCGCGAGGAAGAGACTGAAGTGTTTTTCTGCTTCTTTAGAGGAGGGTCTCTGGAGTGTTTGTGTTGGGTTCTGCCGTGTGGACTACAACAGTTCCCTTTGCTTCAGGGAATGAGTTTCGCAATGGAGGCTACTTGACGAGATAATGCCTTTGGTTTGGGGTCGTACATCATCTGTGCTTACTCTGACCCAAGGCCCGTGGATCTGCAGAGACACCTGATGGACACGCACACAGATGAATAGAGGAGTGACCTGGCTTGTCTTAATGGGATTGTTTGCTCTGTAAAGTGAGACGGCGCGTGCGTGCCACAGAATTCCTGCCTGTATCCCATGTGGAGATTGAGCGCTGTTGGCTGAACCCGTTGAACCCCAAATGAAAGTGCACGTCATTACATGTCTCATTTCACAGCAAACATGGGCTTGACTGTGTGGTGCAATGACTCCGGTACTCTAAAGATAATGAATCCGCTCGGATACGACATGTTTTTTGACTTTGGATGAGGAATCGTGTGCTTGTGTGCTGGACGTGGTGTGATGATTACTGGAAGAGTGTTGGAGCCGCGAGCCTGACTGACTTTCATCTGCTGGAGAAACACTCCATGAGTCTGTCAGCCTCATTTGATAAGTGCCACGCTCTCTAATGCAGATCTAATTCAAAGACCTCATGATTTAGATCGGTGTGTTTCTCAAAGCCAGATGGAAGTGCTGTGTGAATGATTTATTCATTTAGAGCTGCAGTGCATCAAACACCAGTGCTGCTTGTAAAATTGAAAGGGTTAGTTCACCAAAAACATTGCCAATTCTTTCATTTAACCATCTTAGTCCAAATTTGTATGACTTTTTACTTCCGAACATAAAAGTAATGAAGCAAACAGAATTTTAACACCATAAGTGAAATGAAAATTAATTTTTTTTTAATTTAGCCAAAATCCAAAAATAGTTTAATAATCAATATTCAAACAGTTGTATATAAGCATTTAAATTGCAGTTTTTGTATCAACTTTTAATGATATAATTATGTTTCTTCTCCAATTTGTTAAATAGAAACATTTAGGTGGTGGCTGTAATAACTTGTTTTCATGACCGGTTTATTCAAACATACATTGACCATTATGCGCTATTCGTTTTTAATGTAAACTCTGCTGGAAACCCCAGACTATAAAATGTGATTTTGCAACTTAATAATGTATTTTTATTTTTAAACATATGTATTATCACTCACTTTATTAATGTTTTTACTCTACTTTTGTCCAGTGTTAGGGGGATTTAAGGTATTTTTAAATTTATATAAATTATTATTATTATTTTTTTTTAAACATCCTCCCACATCCTGGAAAAGATGGACAGTGTTATGCTAAAAAATGACAAAAGCAGTTTATATGATTCATGCGGTAGTGCTCCAAAGCCATATGATGTTTTAATATGAGGAAGAGACCCAAATGTAAGTTTATACTTGCTGAAAATCCTCCTTTCCATCATATCTCTCAAATCTATGGAAGCCCATTTCTGCCACATAAGAGAAATAAATTGGTCAAACTTTAGTTTATATGATTCATGCGGTAGTTCATGCGGACACAGTTCTGCGTGAACAATCTGCCAAACCACTCCTTTTATTTTCTAAATGAATGACATGAGGGTGAGTAAATGATGACAGAACTTTCATTATTGGGTTAACTAACCCTTAAAGGACATGTCATACCATCATCTGTAAAGCCTACAGGTCCTTATTAGAAAGTAGCTTAACTTGGCATTATTCAGTGTTTTAGTATTTCCCCTATTAGAACATCTGATCTAGCCAGTCAAGATGGAAAACTGAAGACATTTTCAGTCAAGCCTGCCTTATGCAACCAGAAAGTGGCCCAATATATTTCAGCAGCTTCCAGAGTAATTTAATTGTGCCACTTAGCTTGAATTCACCATGTCAGTTGGATTTATGATGGACGAGTGAACAGGTTAATGGGTCTTTGATCCCATCAGCCACTGGAACAGATTTTAGTGGACTGCTGAATTAGTCCATTTCAGTCCCACTTCACAGTGCTGCTGGGTCGGGCTTTGCAGTTATCTAATACTCTGCAGACCTTGATCTTTCAAGAAGAGTTCATTGAGCTAGGAAAACATACTGTAATGTTCAGACCTTAAAACATTCTGCTCAGTCTAAATAGAGCATTTACTGAAAACGAGCTGGAGGAACGACTTTCTGATGCAAGACAAATGGATAAATGATCGTAAGCGTCCATATTTACACGTCCACAAGACGGTTAGCAAACCAGCTTATTTTCAACAACAGGATTAGAGAGAGGGTGGAAAATGGCCATAAATTACAGCAACTGGGAACCTTGACTGGTGTTATAAGTGACCTCTTTAACAATTCATCTTGAATGAAATGAAGGAAATTAGTTAATGCAAACTCACTTTCACACAGACTGAGCATTTCACAGAATCTGCAGATGTACATATAGAACTGAAAAGGTTAGTTCACCCCAAAATGAAAATTATCCCATAATTGACTCACCCCTCAAGCCATCCTTGGTGTATATGACTTTCTTTTCTTCGCAGTTAAATGAAAAAATATCCTGGCTTTTCCAAGCTTTATAATGGGAGTGAAGCCCAAAAAAGTGCATTCATCTATCATAAAAGTAATCCATACGGCTCCAGGGGGTTAATAAAGGCCTTCTGAAGCAAAGCGATGCGTTTTTGTTAGAAAAATATCCATATATGGGCAACAGCCATATCACCCTGTAGCCCAAGACTGGTTGCTCACTGAAGCTAAGCAGGGTTGAGCCTGGTCATTACCTGGATGGGAGACCTCCTGAGAAAACTAGGTTGCTGCTGGAAGAGGTGTTAGTGAGGCCAGCAGGGGAAGCTCACCCTGTGGTCTGTGTGGGTCCTAACGCCCCAGTAGAGTGATGGGGACACTATACTGTCAAAGAGCAACGTCCTTCGGATGAGACGTTAAACTGAGGTCCTGACTCTCTGTGGTCATTAAAAATCCCATGGCACTTCTCGTATAGAGTAGGAGTGTATCCCCGGTGTCCTGGCCACATTCCCTCCAATGGCCACATTCCCTCCAATGGCCCTTGCCAATCATGCCCTCCTAATTTTCCCCATCCATTGATTGGGCTCAATCACTCTCTCTCTCTCCTCTCCACCTGTAGCTGGTGTCTTGTGAGAGCACTGGCGCCGTTGTACTGTGGCTGCCATTGCATCATCCAAGTGGTGGTGGTTGAGGAGAAACCCCGACATGATTGTAAAGCGCTTTGGATGTACAGTAGTACATATGAAAGCGCTATATAAATGCCTCATAAATATGAATGAATGATTGAATGAATGAATAAGTTTATAAACTAGAATCACTGGCTTCTACGCAAGTCTTTTACGATTACTTTTACTATAGATGGATGTGCTTTTGAGCTTCAAAAACTCAGGCTCTATCCACTCTTTATTAAGCTTGGAAGAGCAAAGATATTTTTTTTTATACAACTCTGATTGTGTTTGGCTGAAAGGAGAAAGTCATACACACCTAGAATGGCTTGAGGGTGAGTGAATTATGGGATATTTTTGAATGAACTAACCTTTTAATGTGTTGATACTATGTTGCCATATTTAAAAATAGGAACCTGTGAGAACAGATGACGATTAGCGTTCTCACAGCTGCATTTATTTGATCAAAATTACAGCAAAAACAGTAATATTGTGAAATATTATAATTTAAAACAACTGATTTCATATATTGTAAAATGTCATTTATTCCTGTGATCAATGCTGAATTTTCAGCATCATTACTCCAGTCTTCAGTGTCACATGATCCTTCAGAAATCAGTGTCACATGATCCTTCAGAAATCACTCTAATTTGATGATTTGCTGCTCAATAAACATTTTTATTTACATATCATTATCAATTAATTTGCGTATTTATGTATCAAAATGAGCGTTCTATGTAAAACAAACCAATGATCTTTCCGTTTCTAGTGTCCTGATCAAACAGTTTGGCTACAGGAAAAGTGAAACAGTCACACATCTTGAACGGGAAGTGGTGCAACGCTGTGCTTCACAAGGCTAAAGACTGTTTGATGACAACCACAGTACTAGAATATTGTTGGCAGGTTGCATTTGTAAGTCTCTGGAAACAACTATGGTGGTGGTGATGGCAGAGGAAGAAACGCTGGTGGCTTGGTTTGCATCTTGCATTATTTATGACCGACTCTTTCACGTATAATTACATTATTAGCAGACATCACTTTGGTTTGGAGCCGTTGGATGTTCTGAGGCTCGATGGTTCACGCATATTGGTCAGGAGGTGGTGTCGTAACTCTTGTCATGTGTGGCCATTGTTTCAGAGCTTTATTTGTGGAAAGGCATTGGAAAATTACTCACGACTGATCAGAATCCAGCGTTTTATGCTTCCCGTTCAGGCTGGACCGTGTCCTAACCCCACACCCATCAGGCCCTGGATCGGCTCTGTTCTCATGTGGCCCACAGACCTTTCTGTCTGTTTTTCAAGGTTTTGTCTGGGATTCAAAGGACAGGGTTAGCGCAGCATAATGCTGCATAATGAGTGCTCTGATTAACATGCTGTATGAGTACATGTGACAGCAGTCCTGCTGGGGTCCATATTAAAGAGGACCTATTATGCAAAATTCACTTTTAACATGGTGTTTGAACTTAAATGTGTGTCGGCAGTGTGTGTACACAACCACTCTATAATGGTAAAAGTCCACCCACTCCTTTTTTTGAATCCCCATTAATCTCAAGCAGAGTCTCAGAATAAGCCGCTTGCGGTTTCTATGCAATGTGATGTCACAAATGCATAGGCCTTGCCCATGACTGCTGACAGACTCCGCCCTTTTAGCAAAGACTCCGCCCTCAGTGTGCTGTACAGTCCACCATGTTTATCTCCTCGCCAGAGCAGTTAACAGCAGCATTCAAGTAAGAAATGTATTCTTATTTAAGCTACTAAAGTTATTCAGTCAAGAGCAGTGAGTGATTTTCTGTTTTTCTTTTGTTGTTTGATTCATATTAACAGCATATATAGCACCTTTTACGCTGCTTTCACTTTAATACACAGATCTAATATACACATGCGATTTCTTTCCTTGCTGTTTACGTTCACAGACATAAAAGACTGTGTTTATGTGAACTTTGTGTGTTTTTGACATAACCGTGTGTGTATTTGACAGTTTAAGTGCAATAAGACATTAAAGAAAACTTCTGCCATCTGACATCCAGCTCTCTGTTCTCGTGCTCCGGGTGTGTGCGCTCAGAAAACCATATATCAGAAGTTTAAACTGATATGGCTTTAAAACGCATGCAAATAAACTTTTATCATGAAGAATTGCAATGTCACGTGAGCGTGACCACGATAGAGATGATAATCAAAACAAAGTTTTGGCAGAGTATCCGAGGCATGAACTGTACAGGCTCCGCCCTCTTCTCGAAAGCGGGGCAGGGAGCAGCAGCTCATTTGCATTTAAAGATACAGTACATGCACGAAAACTGAATGTTTTTCCTTCCACTCAAAAATTGTCATTTACAACATGAAATAATAAATATGTGGGGTATTTTGAGCTGAAACTTCAGACACATTCTGGGGAACCTGAGACTTAGATTACATCTTGTAAAAAAGGGCATAAGGGGCCTTTAATGACCTACAAATACAAATGAGGAGTTTATTTTGCTACTTTTGTGCAGATTTGTTTCGAATGGCTTTCCCATGTTCATTAAAAGTGCTTGAATTTTGGATGTTTAGATTCAAGGAAAGTCCTTGAAAATAGGCTTTGGTCCTTGAAAGTGTTTGAATGTTAATCTGAAAACCTAGAAACTGTATTTCCTCTATTAACTATATTTTATAGGCCTTAATATACTCCATTCATTCTGGAATGTGATTTTAATAGATTCTTATGTCTGATTTGTAAACTTTTATATTCTGATTTGTAAACTTTTATATTTTTATATAAATATTATTATTTTATTTTATTTTTTTGTTTGAAATCAATTCGTAAAATGACTGAAATCATGAATTATCGGCCGAAATCATTTGGAACAAGATTTTAGATTTTTTTTTTTTCATTATTCACTGAAATGTGGGGGTATTGGTTTATATACTGAATTAAATTTTACACTGTAATTTCCCTTATTTTATTTTACGATTGATTTTAGTGCTTAATGCTTTAAAAAAAATTAGATTTGGAATTAATTTGGAATTTTAGGAAAATAAATAGCAACTTATTGAAATCGGCCATATCATTTTTATATTCATGCATCCATAATTGCCATCTTTGCTTCATGTTCTTGAGAAAACTGTTAATTTATTTATCCAATTAAATATGCTATAAAAGTCACGTGACTCATGATTCTACAGCTGCTGGAAAATGAAGTCACTGATTTCACCACACAAGACCGTGAACTTTAAGTGTCTCATCTGGATTTGATTTTTATAAGTAAATGAACTGCAAAGAGGATCTTTACTTCTTGACTATTTTTCTCGTGAGTTAATTTGAGTTCCATACAGAGACATTTCCGTAACTCTTGGCTGTATTCCTGACGTGTCATGAGCTTCCGCAGGGAGATTGCTGTGGGATTTACTATGGTTGGTTATGTGTTCCTCTAGTTGTCTTTGCAGTCACCACCCTCCTTTATTTATGAGGTACTCCTCCTCTCTCTTTTTCTTCTCCTTTTTAATCACACTCCATTTACAGCTTTCACCAGATCTGCTCTTCTGTTCACTCCTGCAAAGTTTGCATTCCTCAACTCGGCACTCGTGAGATTTCTAGAATTCCTAGAAATAGTCTTTGTGTCATTACTTTGGATGAGAGCTGGAGAAATCCACACAGGCTCATAAAAAGCAAATGAGGGGAAAGTGGCTATTTATTCACTCAAGCTTTTCCCTGTCTTTTTCTTTAGAGTGTCTCTGACCAATGACTTAGGCCCCGTTTACACCTGGTATTAAGATGCGTTTTAGTCAATCGAATCACAAGTAGACGAGGGCAACACATACGCGTTTACACTTGGTGTTTTAATCCGTCTCTTTTGTCCACTTTCAACCACTTCTGTCCTGATATCTTCGAGAGGAGGGTTTATGGGCGGGTAAATCTTTAGATTTAAAAGACAAAATAAGCTTGTGCAATTTACATATGAATGTGCACAGATTGTGGGAAAACATACGGAGCGCATCAGCTTTTGTTTCTGCTCTGACAGCCGCAAGATCAGCCGAACGCTGTGAGTGTGTGTTAGAAATCAGGAATGGTGAGAGAATATTGTGCTTGGTACGTTTTCCAAACCAAACTTGGGTCTTCAGCCGACAAAGTTTAAATCCTGTCTGGCTACATCTCTTCCCATAATGTTCATGCATCAGGTCAGTAGGCGGAGAGTAGACGGTCTTTTGTGGCTGTTTGAACACATGAGCATCTACTCTACGAAAGCGATCTGGTCTAATTTGTTTATGACTGCCTCTGGAAATGGTTGAAAGTGGACAAGCTCAAAACATTTTAGACCCCGATTACACCTGTATTTAGTGTCGTCCACTTGTGATCCGATCGTCCCAAATGCATCTTAATACCAGATGTAAACGGGGCCTTACTTATTTACCATGTAGCGGATATAGTGACGTCTCGGTTTATAGCAGTCTGGAATCGCAACTATTGTGTTTTCTTCTATTACCAACTTGTTCTCATTTTAGGTTCTCTTTGTGTTGGCGGTGGTGGGTTGTAGTGATTCAAAAGGAACATGAAATTAAAATTGATCTTGCACCATCTCTGAACCAATAGCCAAATAGTTTAGACTTTTTTTTTTTTTTGGGGGGCATTTTAAAATCACATTAAGCTTTAACTTTTACCAATCAATCAATTCCTGATGGATAAAATCAAGTCCCGCAATGTTGTTTTTCATTGTTAAATTATCAAGTTCACTCAAATGCATCACGTAATGGAAGTAAAATGGGATGCATGTGTTGACTTGAAGGGATAGTTCAGCCAAAAATGAATCATTCTTTCATTTCAAACTTGTATGACACAAAAGTATCTCTTTCTCTATACATTAATAGTCTGTGGGATCTAATATTGTTTGGACCCCAAAGCTCTTCAAAATATCTTGCACAGAATGGTGGATATTGATTGCACAGCAGGACTTTCATAGAGAAACGAGCTGCTCCTCGTCCACTGGCAGCATTATGTAATTGAGTGGAGGTTTTGGTCTCCTGAGTGAACTGAAGTTAGTTATGGTTAGTGGAGTGAGGCCTGGGTTGGCTCTGCTCTGGTGTAATCATGTGGCTCTGTGATTTGAAGTCCAGGTCACGCAGGCTCCAGAGCTAAAAGTGTCCCACAGGGCCACTCTCAAAGCCTTTAAGAGATGTTTTGCTGCTCCAATAAAAGTATGTTTTACAGTTTGAAACTGAGAATGACTGATGTCTCCAGTTTCACACCAGCAGATTAACTTAAGTGTTAATAACGTGCAGAATCACAGCAAATTAAGAACCTTCCACACAGAGACACTGAGCTGATGGCGTTCAGTGAGGCACTCACAAAAGGAAGTTAATAAAATAATTTTCTCACTCTGATGCCATTTTTATGTAAAAAAAACATCCTTTCTTCCGTGAAACTAAAAGGATACTCTTTTTCCATAGATTTAAAAGTAGAAGGTGGTTTATAATGTCAAACTCTCCAAAATGGACACACACAAAAGTACTTTCACACTGTATTCCAAGTCCTCTGAAATGCAAGTATTGGTTGTTGTTCTTGTCAAGTCAAGTCAAGTGTATTTGTATAGTGCTTTTCACAATACAGATTGTATCAAAGCAGCTTCACAGTATTAAATTAAAATAATACAACAAGGTTTGTTTCTAATGGAATTTATTGATTGATAAAATTAAAATTAAATATCCCCAAAATATCCCCAACTGAGCAAGCCAAAGGCAACAGTGGCAAGGAACCGAAAAACTCCATCAGGTGACCTAATGGAGAAAAAAAAAAAAACCTTGGGAGAACCCGGGCTCAGTCGGGGGCCAGTTCTCCTCTGGCGTTTATGAACTAGAGGTCGGATTTAACTGTAAGATTAACAGTATTATATGAATGCCTGGCTGAAGAGATGCGTCTTTAATCTAGTTTTAAACTGGGAGAGCGAGTCTGAGCAACGAACAGTATCAGGAAGGCTATTCCAGAGTTTTGGAGCTAAATGTGAAAATGATCTCCCTCCTTTGGTGGATCTGGATATCTTGTGCATTTGGATATTTCTTAGCTAGTTGTGCTCTATTGAAACATTTGCATGGGATTATTGGCTGTAATAGTTTTCTAATCTTGCTAAAAAAAATGTTTGCATAAAATAACACTATTTCAACATTTACTTTTCCAATTCAGCCCTGTGCAAAGCATGATGGGAAGTGAAAGTCCTGTTTGCTTGGGTTACTTAATTAAAACATGTTATTTTTCTCTCAATAATGCAATTTTGACGGTTTATTTTCTTACAAATTTGGTGCATTTTATTTTCCTGCAATGACTTGTTCCAGTCCCAATATGTGTGTGTAAACTTAAATTTACCAAATAAATATAGGATTAAATAAATGTAGATATTTTTAACCTATTTATTGAAATGCCTTGCGCATTCTCCTTGAAGCGGTTTGTTTGCCCTTGTACTTTTGGATTCCCTACTCTTCAGCACTGTAAAGGTGTGTATATTGTGTGTGTGTGTGTGTGTGTGTGTGTGTGTGTGTGTGTGTGTGTGATCTTTCTGTTGCCCTTGGGTGGTGGCCTGTTTTGAGGGATAAAGGCAGGTCACATCAGGCCTGCCTGAGTTGGCTGAATCGGGTTTAATTGGGCTTTATGGGTTGTTTGGAGCTATTTCAGTCTGAGGTCTCCCCTGGCGTCCGGGCTTCATGTTGGCTGAAGGCCTGTCGCTCTGATATGCGTGTGCATGAATTACTCTCCGGCCTCCGGTTTCCCATGCGTGCTAATAGCGCTCTAACTCGTTAAAACACAGATTAAGAATTCAGGCTGTGCCTGAAGCCAATTTGTCATGGAGATCTCATGGTGTTTGTGAGTTATGTCCATGTGGTGGCCTCTGATTAAAGGTTCACAAACCATTTGCAAAAAAAGAAAAAAAACACTCCACGGTAGTGGCACATCCATATTGTGCTCAGGTTGTGTAAATGTTCTCTTCCTGTAGTGTCTTAATAGACTACATATTTAGTTAGTCAGAACTGTGAAAGTTGTGCTATTTTTATCCTGCTTTCGCCATATATAGAACAAGTGCAGCTGAGGACTAAGAGGCAGGACTAATCAAGTAGTTGACTACTTTTTATAACAAATGAAACCCAAAAATGGTACGTTTGTGTTGCGGATCAAATTGAACATGCAATTTGCCAAAAATGAAAAACACTATAAAGATTCATGGAATTACAGAAAACCTCTATTGTAGCTTGTCAGAGATGGGAAAAATGTGTCCAAAATAAAAGTTTATTTACACATAATATATGTGTGTGCACTGTGTATAATTATTTTTGTATATATAAATACACACACATGCATGTGTATATATATTTAAGAAATATTTGCATGTGTGTGTGTATATATAATATTTATACATGGTTATATATAATATAAATTAACATTTTTCTTAAATATATACATTCATGCATGTGTATGTATTTATACAGTATATACAAAATAATTATACACAGTGCGCACACATATATTATATAAACACATACTTTTGTTTTGGATGCAATTTAATCTTATTGATATATTTAAAAAATATATAAAATGTAATAATTCCCATTTATTTCTGTTGGGTTATTTCTATTGTGTTAAGTGGTCAATTTGGCCCACATGTTATTCAAAATTAGCTGCACATTCACAAAATGAACAAAATGTTCCTTTTGATTCAGAAGACGAGTCTTCAATTTAACAAGTTCTCATGCATTTAATAATTTTTGACAAGCTTCAATAAAGGTTTTTTTAATTGATTTTTAATCTTGATTTATTTTGGCAAATTGCATGAAAGCCATTGGGCAGGTCAGTATGTCCCCAGCCCAAAAGTTGTAAGAAACATCTTTTCTAAAAACGCATGTAGGTGTCAAAACTTTACATGCACATTCATGACTATAAATGACAAATATTCACAAAATTGACCCCAAGACAACAGCATGAGGGCAGGATTGTGCAGTGCAGGGCTCATTATGCAGGGTGTGTATGGGAACAGTAGTAAACAGGATCTTTCCCTCCATCCTAATCACAGCCCTGCTGTACAATACGCAGTAAAGCATCCGCCACCGTCGCCACCGCGGGACAGAGCGCACAGGGCAGAGACGACGTTAACCCTTCCCTTCAACATCCGCTCCTCATCCTCTCGCTCCAAATCAGTATCTGTCCTTTATTCCCATTCCACATCCCATGTTTATTGAACATATAGTTCAGACCTAATCTGATGGGTGGACCAGTGGGGATTTCTTTTAGACTGCAAGGTAAGCTCGGCTTCCCCTATAATGTCAAAAAAAAAATTTTTTTTAGTGCTTCGAAACTAGACGGTCATTGGATAAATGCTGATTATGTCCCGCCCGCGGACGCTCAGCGTCTCTGGGAGTGAATGAGGAGTGGGCTGGCCTGGACTCCGGCTTCTGCGTGATGATTGGAGGGTCTGTTGAAAGGCTGCATCTCCTTTTGATTGACAGCGATTTCATACAATAAAAAGTCGCTGCCGCTGAGGCTATTCGAGCTCAGTCCCATCGCGGATTTTTCAAGTGTAGTCGAAAGACAAACTGCTGAAACTTATTTCATTATATTATCACCATTATATTTTTTATATTATTATTATTAGTAATAATTAAAAAAATAATTATTAAAATAATTAAAAAATATATATTATTATTATTATTATTATTATTATTAGTATTATTATTCACTTTATTATATTATTATTTACACCTTTATTATACTACATTTATACAATTATACCTAACTCTGCTGGCCATTGAGAGGACACTGGTCAAGTCACTGGAAAAGACGCCTAGTTAGTACGACTGGGTCACAGAGCATTTTCTTGAAAAGGAACGTAGAATATACGTATAAATAAATGGACAATTTTTATGATGTAGGCCGAAAATGAGCTTCCCCTCTTTGAAAGACCAGCAGCCGCCATTGGGGTGGACCATTGTAAAATCGCTGATATACAGTCACATCAAGTTGAATTCTTTAATTCTATAATGGAATTTTTTTTTTTTACTAGGCACAAAAATTGGGTGAAAACAAAACAAAAGAAATCTCGGATGCATCGCAATTCTCTCTTCGGTGATTCTGAATCGACTCAGTTTTTTCCAGCATTCTCATGATGACACTTGTGTACACAAGAGACCGTTGTATTCTGCTTGCTATAAATCACACGCAATTTGTATTAATTTACATTCGTATTGTTAAACGTTAACAAGGGTTAATAAATATGGTAACAAATGTATTGCTCATTGTTAATGTTAGGGGCTGTTTACACAACACTGTTTTCCACTAAAAACTGAAGACTTTTTATGCAGTTTGGCCGTTCATTTACACAGCAACAGCGTTTTGGGTTTCTGAAAACTCAAACTCTTGAAAACTGGTTTCAAAGTGCAAGTTTTTGAAAACGGTCTCTGTGTAAGCAACAAAAATGCGAATCTCTGAAGACGATGACGTCATGCACATGCGTATCACGTGTTCAGTCTATAGTGTTTCATATCCATCTAATGGCCTGGCAGCAGAATACAGTGTTTATAGCCGTTTTCGCGGATCCGTGTGAATGGGGATCGTTTTGACAATGGTGTCGTCTGTACTCGGAAAACTCAAAGGAAAAACTTCCACGTTTTAAGCATATCGTTGTCGTGTAAATGTACCCTTAGATAATGCATTAACCACTGTTAACAAATGGTACCTTATTGTAAAGTGGGTTACATTTTATTTTAAGAGGTCATTGTTACGATGTAATTATACATGCAAGTACTTAGTAATATTAATTAACTTTATGTATTTACTATAGGGTTAGGCTAGGATTAGGGTTTGGTTGAGGGTTAGTTGCATGTAATTATGCATAATTTACTGTTATTACTATTGTAAGTACATGCAACAAAGACACTGTAAAATAGTGTTACCGTAAAGTGTTACCAATTATTTTTCCCAGCCCTAATGAGTTGAAAGCCATTTCATGTTGACTTTTAATATGCTAAACAAAAATGACAGAGTACAGTAGCAGAAATAAAATAAAAAACGTGTATGATTGTCAAATGGAAGTTCAGTCTGAGCTGTTTTGTCTTTCTCTAGGTTTTAATGTCTCCTGTTTGTCGCTCCGCACAAGATTATTTCCGTAGCTGTGTAATATCCACGAATGTTTCTGAAAGCATTGATGTACATACTTTTCAAACGCACTGCTAATAAAAGCCATTTCATCATCATCATCATCATCATTATGATCCCTTGCGTGGGAAGAGACCTCTGTAACGCCAAGGCTTTGACATAAAGACCTCAGATGAGATGTTGTGTGTAATTTTTGCTCCCCGAGTAACATGTAATTATTTCAGGTTATTGTATGGCTATTGTGCAGCTGCCTATGTTTCAGACTGCAGTCATTATACATTGTTTCTGAGCCCATTTAGGAGACAAAGATGATGAAAGGCTGTTAAAGCAGCGGTTCTCGACTGCTTTTGCTTCAGGACGCAGAAAAATATAGGGCATCCAAAAACAGAATAACATCCCTTTAGAATTTTTGGAGGTAATTTTCAACTTCGTATTATCTGTTTTTACAGCAGTGGCTAAAAGTGACGTCCGAAGGGGATATTTGTTTTTAATGACCCTACAAGTTCAGCTTAACCATCAAAATATGAGCTATTTTAAATATGAAGGAAGAACAAAACACTCAACTTGGTTAAGTTATTCATCTGACAAAATTATTTGGCAATCTAAAGCTACATGTTTTATTGTACTATGCAAAAAAAAAAAAAGCAGCATAGAAAAACAAAAAGCTAACAGGAAAAGGATGCATTGACTACAACATGATCAGTTATTAATAGTCCATTGGTTTTCTCTTGCATTGGCATGTGTTTATAGTTATAGCACAATTTGTCAGCACAACTATGCAATATTGCTTACAAAATCTTTAACACATTTTTTATAATATTTAAATAATGGTCGAAGATGTCAATTTTTCTTCACTTCTACAGTATGTTTCATAAATTCTTATTTTATTTTATTTCATTCATTCAATCATTCATTCAGAATTGATATATATATATATATATATATATATATATATATATATATATATATATATATATATATATATATATATATAAATGCATTATATAAAATGCATATATAGTTTTATTTTTTTTAATGGCTGCCTTCATTTTTTTAATATTATACGTTAAACCATCCAATTTGTATTTTGACAGTCCTTTTTTAGGATCACCATGAACTGTAAAGCCCCACTTAGACACTACCAAGAAAAATATCACCAGGACTCTCATACTCTGACTCACTGCTTAAAAAGTCTCACAGAAAGTGATCGACTGGTGCATTTTCCCTGTGTGTGTGTGTGTATGTGAGAGAGAGAGATATAAAGAGAGTATGCGTCCAAGAAAAGCCTCCTCTCTCTATTCATCTTGGGTCAGTCAGTGAGTCTTTGAAACGAGTGTGTTGAACTGCTGGCGTGGAGAGGTCAGCTGTAAATAAGCGTTTGGATGACAGCGCTGACCACCAGCTCTGCCCTTTATAGAAGGAGACGCCGTTCTGAACCCCAGAGGCAATGAGAAACACTCATCTGTCCGGGATACATAGGCACGGCACACTGGACAATAAAATCGGCATCCGAGCCGCAGGCCGTAGTTAATGTCAACACATTAGCTTCTCATTAAGCTGTCTGTTCAGTTCACGAAGACAGAGACATGTGTTTTAGAATGCCACTGGAACCTCATAAAGACAAAATAGGATGACTTCATTTTCGACCCGTGTTTGTGTTTCTAGTTTTTCTAGCATGAGCTGTTTTCTTGGTCAATTGAAGGCTGTTTTGACACACTGTTTGTGTGAGCTAGAATTGAATTAGACAGGTGGCAGTGGGATACCAAAATGCAGCATTGGTGAGCACAAGAAACCTTTCAACGGTAGTGTACATACATATTTTTTAAATGACCCCATTGAATATGAATGGGTGTTGTGTGGCTGTTATCTGGTGTCTGTTAGCGCCGTGGCATCTGCAGTGTCCCTGAGAAGTATTTGCACTCTTACGCTACATTTAAATGGGTCACAACTAACTTTTATCTGGATCCCCTCAAGTCCACTTACTGTATAATTTCAGCCCATTTTCTTTTTTCTTGTTATTTTTTGCCATCTGAATCAATACCCCTGTCGTGATTGGCTAACACCATTGCATAGGAAAAGCGCCTGTGTCACGACACGGTCTCATCATTATAGCATTCGACCTCGGTCATCCATTAATGGTGTAATTTGTCATTAGCCTTTTCAGTACGTCACTGTGGTATTTCTGGAAAACAACCAGGCCAAGACTCTCGCTCCAGCGAAGTGACGTTCTGTCCCGTGAGACAGTAATAACAGTCGAGGATTGTTTGCGTCTGAACTATCTGTGGTATGTGCTGTGACTCTTCAGGATTTTCCCTGATGTTGCTGGGTGGGATGACCGGGTTAGCTATTGCCACATCACTTTTACGTAACTCGTAAGCTTTATTTGTATAGTTTTTCGCATTAACTCAAGGGCTAATGCTGGCGAGTGCTGCATCTGAAGCTAAATTTCATCTTGTCCTGCCTGGTGAACCTTCATTATGGATTTTGACCTTTTTTTTTTCTTTTTTTTTTTGATGGACCAGTTGGTGGTTGAAGATATTCTAGGGTCCAATCCAACATTATAAGAGAGTTTAATTAATAGCAAGTGTCTGATTCCCAAAGCTGCCCCAAATGTAGTAGAAGCATCAAATAAGATCCTCCTTTATTTTATACATGTTGTAAAATATAACAAGTCTGGTTGGTTTCATGATGTACACGTCCACAACTAATGTCTGAAGCCTGTAGCGTAACCGCATGGAGGATTTTAAGCTATTCTAAGACTAAAATGATTGTATATCATTTTCATAAACTGAAGGAAAATGAGAAACCAAAAACAGTTTTAAAAACTGACTAAAAGTAATATTTAAAACTTTGTTGGTCTGAGATGCAAAATCAAGTGTCATTTTAGTATTTGTATAGTATTACAGTTTTTATTTTGAATGCTTTTATTTTCAGTTTTTATTTTCAATTTGAGTTTTTTTTTGTAATTTTTCATATATTTTTGTCATTTTTATTCGTTTTTTTATTAACACTGTTTAGGTTCAATTTAATTTTAGCTAATTTTAGTGCTTAAACTTATTTCAGTCAGTTTTCAGGGCAATATTGAATGACATTTTAACATATATTCAAGTAGAAATTTGTAATGAAATTTCACAGTATTGCTGTTTTTATTATATATTTGATCAAATAAATGAAGCCTTGATGAGCATTAGAGACCGGTTTCAAAAACATTTAAAAATGACTGACTTTTGAATGCTACACCGCGTCTACACCGGACACGACAAAGCGACCAATGCAAATCTATTTCTCCTTTGTGTCAGAAATGGAACAAAGCATCAGTTTACTGCCGGTAAACACTAATCTAGTGTAGACAGTATCACTGTTTATACACGTCTCTGGTGGGTCGCGCTGCAGTGTCTCTGGGCGCTCTGACCGCTGTGGGACGGCCGTAAGAAAATGCCTTCCGTCACACCCTTGCATACTTGCTGTCTTATCGAAATCTCACACCCTTGCTAACACACAACCTCAAGATTCTCTCACTGTGCCTGTCTCAGTCCGCTGGTATCTGAGGCATCAGAAGCAGTTACAGTGACTCGACGTCTCTGGCGTTTCACCAACTTGGTTATGAGGTGTGGAATTGTTGTTATTCTTCATTTAACCGTCATGTCCAAAGTCAAGTCAAATTATGTATCACTTTATGTGAGAGCATTTTATCTATGCGGATGCAATTGGACATACTTATCTCTTATGTTTTACCCTGAAAATGTTGCTTTTATTGCATTGGACTAAAACTTACTGACTTCACTCAGGGTATAAATATATTTATTTATTTATTTATTTATTTATTTATTTATTTAGGATCACCCCCCCACACACACCTTTTTACACTTTTACAAAAATGACTAGCCTACAAAAAAAAAGCGTACAAATCTCTAGTTGTTATATTATCTGCAAATATAGGATTCAAATTTTTTTGTCAACTTGTTTTCTTTCAATTAGGACAGATTTTGTATTTCTTTTTGGAACTAATTGATCGTAAATATATTCTTTTTAAAATGCAGTTGTACCTTTTCTATACAAACTTTAGACTAATTTGGATCTACAGTAGAGCATATTCTAGTCTGAACCTCTAGTCTGGCCTATCTCTGCTCATCTACTGCATCTGAAATAGTACAGTATGTTCTACATTTGAGAAATCAATAAAGTTTCAAGAAAAAAAATGATTGAAAAAAATATTGTTTATTGACAAAAAATGTATCCAAAAATACTGTTAAGTCAAATTTCATAGGAAGTGAAAATGGGTCAATTTGACCGCCTTTATGCATTCTTGGTAGCCTGACGTCGTCATACTCAGATTCTAGAATATGAGTCTGCTACTGCTCCATTGGGCTGTGATTATGGGGCGTGTTTCAACTGAACCAGGAAGGAAAATGCCTCTGCACTCGATTGGATAGACCTACAACCAATCAGAGCAACGTGACGTATGTTTTTCATTCATGTTTCCGATCGACAGATGCCGTGATTTGCGGTTCTCTGTTCCTCTTTTAAAATTAATGCGCTGTCGATATCTTCTATAAAAGACGCGATGGCGGAATCTACACATAATGTTTTATAAACAAAGTTCGGGAGGAGCATGTACAAATAATCAATCCAACTTGTCATCAAACAATTACCATGTCTACCCTATCAGCATGAGAGGAAGCATATATTTATTCACTCTGTCAACTCACCTAACATTCCTTGACAGTTTTCAGCATCCCTCCCCTCACTCTCGGCTCGTCCTTCCACAGCCAGGAATACAGGGGGAGTTCTCTGTGTTCGGGTCGAATACCGAGCCCGGGGCCTCTCCTTGTACAGTACGCCAAATATGCATTTATTCTAAATTACTTATTTGTAAGTGTGAATTCGTAAAATCTCAATTCTCCAGCGGCAGTCATCTTTATTGTAAACGAATTCAACCCAAGCACTCTTTGATGACGTTGGTGATTACGTAACCGCAGATCATCTGTCCATCATCGATTAAAGCCCGCCCTGGCAATTTGATTGGCTCCGCCTTCTGGGAGCTGAGCATAATTACTCCTCAACGGATCGAGTCCAGACCAAACTTCCCGACCAAAGAATTTTGTGGGCGGGGTTTGGGTTGGCACCCAGGCTACATTCTTGGGGTAGTGATACCAGAAAGAAGAAAAGTTTTTTTTTTTTTTTTTTTTTTTTTTTTGAAGAATTTCGTGAAATATCAAAAAATAAATGTTTCATTGATAAAATGTTTTCAAAAAATCACAGCATTCCGGGTCAATTTGACCCCTTTATGCATTCTAGGGTTAGGACAGCAAGATCTGAGAAACTAGTTTCTGGCCACATATAATCTACTTCTGGGAGTAATTCTTCACAGTTTATAAGTCTACCGGGAAAGTGTTTAATTTGCAACTTGGCATTGTTATTATGAGAGCTTTAACAGAAGATCTAGTCAGTGGATTTGCCAGAATTCATGAGGTTCATGTATGTTTTCTTAGTGAAATGGTAATGCATGACCAGTTTGGCCACTCGAGTGCTGAAATAATCAAATGCGTACCAATCTGTATGAAGACTGAAATTAACATTTGAATTATTACATTTGGCCCACATTGCTCAAACGTTGAAGGAATTGGCGTGCTGTGGATGTTGCTGGTGTAGTTTCTTCTGTGTCGTTGTGGAGCTCCACAGAAACCTGCTGAACTTCCAGCTCAGTATCCAGACCTCATGTTCTTCTCAGCAGATGCGCAGCTATGAAACGCCAAACATTTAAGTCCTTTTTTATCTCAAGTAAGATCAAGACTTTTATATAATTACACAGATTACAGAACAAACCAAAATCTTTCCGCAGGAACTGCCTGACCACCAGCGCAAGGACGAGTGCTCTTGTGATCTGCTGTTTTGCACCTGTTTTTCTCCTTTTGAAGAACTGGTTTTGCGGCAAGATTTGTCAGTTTTGTACCTCGTAGAGTCTGATGAGGCCTGCAGATGTTGAGTCGGGGCTTTGCAGATGTGACCTGCTGTTTATTTTCATCAGGCTAACATAGACTGTTTGACTGAAGTCATAATGACCACTGACACCGAGTTATGCACATCAAACAAAATTAATAATCTGCAGCAAATGGTGTTGTCAGTCTGCGCTAATTAATAAATGCAGTGTCCACGTGTTCAAATTCATTGAGATTCAGTGCTCATGCAAGCAATGTGAGGCTTGCAACATTTCCAGAGTCCTCAGACAGGAAGGTTTAGTGTTCTGATTTGAATATCCTCGCTTCTGATTATTATTATTATTATTATTTTTATTTTTATTTTTTCATTGAAAATGACCCAAGCCGGAATCAAACACTGGTTGCCCGATCAGGTTGTACTGTACTGTTACAAAAAAACAAACAAACAATTGTAAAGGCCCGGCTATACTTTATTTTCTGCGTTTCGCTCCGTCTCATGCATGCATGTCGTGTCCGAAGAACTTTCAAATTATATTCAAGCGCATTTGGACAAGTTAAATGCATGCATGGTATAAATGCTTTTTATACTCTACCAAATGTCAGAGGGCAGCTCTGATGAATGACGTTGTGGAACGCAGATGGACGAAGAACCATCTTCGTGGGCTTGAGTAACCGATGTTTTGTAAATTTGGTACCTTGCTACAACATGCTGCAAGTCAGCAGAATTCAGGCTGAATGCTGTGAAACGTGAAAGCAAAGTTAAGATTAAGGGGTTTAAAAATGCATCTATGCCTGATTTGATGATAAAACTTGCTATTGCAATTTTTTATTTCACATTTACATTTTGGTTTAGATTTAACTATTTCTTGAGCTGAAATAGTAATATGGAGCCAACCCTTTTGCCTGAACACAAACACGTCATGTATTTTTAAATTAAAAATAGACTTGATGTGCTTGTGTGGCGTTATAAAATCCTTTGGTTTTACAGCTCTTTGGGTGATTTCTGACTTCAGATGTGTTTCAGCTCATGTTCTCTTTCCTTCCAGTCGGTGGTGAAGACGGGTCGGCTGCTCATCAGTCATGAAGCTCCAGTGACCGGAGGCTTTGCAGCTGAGATCAGCTCCACTGTTCAGGTAAGAACCCGATGGGAAATCAAGGCTCTTGGGGATGTCATGAATTAGAGATTGACCAGCACTGATTACGTTCAAACTAGGGATGGGACGAAATATCGCGATACAAAACGTGACGAAACGCATCGAGGCCGAAAAAAATGGATCGCGAAATAAAGATAGTTGGCACTGCTGCATGATTTGTGTAGTATATGTAATAAAATATGTATATTTTATTGACACTGGAACAGTATGCATTCAAAAAGAATGGTTATTTAATTCAATAATAAATATTACAAAAAGTTGGCTTTAGCTGGATTCGAACCCCAGTCTCGGTGAGCACCTGCAATAGAAAACAGTGCAATATAAATGCGTGATTTTCCCACACGAAGAAACCGGAAATTGTATCATAAGACCTATGCTGAGGAAGACATATCTCTGAACGTCACATTTCACCTTTTCTTTTCGATTTTCTGCGTTTTTCGCATCCACAGCCTGTATTTTGAATGGTGTTTGACAATTCAGAGCCACCGTGCAAGCGAACGACAAAATCCAGATGTTCGGTTCTGTCTGCCCAGCGCTTCCGCCGGCCGTGTGTGTGTGTGTGTGTGTGTGTGTGTGTGTGTGTGTGTGTGTGTGTGTGTGTGTGTGTGTGTGTGTGTGTGTGTGTCCATACCTTAGACATACTGCCAGTCTCTGTTCAGGATCGATTGGTTCACGGAAATTGGTCGTCTTCTTTTTAATATGTGGCTCCAGTATCGCTAGCAAAGCATCAAACTGTTCCACTGACATTCTGAGGTAAATTTTGAATTGCTCGGTATAATTTCGCAACTCCTTGATAAGGATGTGAAACTCTCCTTCCTCTCGGCGCAATCTCAGGATTGGATGGACCCAATATTTTCCTCTTTCTTTTTTTCTTTTTAAGAAGAAAGAGGGCAACGAAATCCTCACTGCTTGAATCCATTTAGTATTTTTTGCGTTTTTTTTTTTTGAGCAAAGGTTTAATAAATACGCATCGGACTCAGTGTGCAAGGTTTCTGTGCGTGACGAATTTTAAGGCTGACGCACACGAAAAAACGCGTACGAAAATTTCGGACTCAGTGTGCAATGGCCTTAAGACTGTCTGTAAGCTATGCCATGCTGTCATTCCGTACACCACATCCAACACATCAAACATGAACCACCACCTTTAACGTCACCATAATAAAGTTGTTGTTATACAGTAATATTTTTTTCTTTTTTGATATCGTATCGTATCGTGACCCTGGCATATCGAGGTGCATCGTATCGTCAGTTTAAGTGTATCGTCCCATCCCTAGTTCAAACAGGGCCTATTAACACTCGCCAAGCACCAAATGCAAGTAGAAATTGGCATTGACAAGTATATGAAACGGTGTCAATCGCCACTTGGCCGTAACATTTTTGAAATGTTTAATATGAACAAACATGAACGGCACTTGGTACAGTGCTGCATCGTCACGAAAGTTTAAGCCTTGCCAATTTACATATTCAAGCTCAAGAAGTCAAGTCAAGTCATCCTCATTTATATAGCGCTTTTAACAATGTAGATTGTTTCAAAGCAGCTTTACAGAGACAAACGTATAATTTAAGGTAACAGAGATTGTTTTGGCTTTATAGCGGTTCTTTAATAAAGTTATTTTCCAGCTAAAGTTAGTTTTGATTGATTCACTTCCGTCGCAACGATCATTTGTTATTAAATCTGGGGCTGCTAAGACGACACCATTCTCTCTACACAGACTTTAAACGCGAACCTGTGAGAAACGCTGATGGCGTTCACATGCGCATTAAGAATGGGTTCTATAGTTATGTGCGTTTGAATATATGTACGCAGGTTTGGAATTCCCTACAAACCAAGCCTAAACAAAGTACTGGTGTTTCCTTATAATTTTTGATACAGAATTTTATTTATTTGATCAATTCGGGGTAGATACGCGAAACGAATTTCCCGAAAATGCTTTATCTGGAGTGGTAAAGGGATCCTCCATAGGGAGAGACTAGTTGGCACTTCAGCACTGCGTTGTCATCGGGTCCAGGCGAAGGTCCTTCATCAGATCTGGATACGGCCTGGATCCGGCAGGCTGCGGGAAAACCTTGGGATAAACAAAGACACTAAAATTAGCGTAGATGCCATTCTTCTCATGATGTAACGAGTAAATCAGGATTTATGGGAAGTGTTCCCGATTCCAGCTGACCTAATCTATGCAGCCTAACATTGAATTATAGAAGTCTATAAAGTATTTAATTTAATTCAATTTGCAGAAGAAGATGCAAAATGGAACTCAATTCGTTACTCACACGTTGTGTTGGGAAGTTTAAACATCCGTGCGCTCCCAGAAAGCCTTGTCTCAAACAGTGCACGAATGCTAAATTGAGTTCTCTTTCATGTCTTCTTGCGCTTGAACAGAAAAATTCACACAAAATTATGCCAAGAAATGTCTCTGTGAGTATCCTAGTAGACATAATTGGTTTACATAATCATGTCTTAAGTGAACGTAAATAGTTAAGAAAGAAATGCATGTGTACAGTATCAGTATATTGGATCCGTGCATTATGTCCTAAAGTGACAACAGCCTAATATTCCTGCTGCTGTCTGTGTTTTTAATCTTTATCAAACAAGAAAAACTCACTCGCTGTTCTTGACTGAATATAGACCTACCTGAATAACGACCTGAAAAGCACTGTTTGTTTCATTTATATCTTTGTTCTATTGAATGTAATTGTGTCATTGTATTTGCAATTTGATTATTTGTGATTATTTTATTCTGTTTACTTGTCTTTAAAAATGTTTTAAATTTATATTAGATAGGCTAGTAGTTTTAGCTGTGGTATTGAAATTGGAAGAGAGTATTGTGAAATTTCACTGGTATCTAAAATGTTGGTGTCGTAACTGCAAAAACAGGCCATTGGCAGGTGTGACTAAAAGTTAGGCCCCGTGTTCAAGTGTTTAAGAACTGTGATGCAGAAATTTTTCTGCTTTTTGACAGTTTACAAAATAATATTTGGACTTTAACAAAAAATAAATTGTGCCATTTAACTTTAGACCTGTGGCCAGTTGCATAAATGATTCTCTCTCGATTAAACCTCCGAACTAATCTGACCAACTAGCTGTAAGCCAATGGTAATCATTATTTTTGTTCAAATTCAAATTAAACTAATTTACGTATAGATGATGTAATAACACTGAACACTGAAGATCTCCATGTCAAAGAAGGCGGAGCTTCAGAGACGCACATACCTTTTACGCAATCGCCAAGGACCAATAGAAGTGCAAAGGTGTTTACCAGCCGGAGCAAACTTTTCCAGAATGTCCCGTTTCAAACTTCCGAAACTAACTCCAAATGAACTTCGTTTTGGCCTCATTTTGTTTCAAATTACGTCAGACAGAAAGCAACTTTTACATCAACCAAACAGTTGATGTTTGAAAACAGCTTAATGGTTACTTCACATCTTGTTTTGTAGTGGAATGATCAGAAAACTTTCTTTTTCACTCTGTCTGACATTTCTAGTTGCCCATCAATCAAATGTCTTTGATGGAAAAGAGTGTTAACAAATCCTGCCCGAGAGGTCACAGTTACAGCAGTGTTTCAAGAAACAGTTCTTATTATCAATGTTGAAAACGGTTGTTTTATGGAAATTGTGATTTTTATTTTTTATTTTTTCAGGATACATGACTAAAAAACTCAAAAGAACAGCATGTATTTGAAATAGAAATCTCTGTATCATTTATAAATGTCTTTAGTGTCACTTTTGATCAATTTAAAGGGTTAGAAAATTAAATTTTGGTATGTTTTAGCTTACCTCAAGGGCATCCAAGATGTAGGTGTCTTTGTTTCCGCAGTAGTTTCAATTTTGATATTTTTAGGTCAAACCGTTCTTGTCTGTCAGTCGTATAATGCAGGTCTATGGTCACTGTCTCAAAGAGCATGCACAGAGAAGTCCAAATTAAACAATTCCCCATCGTAAGTACACATTGATGGCCTAAGACACGAAACGAGCGGTTTGTGTGAGAAAATTAACAGTATTTATATATATATAGAAGCCGTCGTACCTACAATCTCTGTTCTGTGTAAACAATGAGTGACGTACACACGCGAGAGATCACTTCCGGTGACTAAAGCCAGAACGCACGCACACGTCACACAGCAGGAAGCGCGCGCTCCCTCAGATCACTTGGACGTGGTTGTGTACAAGGTAAAAACTATATAAATACTGTTAGTTTTCTCACACAAACCGCTCGTTTCGTTTCTTAGGCCATCAATGTGTACTTTAATTTGGACTCTGTGCATGCTCTTTGAGACAGTGACCATAGACCTGCATTATATGACTGACAGACAAGAACGGTTTGACCTAAAAATATCAAAATTGAAACTACTGCGGAAACAAAGACACCTACATCTTGGATGCCCTTGAGGTAAGCTAAAACATACCAAAATTTTATTTCAAAGTGAACTTTAATGCATCCTTACTAATGTAATTTCTTTAAAAACATTTGTACTGACCCCAAGTTTTTGAACAGTAGTTTTTGAACAAGAGATTCATCCATCCATGCAAGTCTTTAAACAAAAACATCAGTCACGTTTCCATTGACGTCAAAGTTTGTTAAAGCACCTGTGTGTGTGTGTGTTTGAGCAGGGTGGGCATGAGTCAGCCGGATGTGCACAGATAATGGCATTGAACAGAAAAGTTGCAAAAAAAAAAAGGCTATTAGCTGCACTGAGTAAAACCTGAACTATGGTCAAGCTACTGATGTCTGTGATAACGGTGGCCAAATGAATCTGCCCCCCACCAAAACAGTAGTTATATTTATAGTCCGTTCATCTAAAACGTGCTAACATCACAGCTTATTCATAATACAACTAAAATTCAGTCAACCAAATATAATTAAAATGATTGGATTTGAAGCTCAAATCATGTGTGGTGTTGAGGAGATTTCTGCAGAAATGCTAAGAGTCTAGTTGTGTTATTCTGTCACAGTAGAGATGCTTTCAGCTTCATGCAGTCACTGAGCAGATGATTTTACAGAAGCTGAGACTGTGACAGCAGATGAGCGCCTTGTTATTCCTGGATCCAGAACTGGATTTTTCAGATTGATCTCTGTGTTCCTGGACAACTCCATGGAATAGTTGAAATAATATTCAGTATCATCTGTCTCATTCTCTTTGTCTGCGTATGAATAAAGCAGCCAGTTTCCTCTGGTGTGTGTGTGTGTGTGTGTGTGTGTGTGTGTGTGTGTGTGTGTGTGTGTGTGTGTGTGTGTGTGTGTGTGTGTGTGTGTGTGTGTGTGTGTGTGTGTGTGTGTGTGTGTGTGTGTGTGTGTGTGTGTGTGTGTGTGTGTGTGTGTGTGTGTGTGTGTGTGTGTGTGTGTGTGTGTGTGTGTGTGTGTGTGTGTGTGTGTGTGTGTGTGTGTGTGTGTTTGAGGGGTCAGGTGTTGCCTACATTATGGGGACAAAATGTCCCCACAAGGATGGTAATACCAAAATTTGTTGATCTTGAGGGGACATTTTTTTGGTCCCCGTGAGGAAAATGGCGTATAAAGCGTACTAAATGATGATTTTGCATAAATAAGAAAAGCATATTGACAGCTAAATTAGAGCTAATATAAGCACTTTCCACAGTGGTAAAATTGATTAAATATGTGTGTATATGCTAAAATTGAATTAAATTCTCTGAACGTCATTCCATTTTTTAATTCCACTTCATTGTTTAGATTACAATAATGCATTGTTTGCTACTTCAGTTCATAGTTCAGTTCAGTTCATTGTGATTTATAAGGCATCTCAAATCAGTTCTGAATGTCACAACTGTGATTTGTGAAGACCTATGGGTAAAAAACATGAGAAATATCCAGTCCTGACATTTGTTGCTGTGCTGAGATGATTTGATGTTTCTGCGTGTCTGAGCCGCTCGGAGTGACTGTAAAATCTTCTGACATGCACAAACGCTGACCGTTATCAAGCGAAAAGTAGCATGAAGTTCAGATTGATTGTCTAAAAATGGCCTTTCAGATCTGTGATACATCATGTACTAAAGTATCTGGAGAGGAACTTCTGCAAGTGTCAGTGAATATGAGAAGATTTACGCTTTTAGTCGTTCAGTTTTCAGACTGTGGTTTATTGCTATACAGTATGTCCCAGAACTAAATTATTTACATATTTAGTTTTTATCATTAACGGCTGGTCATAAAAAGCCTCATTGAGGT
The DNA here is from genome assembly GCF_964197995.2 of Scardinius erythrophthalmus. NCBI lineage: Eukaryota > Metazoa > Chordata > Actinopteri > Cypriniformes > Leuciscidae > Scardinius > Scardinius erythrophthalmus. The sequence continues at coordinate 35,548,044 of NC_138236.1, forward strand.
TGATTTTGGATTTTATGTTGTAACGTGGGAAACTAGATAAATTAACTGGCATTGAAACATATATTTCGATACAGATTTATTTTTCTGCTTTCTTTGAATGTGAATTCAAATGTTTCATCTTATTTCAGAGTATGTGAGTGTTTCAGAGTGTCTGTCCTTAAATGCCTTTGGGCTCCTCAAATACGTGGTGCGCAATTGTCTTTTTTGGCTCTCCCACAGTCGGTAATATGGGCATTTCCAAGTCACGATAGTCTTTGAATACTCTCTAATCTGTGGCTGTTGCTGGTCCCACTCTGACAGCAAAAATGTGTTTGTGAGTGGACGTATTACCTAAGGCTGCGTTTACTCTTGGCATTAACATGCGACATGTATCCGGATGTTGTCCACATACACATTGAAAAGACAAGTGGAAACGCGCTTCTGATGGGAATGTTATCAGTCTAATGTAAACGCAATCCAGCCATCGTGTCTGCATTCACAGGTGGACTGTAAAATTTTTAATTATCCTATAATTTACTCAAGCTCAAGTGTTGTTCTTACACCGCATTGAAATGTTTTTTCCTCCTTTCATCGGGTCATCTTGCAAGTCTTTGGCAGTGAATTGAGTGTTTTTCTCAGTTGCTCTGATCAAACATTTTATTCCCCTTAAAGATATCATGCTTTTTCTTCAAAACCTCTAATGGTTTTATGAATAATGAATAAGGCTGCCAATTGTGTCTCTAGAAACGTTTAGTGTTTTGGGAATCTTCTTGTAGCCATAGACTTTCTAATGCAATAAAACAATTTGTTCTCTGTTGTTTTTGTGAGAGCTCTTTTGACTTGGCCATATTTGCTTCTCAACTTTAGCACATGCACGGGTTAAATGTATGTTTGTGTAACAGCACGAGCTAATTCAGTTTTGTTATAGAGTTTTCAAAGGCTTAATTGTGTTTTAACACTTTTTTTTTTTTTACCATACCATACAAATAAGTGACTTTAAAACAGCAGCGTTGAATAGGGGTTGAATAATTATAACATAGTATAAAAAAAAAAATTAAAAAAAATCCTATAACTCATATGCATCACATTATATATTGACATTATTACTTTTAATTTGCCACTAAACTGTTATAGATTAAAAAAAATCTCTATCTTTATAAAAGCTTACATTTGTAAATGATTACAGTCTCCAGGTATAATAACTGTATAATGATGCACTTCTCATATGTGACCCTGGACCACAAAACAAGTCAGATGGGTACATTTTTTTTTAATTGATATTTATACATCATATGAAAGCTGAATAAAAAAAAGATTTCCATTGATGTATTGTTAGGATAGGACAATATTTGGCTAAGATACAACTATTAGAAAATCTGGAATCTGAGGGTGCAAAAAAAATCAAAACATTGAGAAAATCGCCTTTAAAGTTCTCCATTTATGTTGGCGATTGTGCTGCATTCACTCACAAAAATATGTTTTATATATTTACGGTAGGAAACTTACAAAATATCTTAATGGTACATGATCTTTACTTAATATCCTAATGAATTTTGGCATAAAAGAAAAATCTATAATTTTGACCCATATAATGTTTTGTTGGCTATTGCCACAAATATACCCGTGCGACTTGTGGCTGTTTTTTCTGATCCAGGGTCACATATATGGATGAAACTGAAGTAGTGGTCTTGTTCTCAGTCCACATGCAGTGTCTTCAGACAAGACTGCACTTCTGTTCTCCAGCTTTTCCAGTAAGCGTATTTAAAGGTCTCTTCTTGCTCTTCCCGTGGGTCAGGTTGGCAGGTACTCGTCCGCTTTGGGAATAAAGAATAAATGACCCAAAATTACCCTTGGCTTTAAAACTCTGGACAATTTGCTAAATATGTACTGTGGTGATTCAGACCTCCAACTGTTGCTGATGTTAGATTGGTTTGCTCTGTCTACGTTTGTGTTGTAGTCCTGCTGAATGTGCACGTGTTTGGACCGCTTGGGTTCGTTCTGTTTCTCGAATGAAACGTGACTTCGGAAGACCTGGAGTGGAGCGCATGAGTTGTACTAAACTACTTTGATGCTTTGATTATCCGAGCAGTGATGGTGGAAGAGAATATAGAGAACATGGATGAACAAATGTAAATGCCAAAAACATCAAAAGCTTGAGTTGGGAGCGTAGAGAATGGGAAACATCATTTTCCTGCACTGAAGTGAACAAATGTATTGCATCTAATTTTAACTCCTGTGTATCAGCAGATGTCCTGATGTGTCCTTTCCTGGAGTCCATTTCCAGTCATTACGAACCACACTATTCAGATTCATCACATGGAGATAAAATTATTTCTGAGACGCAGAAGCACTAGGTTCATCTTGCCACATCAAATCCCAAAACGATGATTATGTGTGGGTCGAGCAGCGAATGCCAGGCTCGTTCTGACCACTGAGCGGCAGGACTCGAGCATCTGGGACCTGCCTCGCATCCGCAGGCTTTCCTGATGTGTCTCAGCAGAGCTGGAACTGCCTGCTGATGCAAACCTAAAACACATTTTTGTGTTTATTCAGGCTGTCATGTAAAGCAAGCACAAAGCCCTTTAATGAAGCTTGACGCTCTTTTGTAGGCACTTCAGAAAACACCAGCAGACGAGAGAGTTCGCCCAGAGTGCGACATGTTTCACACTTTGCTCATGCATTTCTGAGTTCAGATTTAAGGCAGGGGAAAAGCCAAAAAGCATCCATTAAGAGTTGGACGTGTCTTCGTGGACAGTAGATTTCAGTGTTGGCTTTGTATGAGGAAACGTTAAACCCTTTATAGCTTTTCCTGATGCACAAGTTTTGATGGTTCTGTGAAAATAAGTGTTGTTTTGTCATTAGGAATTGGGTTTGTTCAGCTTCCATTTGTTTTTTTATTTTATTTTATTTTTGTTTTTTATTTTAAAGTTCTCCAAAAGCTTAAATCGAAGCCCAACCGCTCACCGGGGTCATGTCTAAGGACATGAAGAGATTTTTTTTTTTTTTCATGTGTTGCTGTTTATCATCTTTTCTTGTTCCTCCATATTTAAGACATGTTCTATAGTTCAAAATTGCTCTTTCATAAATTACAGCATTCACTGATGGAGTTTTGATGTTTCACAGCACTGAATATCAGTGGACCTATATTCTGCTGATCAACAGAAAAATACTCTTTAAAGCATGGGTTTTCAATCCTGCTCATGGAGGCCCGACGTTTAGCTCGAACCCCAATTAAACCAGCTAATCAAAGTCTTACTGGCCATACTAGCAACTTCCAGACAGGAGTGTGGAGGCAGGTTTGAGCTGAACTCTGCAGGACAGTGGCCTTCCAGGACCCAGTTTGGACACCCCTGATTTAAAGGTTTAGTTCACCCAGTCATTTGCTCACCCTCATGTATTTCCAAACCTGCAAAAAACGAATGAAGATATTGTTAATGAAACCTGTGAAATCCTTTGAGAGTCTATTCCACCAAATCCTTCAAGCTTCATAAATGACGCGCTTGACTGAACCTGAGCCAACATGTTTGAGCTTCGGTTTTCCTTATTTGATGTGCTTGTATGAAGGTGCTTTGACCAGTGTTTGTCTGTGAATAAAAGTCTAAATTAAATTTGTTCATAATATAAAGCGAACATGACTCTTCAGAGGACTTAAACAGCTTAAACTTATTAAACTGCTCAATTCATGTGGATTACTTTTACAATCTCTTTATGAAGCATCAAAGTTTTGGTGGAATGGACTTGCAGTGGTGGGACAGAAATCAGAAATGTCATGAGGGTGAGTAAATGAGGTCAGAAGTTTCTCTCTGAAATCAGCCCTACAATATGAAAATAATAAATTTCATAAGTACCCCCCCCTCCCCCCTTGAAACCTACATCATAACTGGTGTCTCTTTAAAACTAGTATAAATAGACCCAGTTTTGTTGCAGAATTTACATGAACTTGAATGTAGAACAGCAACAAATCAGTGATTTTAAAGTTTTTCAGCTTCACATGATGAAATAAATACTGAATAATGCCACTATTTTCTTTTAGAGCTGCTGTACAGCTGAAATGAACTCATTTAATAATTTTCCTGTTATCTCTGTGAAGCTGCTTTGAAACGATCTGTATTGTATAAAGCACTATATAAATAAAGGTGACTTGACACTCAAGTCTAACTAATGGGAAGAATAACTAAATGTTGGTTTATGAAATATTTATGATTTCAATAATAAATTAAAATAATAGTTTGCAATATCAAGCAGCATAACTGACAGTTTTTGTACAGCTAAAATAACTGGAAGCGAATGAGACCAGAAGCCTCGACATTCAAGTTAGAAAACTTGCGTTAAGAATAAGATGAATAGGCTCTGGGAAAAAATAAGAAGATTTGTATGGTGTATATTATTAATGGAGCTGAATGTGTTCTCTGCAGGAGGAGTGTTTCCTCAACTTGGAGGCTCCCATCAGTAGGGTTTGCGGGTATGATACGCCCTTCCCGCACATCTTTGAGCCCTTCTACATCCCAGACAAGTGGAAGTGCTTTGAGGCCGTCAAGCGCATGATCAACTACTGAGAAACAGGTATGATTTTTCTGTCACATATACCATTATTATTTGACCCTGTTAACTGAAGCTTGAACCTAAAGGCTTATTTATTTATTTATTTTTAAAGAAAGAAAGTTGAGTATCTAGAGTTGAGTATCATATTTAATACATAAGGCTTTTATGGCTCATAATTAGAATATGCAGCTCATACTTGGAGGAAAAAACAGCTCTATTATATTTAGAGGCCCAAACTGAGCAAAAATATGCAATTTGCTAGCCTAGAAATCTAGACGCACACTAGCGGCAGCTAATTTTATTTTGCAGCCAGTGTCGTCTAGCAACTCTCCGTTGGCTTGCGAGCTGGAAAAACCAAACTCTAGTCAGGCCAATCACATCGTTTCTAGAGTCGGTGGGCGGGCTTAAGATATTGACGACAGAGTTATGACGGTTCCGCGTGAATTCCCTGCTACTTGAAAACAAAGAAGAGCTGCTGGCGAACAGCGGTCTTTCCAATCGGCTTTGACCGCGACTCTGGAGGACTTGGAGTTAAGCTTTTCTTTGAGAGAAGAACAGAGAACGGCACTGAAGTCATTCTTAAAGGAAGATGTGTTTGGAGTTTTGCCGACCGGATACGGCAAAAGTTTAATCTATCAACTAGCTCCGCTGGTGGGAAAACGCTCTGGTTGGTTGTATCGGGAATTTGAAAGGCAACTGTTAATCCCGCCCCTCGGATTGAGCCCTGCCAATGGCGTGTTCCCAGACCCAACATCTTGATGTGGGTCTGGCTTGTCAGGCTAGCAATTTGCTGCAGATGCTGATATTTATATGGCCAGAACAGTATAGCAGATACTTACATAAAATCCTTTAAATATCAGTTGTCACTCTATATCTCCCAATAATGTTTATTAAGATGATATTTATATTGTTCATTTTATGATCATAACTCATAAAAGCCCATAATGCAATGCAATACAATGATGATGATTGTGAGATGAACAAATAACTTTGATTTTTAACGTGATATTTAAAAAAAGAAAAATTATGTATGGATAATCAAGTAATCCTAAATTGCTTCAGTCTAGATTATTTTGAAATATTACTAACAATATAAAAGTTATTGTTATTTTTGCTTTAGAAAAATAAAGATTTCACTGCAAAAAGACACTTGAACCACAAGCTGAACGGAGACGTTTTTTACAATTGTGCTCGTGACTCTTTCCCTGTGATTTTCTTGCACTGCGCATGCAAATAAGAGACACATCTCTGATGCACGTTTAAATGCATCATTAACTAGTTGTTCAGTTCGTTCCGAACACACAGCGCAGATGTTTTTGCAAATGCGGTTGTCACCGCCTTCAGGGGTTAAAGGGTTAGTTCACCCAAAAAAAGAAAATGTTGTCATTAATTACGCTCCCTCATGTCGTTCCAAACCTGTAAGACTTTTATCTGAACTTTTTAATGAAATCTGAGAGATTTATGTCCCTCCATTGAGAGATACACAACTACAACTACCACTTTGACGCTTCAAAAAGTTAATTAAGAGATCGTAAAACTAATCCGTATGAATTGAGCGGTTTAGTCCAAATTTTCTGAAGAGTCTCGATCGCTTTATATGATGAACAGATTTAATTTAGTCCTTTATTCACAAATAAACATTCATGAACTCACACATCAGTTGTGGTGAACGGAAGCACGTTTGAGCTTCTGCACGAGGTTTGTTCTCGCACGTCAAGCAGGTTCAAGTTGAGTTTCTGTTTATGTTCGCTGATCAATGTTTATATGTAAATTAAAGACTCAATTTAATCTGCTCATCATATTAAGCGATCGAGTCTCTTCAGAAAATTTGGACTAAACCGCTCAATTCAAATGGATCAGTTTTACAATCTCTAAGAACTTTTTGAAGCATCAAAGTTTCAGTTGCGTAGCTGTCAATGGAGGGACAGAAATCTCTCAGAGTTCATCAAAAATATCTTGATTTGTGTTTCAAAGATGAATGAAAGTCTTACGGGTTTGGAACGACACGAGGGAGAGTAAATGAGGGTGATTTTGGGGGGAACTATCCCTTTAATTCAGTTAATGTGGTTCCCACTCCTGTAAATGTCTGAACTCTGTGTGTACAGGATTAAGGCGAGACACTACAGGTGAATAGGGTACAATTTTAAAATAATAGATATCACCATGAAACTTCCTCAGTTGATTACTTACACAAGTATATAAAAAAAATGTATTACAAGTTTTAGAAATTTGTATGTTTAATTATGCAAATTAGGCATTATCTAATTAAATATGTACGATTTTGCATATATTTTCAGTAGATAGATCTGAACATATGATAAAGCCAGGTGTAAAATTCTTTTTTCATTTTGTTTACACACAAGATGAAAATAAAAACTCAGAGGGATTTCAGGATATATGCTTTCATTACCTAGGAAATCAAAATATACTGTCCATAGCCATAAAAATTGATTTTCGCCATATTTTTTTTATTAAAATGTCACATAAATCAGGCCAGGAATGATTTATTAACAAATCCCTCTGAAAATATCTTCAGAATACTGCTAAGTGTATAACTGGAAAGTTTGGTGTACACAGGTGCTACATAGGCTGAGATGTTTGTACTGGAGAATGACAAAAAAAACGCAAAAAAATAATATTTGAGAAAACGGCAGTTAAAGATTTAAATAGCTCTAAATGAGAAATCCCCCTTTGGACATTCACGATTGGTTACTGATAGAAAGGAAATGCCCATATTTGGGTTTCATAGCGTTGTGCAGGAGACTCAGAGCTTCACAATGATACCGGTCATGACAGACTTCAGTAAACAGACGGAGCTCGGCGTGTCACGTTTGAATGCAAACTTCCTGGTAAATTCGGGAGAAACTTACTGCCGCAAGTAAACAAAATGTAATAAAATAAACAACTTAATGTATATTTTCAACGTTTTCTTTATAGCAGCTTGAAAGAACACATATTGAAGGAGTAAACTAACCCAAAATCTCAAAACTGACCACTGCATAAAAAATTGATGTTTTTGCCTGCCGTGTCTCGCCTTAAGCACTAAAAGGTGAACTGACAACCGTATTTAGCTCCAGTGTAGACACTATTGGCATATAGAACAAGCAAAACTGAAGTCATGTGATCCAGAACTACTGAACACAGACCCAGAACTCATTTGGACCAGCATTTACCTGTTTGTTTGTTTGTTTGTTTTATTCACAGGCAACAGATTGAGAACTTCATCAGTGAACAAACCAGTCAATCCCACAGCCAAGTTCCTGCCTGTAGATGGGACCATGTTACCGGACTGGCTGTCATTTTTTGGGAAACTCCAGAAGGCGTCGTTGATCATGTGTCTAGAGGGTGAAGGGTGATTTCTGAACACTAACATGTAGACACCACACGGGTGCTGTGCTCTTCTCTCTGTTCTCTGTGCTCTCACTGTTACCTGAATCTCACCATCTTACCTATAGACTTTTTATTAATCTTAAATTGAATTGAGGCTGGATCTTGTGTGTTTTGATTGTCAACAGTTTGTGAATTTACCATCCTATTTGTAATATCTTTGATTTAATTGAATAAATAATCTCTGCTTTAAGACCTAGTGAGCTGCCTTGCTGTCACAGACAGATGCTGAGCGTCAAGACTTCCACCACAAACCGTGGACCGAATATAAAGATAAAACGGCATCTTTCATTTTGGTCGTAGTGACAGTGGTATGTGACCGCAGCGTTCGAGGCTGGGTGTGGCCGCTCAGATGACCTCAGGTTGAGTGTATTCTAGCGTCCAGTGAACTCACACTGTGTCATTACTCACTTAAGCATATTAAATCCAGTCCCAGTGATCTTCAGAGACGCTCTGCTGAGATCAGCCCGTTCGGCCTGCTGGGAGGCCCAGGTTTGTGTGCTGCGTAACCCTGCTTCGTTCACTGAGGAACGTACATAGATGACTGACACATGCTTGAATGTCTCCGTCAGCGATGGCTTCCCCAGATTGACAGATTTTAATTAAGATCCTCATGCAGTACAAAAACAAAATCAAAATCCAGACGTTGACAAACCGAATTTGACTGTTAGCAAACAACACAGTACGTCAAGGTTAAAGGATTAGTTCACTTTAGAATAATAAATTCCTGATAATTTACTCACCCACACGTCATCCAAGATATTATTTTTGTGGAAAACATTCCAGGATTTTTCTTCATATAGTGACTGCAACGATTATCAGCGGTTTGAAGGTCCAAATCTTCAAAGTCTCTACACAGTCCCAGCCGAGGAATAAGAGTCTTATCTAGAGAAACTATCTGTCATTTTCTAAAAGAAATAAACATTTATATACTTTTTAACCACAAATGCTCGTCTTGCACTAGCTCTGCGATGCGCCACGCATTTCAGGTAATTTAAGTTGTCATGCATCTAGTGTTGTCGAAAGACCCGGTACTTCGGTACCAAGTCGGTACTAAAATTTTTTTAAACGTCACGGTACCAGGTTTTCTCAAACCCGGTACTTGATGCGCGTGCATGCCCGAAGCGCGTGCAGTTGCGTCCTCTTCATAAAAGCGCTAAGACATGGTGACCGGCGGTGCTGCAGATGTGGTGCTGATGTTTTTGCATACGTTATGTTAAGATACGTTATTTCAAATGGCGCGCGGCAAGCGCACTTATAATAGAAGCGGCGCACTCGTTTTTTCATGCGCGCCTATGTTCATGGATGCATAGCAACGACAGACGCCACGGGAGAACAAGCGCTTGTGGAAAGGAGAAAGCGGTGCGAACTGCGCTCTCCATGATGACGAGGAAGTATTAGCAAAGAATTAATTGATTTCTAGCCCTTGCATTAGCTTTACTACTAGATATATTTATGGAGATGAGAAATAAAAAGCCGTCATTAAAGGGATAGTTCACTTTGAAATTAAATTTTGGTATGTTTTAGCTTACCTCAAGGGCATCCAAGATGTAGGTGTCTTTTTCTCCGCAGTAGTTTCAATTTTGATATTTTTAGGTCAAACCGTTCTTGTCTGTCAGTCATTTAATGCAGGTCTATGGTTACTGTCTCAAAGAGCATGCAAAGAGTCCAAATTAAACAATTCCCCGTCGTCCAAATTAAACAATTCCCCATCGTAAGTACACATTGATGGCCTAAGACACGAAACGAGCGGTTTGTGTGAGAAAACGAACAGTATTTATATCGTTGTTACCTCTTGAACACAACCACGTCCAAGTGATCTGAGGGCACGGGCGGGTATAGATATATACACTAGATGTCGCCTTGGCTACGGTTTCGTTCCAATGAACTGCAGTAGCCAAGGCGACATCTAGTGTATATCTATACCCGCCCGCGCCCTCAGATCACTTGGATGCTCTTTGAGACAGGTTTGACCATAAAATATCAAAATTGAAACTACTGCGGAAAAAAAGACACCTACATCTTGAATGCCCTTGAGGTAAGCTAAAACATACCAAAATTTTATTTCAAAGTGAACTATCCCTTTAATATCAGTCCTTCAGAAAAGCAGTTCTAGTCTTATTCTTGGCTGGATAACTCCTAGCAGGTTTAAAAAGCCCTTTTAAAATTAAATATGAATGCAGTTTTGGATTAAATAAAAGTACAGTCAAGTCAAATAAAACACGTTTTATCTCCTGTATAGTTTGGTAACACTACAATAAGATACCATTCATTAACATCACTTAATGTGTTATCTAACATAACACATTGAGTGAACAATATATTTGTACAACATTAATTAATGTTTGTGAATGTTATTTAATACAAACACTTGATTGGTCATGTTTGTTCACTTCATTCATTGTGCATTAAATAATGTTTAAAGAAATAATGTTAACTTTTGATTTTAAAAATGTATTTTTAAATTAACACCTAAAGGAGAATAATTGCGACAGTATATAACTATTGTTTATTGTTAGGTCATTTTATCTAATGTTATCTAACAAATGGGATCTTATTGTTAAGTGTTTCCATCTAACTGTGATATACACTTTAATATAATTGTCAATTTAATCTAAATTAAGCTTTGGTACCGAAATTGGTACCGAGAACCGTGGATTTTCACTGGTATTGGTACCGAATACTGAAATTTTGGTACCGTGACAACACTACATGCATCACAAACAACTAGTGATGGGGAGTCGACTCCAAGAGTTGATGCCTCGACTGAATAGCTCTATGGTTGATGGAATTGACCATCGTTGTTGGCTGTTGCTGTGCGAAATCACTCACTTGTTCACTCGTTCCCTACTCCCTGCAGTGCAGTATATCAGAAATAAGTGAACGAAATAAAGCAAGTAATTCAGACACTTATTGCGTCATGCGTCGGAGAGCTGGAGCTGTCGCAGAAACTACTTTCTCACATACTTTTATCCAACATCTGACCAGTGTTGGGGAAAGTTACTTTTAAACGTAATGCGTTACAATATTGTGTTACTCCCTGAAAAAAGGAACTAATTGCGTTACTTAGTTACTTTTTATGGAAAGTAATGCGTTACGTTACTTCTGTGTTACTTTTTCTCACCTGGGCTGGGCTTGTTGGTTGTTTTATAATAACAAAAAACAAAAGTTCATTTTTTTTTTGTAAATGTAAAGGCCGTTTGACACCTGAAGTGAAATAAATAAAGCTGAAAAAAATGCATATTACGTCTGAAAGAAAGTTCAACACTCTTCCTTTAGCGGTAAAATCACAAATGTGATGTTTATCTAAAGTCATTTTTGCTTAGTATGGTTGAATTGGATCCATCGAAGGTCGGCAACTAAAACATTGGTTCATAAAGTGAGATTAAATACAAAAAGTATATTTGTGTTATTTAACATTTTATCATTGCAGGTTTGTGTAGTAGTCGGAGTTTGCATTTCTCTTTTTTATGCCATGAGTAAATGACTGCTCACATTTAGATACCTATCATGTTCACACGGGTCACACAACACTTCTGCACTTACTCACAGGAGAGCTGCCAGTCAATGAATGGGAAACAAAGGAACTTGCGTTACTTATTTGAAAAAGTAACTCTTTGTTATTCTAAATTTGAAAGTAATGTTTCTTTACTAGTTACTTGAGGGGGAAAAAAGTAATCCGATTACATAACTCCTGTTACTTGTAATGTGAACCCCCCAACACTGACTTTAGAAGTAGATAAGTTATATTGACAGCTTTGTAGTTTAATTGATTCTATATACATGCAATAAATATAAATCTGGTTTTCCATGGTTAACCCAATTTGTGTTCATAATCATTAAACTAACCATAAATCAATAAAGTCTTGCATCAAGAATAAACACATAAGTGTACATTATTCCATGTATTTTTTTATGTATTGTATTTATTTGTAGGATCTTTAACTCTCCTGTCTAAGCAGTTTGATCAATAAGACAATGATCACCCAACGATTATGAGATGAATTTATTAAAGAACAGGCCTGCCTTCTTTCTCGTTTGTTTCATTCTGATATAATTTTCGACCACAGCTTAAAACAAATAGGTATCAGCAACCAGGAAATGATGTTGACAGCTACTCATTTCAAGGTAATGTCATCACTAAATTGGTCTAATTTGGACATGATCATGCTAAAAGTGTGTTTTAATAAGGGGAATTTAGGTTTCATGCTGGAAGAAAAATTGCATAATGTCTGCAGTCTTTTATTATTCCTTGTATTATTCCTGTTTTGATGTAAAATAAGTCTGAGTCGACTCTGAAAAACCTGGAATCGAACACCCATACAAACAACCAAAGAACTAAATTAAACTGTTATGTAATTAAATTGAACAAGGACAATCTTTTTTCAAGTACATTCAGCCTTGCCAAGTGAATTGCATTTTCTTTCCTTTTAATCCGAGACTTTGTCTTCTATCATTTCAAAACCATTTTACAGTATGTAAACATCATTCAGTGATTGCTCAAGAATATATGGCCTCTAAGGTGTCAAGCTGAAAACATCTTTCATATATTCCCAAGGAAAGCATGACATGAAAAACAGAAGACTGTAGCTTGAATGCACTGCAAGTTGTTTTGGATAAAAGCATCTGCCAAATGCATGTAAATGTAAACTGCAGTAATGCATTTTGATTTCATGAATAAATCAGAGTTCTAGAACTGCTTGAATCTGGTTCTTATATATAAAACATGCCAAAAAAAAAAAAACAGGTAGTTTTCAGTATGCTAGTTCTTGACTTGATGATTTCCTGGTAAGAGGTACGGTAGCTTAGATGAAACTGAAGAGTTCATTACTCAAAGGAGCTTCACATAGATATCGACGTATGAAAAGCAGAGCACGCTTTGCCCAAAGGCTTCAATGGATCCCTGAGACAAACCCAATAATAACAACTAAATGGAACTAAAATATAATCATTATAGGTTTACACTAATGTCTAATACTATAAGCCGGTTATTTGGATTTTAAAAGACATTAAAATATTCAAAGTTGTTGTTTTCATCTGTTATATTTATTTTTCTTGTGGGGTTAAAAAAAAAGTTTCATTAACTAGAGATCATCTACTGGTAACTGACACAAAAACCCATTTCTGCAACCAGTTTTTCTTTCAATCACTTTCTCTAATTGTGATCCTTTTTAATGTAGTGTAGTCATATTTATTAATTTATATTTGTAATTATGTTTTTTTTTTTGTTTTTTGTTTTTTTGGTCCTATACAGTGAGTGATAGCAGGCGACAGTGGGTTTCATGATGGGGATCTCTGGGGCCACAGCGGCTTCAGAAATGACTTTAGCAGGAGCCTCAAGGGCCATGATGTCAGAGTAATGTACACAACTCGATGAGGATTATATATTTTTTCAAATCGACTTAATTTACTGAGAATGCTGCATGTCTTCAGTCTGTGGGGGAAACCCACGCTGACACGGGGAGAACATGCAAACTCCACACAGAAAGGACTCGAACCCTCATGCGAGACGACAGTGCTACACACTGAGCCACCGTGCCGCCCCATCTGGAGCGATTGCAAATCTGACTTGCAATACCGCCAGACGCAAATATCACTGCTTCAGGTCAAGGTGCCAGACACTACCAGGACTTACCAGCCTCGCAAGACGATAAGACCTGAGTGGAGGGATGGACAGATCAGCTGACTGAGGACAGAGAACGTTGAGCAGCTGCCGCATCACATGTTGTGCCGTCTTTTCTTCGAGGCTTCCTCCCCAGAGGTCCACGAAACTCAACAGGTCCGTGCAGGGCGAGGGCCGCTTCGTGGCCATTATGTAGTGATCTGTGTCGTCCTGCCAGTCCAGCAGTTTAATTATGTGAGGAACGCTGGGGCCCTTATTGGCCATCAATGTCAGGCCGATCTCCAAGAGGACGCATTGGGATTGACCAGGCTAAAGGAAAGAAAACATGTAAAGACTTGGTCCGCACACTGAATATTCAGCCATTAATCAGTACTTGTATCATCGTGAGATGTTATGTGATTTTACCATCATCATCATCACCACCGGGGAAAATGAGAAATATTCCTCAGATGCCATGTCCGTAATTTATAGTAAAACATCTAGCATTGATTAGATTTCAAACAGATTCATTAAAAGTAGTTATTACTGCCTTACATCATCAACCAACGTGGATGAACGACAAATTTGCGACAACACGGTTTCGGGAAACAGTCGTGATCATGACTATCCCAGCTAACACAGTACATTGTGACGACGTCGTCATTTGGTCAACGTGACACTACTTTATGACAACGTTGTGAGGACGTCATGGTAAAGTTCCATTTTTTTATGATCTTGGCTAATGTTCCAGAAACGTTGTGGGCACATCCTCAAAAGACGTCGCTAGTTTATCCCATGTAGAGACGTGGTCCACCGGTAAACATTATATAGGATTATAACGTTATATATATATATATATATATATATATATATATATATATATATATATATATATATATATATATATATTATTAAGGAGGTTGAGTGTGTGTGTGTATGTGTATATATATATATATATATATATATATATATATATATATATATATATATATATATATATATATATATATATATATATATATATATATATATATATATATATATACACTCACCTAAAGGATTATTAGGAACACCATACTAATACTGTGTTTGACCCCCTTTCGCCTTCAGAACTGCCTTAATTCTACGTGGCATTGATTCAACAAGGTGCTGAAAGCATTCTTTAGAAATGTTGGCCCATATTGATAGGATAGCATCTTGCAGTTGATGGAGATTTGTGGGATGCACATCCAGGGCACGAAGCTCCCGTTCCACCACATCCCAAAGATGCTCTATTGGGTTGAGATCTGGTGACTGTGGGGGCCATTTTAGTACAGTGAACTCATTGTCATGTTCAAGAAACCAATTTGAAATGATTCGAGCTTTGTGACATGGTGCATTATCCTGCTGGAAGTAGCCATCAGAGGATGGGTACATGGGGTCATAAAGGGATGGACATGGTCAGAAACAATGCTCAGGTAGGCCGTGGCATTTAAACGATGCCCAACTGGCACTAAGGGGCCTAAAGTGTGCCAAGAAAACATCCCCCACACCATTACACCACCACCACCAGCCTGCACAGTGGTAACAAGGCATGATGGATCCATGTTCTCATTCTGTTTACGCCAAATTCTGACTCTACCATCTGAATGTCTCAACAGAAATCGAGACTCATCAGACCAGGCAACATTTTCCCAGTCTTCAACTGTCCAATTTTAGTGAGCTTGTGCAAATTGTAGCCTCTTTTTCCTATTTGTAGTGGAGATGAGTGGTACCCGGTGGGGTCTTCTGCTGTTGTAGCCCATTCGCCTCAAGGTTGTGCGTGTTGTGGCTTCACAAATGCTTTGCTGCATACCTCGGTTGTAACAAGTGGTTATTTCAGTCAATGTTGCTCTTCTATCAGCTTGAATCAGTCGGCCCATTCTCCTCTGACCTCTAGCATCAACAAGGTATTTCCGCCCACAGGACTGCCGCATACTGGATGTTTTTCCCTTTTCACACCATTCTTTGTAAACCCTAGAAATGGTTGTGCGTGAAAATCCCAGTAACTGAGCAGATTGTGAAATACTCAGACCGGCCCGTCTGGCACCAACAACCATGCCACGCTCAAAATTAAACGCTCTTAAATCACCTTTCTTTCCCATTCTGACATTCAGTTTGGAGTTCAGGAGATTGTCTTGACCAGGACCACACCCCTAAATGCATTGAAGCAACTGCCATGTGATTGGTTGATTAGATAATTGCATTAATGAGAAATTGAACAGGTGTTCCTAATAATCCTTTAGGTGAGTGTATATATATATATATATATATATATATATATATATATATATATATACAGTCGTGCTCAGAATTAATCATACCCCTGGTAAATATGATCAAAAATGGCTGTAAAAAATAAATCTGCATCGTTTATCCTTTTGATCTTTCAGGGCAATAATTAAGAAGTTATAATCAACTAAAGATGTTACCAATCTGCCAAAAAGAGGACGTGTGTCTATATTGTCTTAATGGACGGTGAGGAGGAAAGTTTGAGTTGCCAAAGACTCTTCAATAATCACAGATGGAGAATTGCAGAGATTAGTTGAGTCTTGGGGTCAGAAAGCCTAAAAAAAAATTATCAAACAACCCCTACATCACCACATGTTGTTTGGGAGGTTTTCAAGAAAAATGCTCCTCGCTCATCCAAAAACAAACTCCAGCATATTCAGTTGTCAGACACGACTGGAACTTCAAACGGCACAGGGTTCTGTGGTCAGATTAAACTAAAAAAGAGCTTTTTGGCAGCAAACACGCTAGACGGGTTTGGTACACACAAGGATAAAAAGTACCCCATGTGTACAATTTAATATACCTTTGGATCTTTAATGTTGTGGGCCTATTTTTCTGCTGGAGGTCCTGGACTTCTTATTCAGATACATGGCATCGTGGATTCTATCAAATATCAAAAGATAAAAAATCAAAACCTGATGCCTTCTGCTAGAAATCTTATAATGGGCCGTGGTTGGATCTTCCATCAGGACAACGATCCAAAACAAACATCAAAATCAACACAAAAATGTGTTAGGGAGCACAAAATGAAGCTTCTGCCATGACCGTCCCAGTCCGCTGACCTGATGAGTGGGCTGAACTGAAGAGGAGAAGCACCAACATGGATCTGGGAATCTGAAGGATCTGGAGAGATTCTGTGTGGAGGAATGGTCTCTGATCTCTTGTCAGTTATTCTCCAAACTCATCAGGCTTTATAGGAGAAGACTCAGAGCATAAGCAGATTGCAAAAAGGTATTTAATAAAAGGGTATGAATAATTGTGGCCAACGTGTTTTGGAGAAAAACATTTATTTCATAATGTGATTTCCCCCCCCACTTTCAATTATTTTACTTCAATGAAAGTTTAGGATATTGACAATTTTTTTGAATGAAAGACCAAAGGATAAACGATGCAGATTTATTTTTTACAGCCATTTTTGATCATATTTACCAGGGGTATGATTAATTTTGAGCATGACTGTATATATATTATTAAGGAGGTTGAGTGTTCGTAAAAACAAAAAAATTGAATTATAAAAGTGCCACTTCACATGGAGGATTGGCATTTTGCACATAATATGAGCGGGTCGAAGAACTTCAAAATGAGTTTTAAATTCATGAGATTTTTATTCATTTAGCCTAATGTGTTAATTCTAGATGTTTATCTATCTATAAATTACAGAAACGTCTGTCTGTCTGTCAGTGTGTCTGTTATTCGCATATCTCTCGAACCGTTAGTCCGATGGATTTCAAACTTGACAGATGTCTCCTGCTCCCTGAATCGTGTAGTTCAATTTTCCACATTTATTGTCTGTCATTATGTCAGTATCAGTATTTGCTTTCTACCATGCACAAATAAAAATGTCACTGAACTTTTGCTGTGTAATGGTAACAATAAGCACTCAAACACACCAAACCAACAATTACTAAAAACACACACAAAAACTGATTTTGCACGGGCACTTTGCACTGCTCCCTGAATCGACGCGCTTATTCATTTGTGGATGTTAACTGAATCTGTAAGTCAGCTATGCTGTTTACTTCTGAATATTATATTTCATTCTGGTGCACTTAACGTTATCTCTACTGTGTAATAGTAGCCTATGCTATTCACCAACTAAACATATCCTATTCAATGCGTTCACAGTCTCTTTCACGGGCATCATTTGTAGTTGCCTATTCACAAACTGTTTGCTCAAGCGTAGCGTTTTCTCGGAGTTCACTGTGTGCTTTTTACCATGCACAAATAAAAATGTCACTGAACTTTTGCTGTGTAATGGTAACAATAAGCACTCAAATACACCAAACCAACAATTACTAAAAACACACACAAAAACTGATTTTGCACGGGCACTTTGCTCTAGTTATGTAAATGCGCTTGACTGACTATGGGCGTGCGCGTTGAACATTGGAGTAGCTTTCAAACCCTGCAGCAAACAGCAAACTCCCTCTCTCGATGTTGTTTCAAATTTCACTGCTTTCAGGTGAGTTTATTCTCTAAGATCACACAAATAATACACACAACTGTTCCTGACACTTTTCTTACGTGTTATTGACACACATCTGTTGAATATTTACTTAATAGAAATAGTTTAGTGTCTTCGTTTAGAAAGTCCGTTAGCATCTGTCACTTACATGGAGCGCAAAAAATGTCTGAAACTGACGTTAGTTCAAATGCGTTTTGATCTTTCACGGTAAACAAATATTGATAAATGTTCTGTTATTTTAGCAGCGACAAAATAACCCCTTAACAACAGAGGGAAAGCTCCACGAATTCAACATTTCTGAAGAAAGCCGGTAAGTGACGAGCTTATTAAATAAACGTATGACAATATGAACAAACTTCA
This sequence comes from Scardinius erythrophthalmus, assembly GCF_964197995.2. Lineage (NCBI taxonomy): Eukaryota > Metazoa > Chordata > Actinopteri > Cypriniformes > Leuciscidae > Scardinius > Scardinius erythrophthalmus. Next base: position 35,566,409 of record NC_138236.1, read on the forward strand.
TATCCATTTTCCCCCACAATATGGTTTACCTATATCACCATACATCTGTTTTTTTCCTTCTTTTTATCTCAAATTTAAAACAAATATTCATTTAATTTATTTTAAGAAGGCTTTGACATATTCAGTGATTTATGTAAACCTAAAACATAAATTCTGTTATCCTAAGAAATTATTTTCTGTATATTCTTCTTTCTCTTTTCTGCATTTCACCTTCTTCTGTAGCTTAGCTTCTTTACTTTTATTATGGCATTTTCTGCAAATAAAATTAATAAAGAAACTGCTGAATCTTTTAAAAAAAAATTTTTTAATGTCTTTATTGTTTTTGCTACAAATTATAGAGAAGAGTGTCAATAAGAGTATTGTTAAATAAATCATTATTTAACTACACCCATCCCTAATGATAAGACACTTTTTTCAATAAAAAATAATACTTGGTTACATTATTAATTGATTGTTTTTTTTTATTATTAATTAATTGACTTTAATTTCTGTACTCATAACTTAACACTTTACATGGTTAAAAAAAAATCGTTAATGTTCAAAATGTACTGGCTTAGTAATTGTACAAAGTAACACTGAATAAATGCTGATTAGTGTGGTTTCGAACCATTTTCTATTTAGAATTTATTTGGGGTTTGTATTTGTATTGATCCCTAAATGTATTTACTGAAAACAATACACAATTCCCTATTAGAATTTATAAGGTTTTACAGCAGAGAATGAAATGTTTGAGTTTATCAGTTCTTCTCAGTTCTATGCGGATTTCAAGGTTATGGATCAAGCACATCTTCATTCCTTGGACTAAAGGTGAGAAGTGTATTAAAAATATCTGCGGACGTGGTATTTTGGTCGTTAGGACGTATCTGCCACGCTCCAGCAACGTACCGTTATAACGTCGCCACAACGAATACAGGAATCACAAAGTTATGTTGCTGGAACATTATTTGGCACGTCGCACCAACTAATATGGTCCTTTGATGTTACGTCTTCGCAACATGCCAGTTTGGTCATTGAGACGTAGGCTACCTACTTGTTACAACGCTATCTCACGACCAATTCGTACGAATTCGTACGAATGATAAAAAGTTGGCTAATTCGTACTAATTCGTACGACCTCACTCGTACGAATTTGTACGATTTGTCTAAACCCACGTGATGGGTAGGTTTAGGGGCGGGGTCAGGGGTAGGTCATTCGTATGAATTCATACGAATTGGCCAATTCGTAAAATATGTACGATTTTGCAAAAAACGTACTAATTCGTACGAGTCAGGTCGTATGAATTCGTACGAATAAGCCACCTCGTAGAATTTGTACGTTTTCCCGTGAGATCGGGCTCACTTGTTACGTTCTTGCGACATACCACTATAACCTCGATTATGGGAATCACAAAGTTACGTCACTGGAATGTTATGTGGTAGGCTACGTTGCTACGACGAATATGGCCTGGTCAGGTTACGTCTTCACAACGTAACTGTTAGCTGGGAAGTTACTGTCTTAATTAGTGAGTCATTAATTCGACCGATTCATTCAAATTCAAATTCATTCAGAAACTAAGCAATTGACTGTCTTTATGGCTGCATTTAACTCCACTTTGAGACATACACTCACGAACTTCCCTAAGCACATTCACTTGGTGGATTCCCCACCGCCATTTTAAGGTGGGATTCAACTTCGTCAAGTGGATGAGGGAAGTGTATTTGCACAGACCCTCAACCCCTGGATTTTGTCAGAGGGAGCGAGTCTACTCAACATGTACATTTCAGGCAGATCCATAGACCACAATTGCAACATGATGGTGATGTCACAGCAGGTCGAGCTTAATTTACCCACACCCCACCCCACCCCACCCCACCCCACTCTAGTGTATTGTAAGTGTTATTTATGATTATGAAGGAGTAACTTTAACCGCATTTAATACCTGTAGCTACCTTAAACTATTTGTTTACACAGTTATAGTTAATTGTATTGTTATTTTCGTGTGTATTTTTTATATATATTTTATATCTTATATAAATATATTAATATTTAATATTTGTTTATATATATATATATATATATATATATATATATATATATATATTTAACAGCCTAATCATACATACAGGCCTATAGAATGGTGTGTAAACAAATTTATAAGGGTAAAAAAATATAAATAATAAATCAGCTCCATATTACAAAGTCTTGGGCTTTCCATTTAAACACATCGCAAGGGTTCCGCCAGTAGTGGGCACTTGTGTAACGTAAGCAATGACGTAGGCTACGTCCAAGTGAAGGAGAGGGATGGAAGTTAGTGAGAGAAGGGCATAAAACATTGGACTTCAACGCAGTCTATAAATGGGTGACTGAATCATTGGCTCACAATTTGTGAAAAAAAAAAAAAAAAAAGGATTCAGTAATAAAAAAAACGCTATGTGTTGCTCAGAGACGCACAACTGTTCTGCTGTGGCTTTGTTTGGAACTATTTTCATTGGCAAAGTTGAGCAAAAACACACATATTGACAAAATTGTTGCTAAAATGTAACAGTATTAACTTCTTGTTTATTGAACCGTTGTATCAATATCACATTTGCAATCGTGCAGATATTCGGGATAAACAGCCCTCTTGCTAGTGTGACATTGCTAAACTATATCATATGATACTGTGAGACAAAAACCCATATAGGGGCAATTTTTGCCCTAATATCTTGAATTTTAGTGGCATTAACTGCATTCGAATAGGCTTTATCACGCAGTCAGTCATTTCCCTGCATCATATTTGTAACAAAATTGCTTGCAGTGTAAGATGATGTACGGGTCTGGGCCTGGCGGGGTGCGTAAAAACTTAATTTTTTTCCATATTAATCAAATTTTTTATTTATTCCATTTATTCATCTTTTTTAATCTTAGTTAATAAAAATACAGCTATTTGTTTGTTCATGTTTGTTCACAGGGCATTAACTAATTTTAACAAATACAAACTTTGATTTTAATAACGTACTGTATTAGTTAATGGTTAATGGTAAATGGTTTTAATGGTTTAAATCCAAGATTAATAAATGCTGAAGAAAGCCCTATTGTAAAGTGTTACCGTTTTGTCGATTTGTTTTTTTTTTTTGCTTTAGCACCGCTCAGTGTCCCATTGCCCCATTGTTTGTTTTTTGTTTTATTATTTGTACATATTCAGTAAATATTTATTTCTTTATTCACTATTGCTCAGTAAAAACAATCTGGTGTATTCTTTATGATTTTGACATACTAAAATGCATTAATTCATACTTGTCTCTGCCTGATTCATCTCACCACAGTCATCAGTAACTGAACCCGTTTCTTTTATTTAGTTATTTTCTTAATTTATCTAACTTTATCACTTATATGTTACATACCCTATTATTACCTATAGACATCTTAAATAGGGAGACATAACATAATTGGGGGCTCGTCGTTTATTACTGTTTATTAAAGAATTGTGTGTTGTGATAATGGCAGAGATTCAGTGTGGATGGCAGAGATAAACTTGTAGAGTATCTTTCTTCTTTTTATTGTTAGGGGTTAACAGTTTAGGACCCAAGGACCAGATGTTTTAAAGAAGACCCGGAGTCAGAATTATAAAAAAATTGAAGAAAAGTTTTTCTGAAGATAGTTTGCAGTTTCATCAGCAGAAGTCAGCTTCAAAACTCACACAGGAGTTTGTAGGCCGCCCCGCTTACAGTTACACAGATCACAGCAGTTATACCCTTCACCAAGGTCTAAGCTACGTCCTTGCTTCAGGTTGAATGATTCTCATTGGCTAAGAAATAGATAAACCATAGACAGTAAAAGAAATGGACACAGCGACCCCATAGACTTCAACAGAGAAAAGTGAATTCAATTAGAAGCACTCACTTCCTGATGGCTGAGCGTACTGCGCAGACTCAAACTGAGCTTGACGACGTAGATGTGACGTGAGCAACCCGTCTGTCTTCTAGTAGCTGTGCCGAGAGAAATCTGAATCATTCCCTTCCGAATCTTGCAGAGACGGAGAGTGTGAGTAGGAGCTGTCCATGAGCTAGCAGCAGGAGCAACTTTTGCTAAGTATTCTGATTAATAATTTTGTCATTTTGCCTCCACGTCCCCCCGATTGCCCGCGAGCGTCTCCTCCCGTCCATACGGTAATCTCTCTACTGTGCGACAGAGAGTTGCGTGGTTATGACGCAATCATTAGCCTATTTTTACAAAAACTGCTTCTACGGGGCCATAACGTAAGATACAAGGTAATGGAGCCTTTTATACATTGTCGTGTTTCTTTAGAAATAAATGGAGTCTTTAAACGCCTCAGATGTAAAGTTATTCGCTGTCAAAGTGACGCCAAAATGAATGGGAGTCAATGGAATGCTAACAGCAGGTGATGGTCTGCTAATCAATGGCGGCCCCCGGGGAAGCTTCGGTTTCCGGCTGATGGATTACCCCCTTGAGATAAACATAGTAATTTTCCACACATATACAGATAGACTGAAGCATATCTCCATCGATTAGGCAGCTGACACTCGGACCCTGAAGTTAGGCACGTCATGACCTTCCAGGTCGCAGATTTGGGTTGCTGGTTGCCAGCATGTCCAGAGCAACAACTCAGTCAATCTCCAATAATGCCAGTGGCTGCTTAACCTGTAACCAGGAAGACTAACACACACACTGACACACAGTTTTCCAAGGTTGGATTTGGCCAGGCTCTAACTATAAACAGGAGTCTCATCTCAAAACATCAAGATAACAAGCTCTTTCTCTCAAGGATAGGACACTTTAATCTAAATGGAAAATATAGGCTTTAAAGCTGCAGTTGGCAAGTCAAAAATTTTGCCCCTCATGCCCCTCCCCCACTACCAGCGAGCACCCTCCCATCGAGGTTGTGCTCGTCAGTGCGTGTGTACCTGATTTTCTGTGAACGCGTCCGTCTCTTCAGCATCGATCAACACCATGGACTCGGAGGTAGGCTGCCCTGGCTAATCTATCCATAGATAGCAATAACCGAGGAATTGGAAGCTTGTTAGTAGATTTTCTCTCCGCCATAACGCTTTGTGCAATCCTCGGGCGAACTTCAGGCGTGTCGTGTGCATGTGATATTGTAACGTGCGCGAGGGAGGGGGGATCTGTGGCGTGTGCACGACCTGTGATTGACAGTCAGATCTCACCCCCCCCCCCCCCCCCCCCCCCCACGCTGATTGGACACGATGATCCGGGAGCGGTGGATTTTTGCAAAACAAATAACATGCTCCAGGTGGAGTTAGAAGCTCGGGTTTTTTTCTAAAACCACCTTATTTATGTTGTTCTGTCGGATTATAGTGTCGATTTCACTGAATATGATAAAAAAAAAAATGTTGCCGACGGCAGCTTTAACTGAGAAATGGTCCCTTAAACTATAGACTTCATTGACCCCTATTTGTTTTCACACGTTGAAGACCTTTCTCAAACACAAAACATGTCCCCTATTTCATTTCTGGAAGCCGGGCTAAATAAGCAAGCACTGTTACTGCATTCAGATATCAAACACTGACATTAAAGAATATACATGAAAAGAACATTTCAGTGATCACACTGGTAACTTACATTATAACAACGTAAAATCTCCAGAGAAGTCATTCAACTCATTTGATATATTGATTTATACCTTGATTATAATCACTCATTATTGAAACAGCAGTGGATTCCAATCCACCCCTTCACCATGAAGCATGTTAGTGCAAGCTTTGATAATACTAAGCTTGCTCATGGCGTTTAATTTGCAGAGTTTCCTTGATAATCCCTTGTTAGAGGCCGTCGAAAAGGAAAGACAAGTTGTTGACAACAACTACCCACTTCCATATTCATATTCCAAAGCAATCGCTTAAAAAAAAAAACCTGATTAAAGCCGAAGTGATAGATCGGCTGTTTGAATTTGGAATTTTAATATTGTCTGACATTGACAAAGAGACCAATTCTTATGGCGAGGTGCAGGATGTTACTGACGCAGGTAGAGAGGAGGTAGAGACTGTATGTGCAAATATCGCAATAAACTTAAAATATATTGTTTCTATGAATGTAATCTACAACTTTTTGTTTCTATGAATGTAGTCTACAAAGTTTTAATTTGTCTCCATTGTTTTTAATTTGATTATGTCATTCACCATGCTTCACTGGATTGTAGTTTTTTCACAGTTGTAGCAAGTTTAGTTGTTCAAGGAAGAAGGAGGCGGGAACCGGCGAACGTTTAACGAAAATGTAATCAATAAACAAGCACAAAACGAAAGTAAAGCGGCAGCCCCTCATGGACAACTGCCGCTTCTAAACCTAATAAAACATAAAACACAACGTAAAGTCCAGGCCTGGTCCTCTCTCGTCCTTCACTGTCATCACTCCTCGAAGCCGCTCATTAACAAGCTCTGTTCCCACGGCTCTCGGCCCCGTCCTGCTTGCCACAACAGGACAACACAGTCTTGCACCTTTGTATTTGTTTTTTGCTTCACATCAAGTTTGTAATGTCGTGATTCTCCTCGTAGCTTGTTGGCTTGGTTCATGGCTTGTTACTCTTTAACAAAGACTTTTAAAAGCACTATTGGAAAAATGGATGAAAAAAAAAAAAAACTTCCAGATCCAACTCAGCTGAAAAAGTAGGCGGGGCGGGGCCGGGCACTAATACACTCTATTCAAATTTGAATTCAACTTTCTGTGTGTTGTGACCAGTTCAATTCAAATTCACACTAACGAATCGAAAGGTCAATTGAGTCAATTATTAAAACAAATTTATACTAGAAAGCAAATGGGGTCAAATTCATGATGACTAATGCTGTCTTCACGTGCTATCGGAAATTTCCTACTTTCCACTTCTGAAGTCGTGATTACGAGCTCATCGCATTCAAGTGCTTTGTTGTCGGAAAGAACAGGAACCAGGTTTATTCTTGCTTATTTATTGGGAAAATCTTTTTTTTTGCATCCCATTTGTTGACAACCATATAAACATTCACCACACTAACTATAGATAGCTTGCTGACAATTCTATATTTTTTGTCAAATACAGGCTATTTTCGCTGTGTATAAAACATACAATCCGCTTCAAAAGATTATTCATATTTGTAAATATGCTCTACTTTAACAAGAAGACAAGGTGATGTTAAAAAAATTATAACTATGCAACCGTCTACTACAGTATCGCATCAGGCAGTGCATTGGAGTCTCCCTGAGGGAAAATTTGATTCGTTCATTGTTATAGAAGAGGAAGAATTTACTAAACTCGTTAAATCATCTAAATCTACAACATGTATGTTAGACCCTATACCGACTAAGCTACTGAAAGAAATACTTCCAGAGGTCATAGATCCTCTTCTTAATATCATTAATTCATCTTTGTCTTCATCTAGGATACGTACCAAAAACCTTTAAGCTGGCTATGATTAAACCGCTTGTTAAAAAAACGCAACTTGATCCTACAGAATTAGTCAATTACAGGCCGATCTCGAATCTACCTTTTCTGTCAAAGATATTAGAAAAAGCAGTGTCTTCACAACTGTGTTTCTTTCTTGAAAGAAATTATATCTGAGAAGATTTCCAGTCAGGATTTAGACCGTACCATAGTACCGAGACTGCTCTCATTAGAGTCACAAATGATTTGCTCTTATCATCCGATCGTGGTTGTGTCTCTCTATTAGTGTTACTCGATCTTAGTGCTGCATTTGACACTATCGACCACAACATTCTTTTAAATAGACTCGAACATTATGTTGGCATTAGTGGAATTGCACGAGCATGGTTTAAATCATACTTATCTGACCGTTATCAGTTTGTAGCAGTAAATGATGAGATGTCTCATCGATCACAAGTTCAGTATGGCGTACCACAAGGCTCAGTATTAGGACCGTAGGACAGTACTCAAAACCTAACGAAACTTACCAATTCACAAAATTAACGGAATGCATAGCTGATATAAAAAATTGGATGACTCGTAATTTCCTACTACTTAATTCTGAAAAAACAGAGATTCTAATTATTGGACAAAAAACTTCCTCACGTAATAACCTAGAATACTGTCTAACACTTGATGGCTGCTCTGTTAAGTCTTCGTCGTCGGTTAGGAACCTGCGTGTGCTCTTTGATACCAATCTTTCATTTGAAAGTCCCGTGTCTAGTATCTGTAAAACTGCATTTTTCCATCTTAAAAATATATCTAAATTACGCCATATGCTCTCATTGACAAATGCGGAACAATTAGTTCATGCGTTCATGACCTCAAGGCTAGATTACTGTAATGCTCTACTGGGTGGTTGCCCTGCATGCTTAATAAACAAACTACAGCTGGTTCAAAACGCAGCAGCTCGAGTTCTTACCAGAACCAGGAAGTATGACCATATTAGCCCAGTTCTGTCAAAACTGCACTGGCTGCCTATTAAACATCGCATCAATTTTAAAATATTGCTGATTACTTACAAAGCACTAAATGGTTTAGCTCCGCAGTACTTGAGCGAGCTCTTAACGCATTATAGTCCTTCACGTCTATTGCGATCTCAAAATTCCGGCCAGTTGATAATACCTAGAATATCAAAATCGACTGCTGGCGGTAGATCCTTCTCCTATTTAGCACCAAAACTTTGGAACAGTCTTCCTACCTTTGTCCGGGAAGCAGACACACTCTTTCAGTTCAAAGCTAGATTAAAGACACATCTCTTTGACCTAGCATTCACATAATACATTATAGACTTCTATAATTCAATGTTAGGCTGCATAGATTAGGTCAGCTGGAACCGGGAACACTTCCCATAAATCCTGATGTACTCGTTACATCATAAGAAGAATGGCATCTACGCTAATTTTAGTGTCTTTGTTTATCCCGAGGTTTTCCCGCAGCCTGCCGGATCCAGGCCGTATCCAGATCTGATGAAGGACCTGCGCCTGAACCCGATGTCAACGCAGTGCTGAAGTGCCAACTAGTCTCTCCCTATGGAGGATCCCTTTACCACTCTACAGATAAAGCGTTGTCGGGAAACTCAACTGTGGAAACCACTCAGATGCTCCCTCCAGTGCACCAGAGTATGGAGATTTACCCTTATTAGCTGATAATTCTGATTATGTTCAAGATGGACATGCACATTTCTATCATAGCCCTCCTCTGAGAAAACCTAGCGATACGTTTTTTCAATCTCATCTGAAATGATCAGTGTTGGGGGTGATGCATTACAAGTACCATGCATAACCCATTCAGATTACTTTTTTGATGTTACAAGTAAAGTAATGTGTTACAAGTAACATGCATTACCTAATCAGATTACTTTTTGATGTAACGAGTAAAGAAACGCATTACAAGTAACATGCATTACGTAATCAGTAGTGGTGTCAACAATAATCGATTCGGCGATGCATCGCAATGCGGGGCATGCACGATTCAGCATCGATGCGGCAAAGTGCCATAATCGATTATGTCACTGCTTATTTTCTGGCCTTGAGTTGGACAATAAAGTTGTTAAGTTTCAATTACTTCTGGGACTTTCAAACATCAAAATAACATTTATTAATATGTATTCTTGTCAAAATGACATATAAACATCTTTTCCTACTCTATTTTGCCTGGAAACGCTTCCAACACGCTTGCTTGTTGCGTTAAAAATAGGTGTCGGTTCTATTTCTAGCATGCACATGTTTTACGCGCGTCTCGAGCCGCGCCTGAGACGCGTGTGTCACGCAGGCAGTGTGCAAGCTCTAACCTGTTAACATGGGAGCCGGAAAAAAACGGACACGCCACGCAGTCAGTGTGTTGCTGGCCTTACGCGGTGTGTAAAACCTGCCACACTAAAATCAAGCACGTTGGCAATACAACTAACTTAAGTTAGTTTAAAAAAACACTTATGTTCACTGCTGGAAAAAGTTGGCTGTTATTATTGCTCTATTTAATTTCAAATGGTTCTAAAGCAGAGAGAAGAGAAACATTTCTCATTCAAAGCACTGAAAGCAGTGATTTATGTTTTCTTTTTCAGTTTTCAGTTTTGAAAATGCCATATCCAATACCCTGTACCATTAAATTTTATTTAATGACATTTATGTCAAAGATACAGGAGAGTGATAATACACACATAGCAGCCAATAAAATCTGTTGTTCAATATCTGACTGCTTGTATTGCCTCATGACTGATGAAAAATTTGCCTTGTTGTGTGCAGTAGAATTTTGATGCATCGTAGAATCGAATTGATTCGAATCGTTACCTGGTGAATCGTAATCGAATCGAATCGTGAGGGCAGTGCCAATGCACACCCCTAGTAATCAGATTACTTTTTGATGTTATGAGTAAAGAAACGCATTACAATAACGCGCATTACATAATCAGATTACTTTTTGATGTTATGAGTAAAGAAACGCATTACAATAACGCGCATTACATAATCAGATTACTTTTTGATGTTATGAGTAAAGAAACGCATTACAATAACGCGCATTACATAATCAGATTACTTTTTGATGTTATGTGTAAGGAAACGCATTACAAGTAACATGCATTACGTAATCAGATTACTTTTTGATGTTATGAGTAAAGAAACGCATTACAAGTAACATGCATTACGTAATCAGATTACTTTTTGATGTTATGAGTAAAGAAACGCATTACAAGTAACATGCATTACGTAATCAGATTACTTTTTGATGTTATGAGTAAAGAAACGCATTACAAGTAGCATGCATTACGTAATCAGATTACTTTTTGATGTTATGAGTAAAAAAAATGCATTACAATAAGATGAATTACGAAATCAGATTACTTTTTGATCTAACAAGTAAAGTAATGCATTACAAGTGTCATACATTGTGTAATCACATGACTTTTTTCGATTTCAATGAAAATTACATTCTAATAATACAAATACATGTATTTACAGTAAAAAAGTCACTGCAGATTAAGTTTTTAAGTTTTAAGTTTCAAAAACAATATTCACATTATAATTATGAATTGTAGCTGAAATATAGCAATTGATGCATGACGTCCACTACAGTGGACATGTGATTAATCAGAGTTTTCTCTCAATCTAAAATCAAAACTTGGAAAATTTTACTGTGATATGACTCATTAGGTATTGCTTGATGCTGCAATATTTTTTTTACCTACAAGAGTCTCCTAGGATAGAAGGAATGGGTGGATATTCCGGAGCAACTTGGCATGTCTGACTGACCCTTGGCCATCTTGGTTTGGAGGGGGAAAAAATCGAAACACAAAGGCTTGCCACTTGGTTGTAATGTATAGGATGATGCACCAGGGTCCAATGAAGAGGTTGATGTGCAACTTTGCCATAAAAACCCGTGCAAATTCAAGAAAATGCTTTTTTAATAGCTGTCCACTGTAGTGACCACTATGCGTGAAAGGGTTAAAGAACCGCTATAAAGCCAAAACAATCTCTGTTAACTTAAATTATACGTTTATCTCTGTAAAGCTGCTTTGAAACAATCTACATTGTTAAAAGTGCTATATAAATGAAGATGACTTGACATGTAGCGGTTGTGAAAAAAATAATAAAGAATGCCATCAATCATTCTCTCCTCCGCCATCCTTACATTTTGTGGCCCGCCCAAATCGGGACCTTGGGTATCAAAATGGGTACCTGAGCTTCCCAGTGGTAAATGCGAGTTTTGAACTAGGAACCTCGTATTTGCGATAATTCCGATAGCACATGAAGGCAGCGTAAGTACAGAAAAAGATGAGGAAGTAGCCAGACTTTGGCTCATCAATGTGAATTCCCATGTTAGAGAGAAAAAAGGATAATTTGTACCCCTGAAAACAGGAAGAGCGGTTTAATTGAGCCTGACATGCCCAGACTGACTCTGTTCTCCTCCAGCAGACTCGTGGGACTCGGATGCTAACGAACGGTTGCTAGGGACAGAGCAGAAACACTGGGCAGTGCAGGTCATTTGGCTGACAGTTGGACAGAGTGTTTGTTTATACACGAATGCCACGCTGTTGGAGACAGAAGGAGAGCTCTGTCTCGTGTGACGCAAGTGCTTCTAACTGTGTATGGCAACAAAATAATTTTCAGCTCTAATTTAAGGATCCTTTCAATGAACGCTCCACACTTAAGACTAATAGCAAACGAGTTACGTCACGCTGTGAGCTTCATGCGTGACTTCCATTGACCAGAAAGCTTTATACTCCACAATAATGATGCTGGGGAATTTCAGCTCTTCTTGTGTCAGACATGAGTGTTGATATAAAATGCATGTATATATCCCCCATATACAGTACAGATACTGCATTATCACACATACTGTAATTCTGAATATCATTAGGGCTGTGATTCAGACCGATATTAGATCCATTACACCTTGTATTACTACGTCACCATTCAAAATACATTGCATTTTAAAATGTGAATATATTTTAAAACGTAATTTATTCCTGTGATCAAAGCTGAATTTTCAGCATCGTTACTCCAGTCTTCTGTGTCACATGATCCTTCAGAAATCACTCTAATGCTCAAGAAGCATTTCTGATTATTATCCGTGTTGAAAACAGGAGGATACGGACCGCTGCTAGATCCATTGTTATTCAGTCACTTGTTCTGTCATGTACCGGTTGAAATGAAGATGAGAAAGGATCTATTCGCAGCAGAACTGTATTTATTAAACCGAACTCAAAACTCTAAGAACACTATACAACCGCTATACACATCATGAGAACTGACAATGAACAGAGAGAAACCTATAGAGCTTTAATACACTGACAAACCAATCAACAAAATGAACATTAGGTGCAAACAATAATCAAACAATGAGAAACCATAGTAACTAACAGAAACACAGGAAACGGAACTAAACGTGCAAAACCCACCCAAACAGACATAACACAAACACAGATGATCCCTCACAGTTCATGAGTGTCTATGTGGCAGCAAGTGTGGTTGCTGAAAATACTATCATTACATTCCTAGTGTAGAATTACAGCCAAGCATATATAGCCTACAGGACATACCTTTTGTACTTTTCTAAGCTCTTTGTTTTGACTTCTTTTGGTCTTAACTAGTCAATCCCCTTGTCATTATTGTTGAATCTGTGATTCTAACAGGTTCCTCCTACAGAAAGGCTGATTTAACCAGCATACATGTCCAGACCTGCTGTGGTACTTTTCCATCATCTTTCCATGTTTCGTGTCTTGAAACGGTCCCTTTTCCAGTTTGATTAAAATAATAATAATAATGTAGACTAAAATTCATATCATGTAATCATGTAATATATATATATATATATATATATATATATATATATATATATATATATATATATATATATATATTATTATTATTATTTTCTTTTCTTTTATTTATTTATTTTATTATATTTTTTTTTTACCTATTTACAGAGCTCAATTATGCATTTGCTGTTTTATGGAAAAGATCTGCATGAATCTTAAAAAATTCCCCTTTTGTGTTCCACACACAAATGACAACTGTTTGGTAGAATGACCCAGTTGCATCTCACTTTTTTCCAGTACAATGGCAGTGAAAGGTGCCGAAGGATCCAAAGCAGTGGAATTTGAGTTTGGAGAGCGCATGAGTCATTTGAGGTCAGTCAGGGAAACATATGATGAGAGAATTCATTCTTCTTTCTGGGGATTGGAACAAAAACACACATACATTCACATAGTGAGCGCTTCTATCAGTGCTGGAACTGGAAGCAGAACAAGCCCAGACAGCCAGTGTAAAGGGGAGCTACCTCACTCTCGGTCAGATCGGGACCTGTTCTTGTGTGCGTAGGCGTCTGATGTCACTGCAGTAAAAACTAAAAAGTAATGATATTGATACATGTGGAAGCAATTTTCTTGCAATATCCAGTGCAGCGCTGTAGGCTAATGCCAAGACTGCCCGTGGTGGCTTAAAACACTGTATTAATGGACTCCATCAGTGATCATCTTTGCTTTTGAACTGAATGTGAATCATGGAAAATAGAAGCACTCAGACATTTTGAGGGCTGACTGGCAGCTGAATATTCACTAGAAAATGGGGAAATCACTAAACTTTATTAGAATGCAGAATACACTTGCTTAATATTTGCATGGCTCATTCTTGAGTCAGTCAATGGCTGTTTTTACACCTCCACGAAGAGACGAGTGCCATCCATTATGTTGCCGTGTTGAGGGAAGGTGTAGTAGTTTTCCTTGCTTTACACCGGGCTTAAAGTAAAAAGATGACTGTGACAAATAGTATTAAATGCATTTTCATGTCAATCCATGTTCATTTTTACCACGAACCATGCGCTGTCACTTTAATTCAGTGTGTGCAGCACAGCAAAAATAGACTCGAATATATACAAATATTTATTGCAGTTTTCCTTTTCATCTCTTTGAGGGCTTTTATATAAGAAATAAACTAATTATGAAATGCACAAATCATTTGTTTGACCGTCAACTACAGATTGTTGTATATAAAATGTACCCAGCATAAATCATTTACTAAGTGTCAAGAGATGTGTCCTAGACACATAGACAGTAAAAGAAATGGACACAGCGACTCCATAGACTTCAACGGAGAAAAGTGAAGTCAATTAGAAGCACTCGCTTCCTGATGGCTGAGCGTACTGCGCAGACTCAAACTGAGCTTGACGACGTAGATGTGACGTGAGCAACCCGTCTGTCTTCTTGTAGCTGTGCCGAGAGAAATCTGAATCATTCCCTTCCCGAATCTTGCAGAGACGGAGAGTGTGAGTAGGAGCTGTCCATGAGCTAGCAGCAGGAGCAACTTTTGCTAAGTATTCTGATTAATTATTTTGTCATTTTGCCTCCACGTCCTCCCGATTGCCCGCGAGCTTCTCCTCCTGTCCATACGGTAATCTCTCTACTGTGCGACAGAGAGTCGTGTGATTATGACGCAATCGTTAGCCTACTTTTACAAAAACTGCTTCTACGGGGCCATAACGTAAGATACAAGGTAATGGAGCCTTTTATACATTTTCGTGTTTCTTTAGAAATAAACAATGGACAAATAGAGTCTTTAAACGCCTCAGATGTAGTTATTCGCAAAGTGACGCCAAAATGAATGGGAGTCAATGGAATGCTAACAGCAGGTGATGGTCTGCTAATCAATGGCGGCCCCCGGTGATGGTACGCTTTCCGGGTGCTGGATTACCCCCTTGCCTAGACAGGACCTGAAAAGATGGCCTCCACGATGCCTGTCCGCAAAACCAGTTGTCACGAATAAATCAAAGCATCAGTTTAGAGTACCGAAACAATCGTGTGATTTTTTTTAAACGTACATCATAAATATAATCATGTGTAGGCTTAAAACCCATTATGGCACAGGCAGTGCAATGTCTACCTCTCGGGTGGGGGATGCGAGATTGAATTTGTGATTTAAATCTTAATTTAAAAACATAAAAAGAAAAAACAGCAACATCCAGATGCTGTTGGAATGGCAAACAGTTTGCAAAAATACTTTATATAAAAATAGTAAACAGTTTGAAATATCATTATATATTGGAATTTGATTACAAAATTGTGTGGATTCATTATGCTTTTGTTACATTTATTTTAATTCCAATAGTTCCAATGGTGGAGAATGGAATAAAGAAGTGATTAAAATGAAACCTTTCATACACTGTAAATGTTAGAAGCACTGTGTGGAAGGGCTGTAAAATTTAATTCTCCTCATCATGGACAACAAACCTTTTTAAATCACATTTAAATATCGGATTTTTTTTTTCTAACATCATGCTTGTATTAGGTTTTGATGGATATTGTGAGACCATCTGATTATAAAAATATTTAAAAGAAATGTTGTAATATAATAATTCTTTGCTTTTTTTTTTTTTTTTTGGATGAACAACACCAATAAATATAATGGATGAACCCGGCTTAACAACTAGCCATTATTCAATTTCCAGTGTTGGCAGTAAACAAAAATCAATTTATATATTTACACCACTAATACTATTACACAAGGATAATGCACCATTCAGAAAAGAAGAAGAAAAACAGTGCCAAAATGTAATCATTTTGAGTGTCACAGAATCCCATCCAGTCAACTATGATACAGAAAACAGATTTGATATTGTGTTGGAAAATTATTATTATTATCACCGTGGCTAAACTTGTTTCTGGCTCCTCCCTGTGCATGTATCTATCATGTTCTATCATGTTCTTCTTCTTCTAAAGAGTTTGTTCGGTTGTACCCTAACTGATGAACAGAAGATGTGATCACTGATGTGGTGTAGCTTCATCTCAACAACCAGGGGCCGTATTCACAAAGCATTTTATCTTACCACTAGGAGTACTCCTAAATCGCACTAAAAGATTTTAGCTAGGAGTTTTCTCTTAAAAGTTATTCACAATGCCTTTCAGACCTACTCTTAGTAAAGAAAAATGACAACTCCTAAACTAAGAGTGAGTCTTCGTTGCTATGGATGACGTCATTACTCATGCACAAGCTTGACTGAAGTGACCACCTTGATTGGCTGATGATTGTAATGCGGGAATGATTCCAAACTCCTCCCCTACGATGATGAGTGACAGGTGACAGGTCTGAGAATGCGTGCGCTACACAAGTGTAGTGCGAAGGACGGAAGATGATGAATAACCGAATAAATAGCCTAAATGAATAAAGAGTAAGGCAAAACAAATAGCCTAGTAGCCTAATGAAACATATGGATTGATGCAATATCTTTGCAACATTATTGAATTAATCTGTCACTATATGCCTCTGCCTACGTTTGCAAAGAGAAGAACATTTTAATTTGATTCACAATGAAACGTTACAATTAGTTTACATGCAATGAGTAGCCTAGTTTTGGTTGTTGTTGGTGGCGTTATTGCATCCCTAGTTATGCCTACAATGCAATATTGTTCCCTCGCGATTGGAAGCTCCTGTAGCCGCCGCATACGCATTTCAAAACATCGCAACGTGAAATGCCACAAAAAGCGGTTTGTGAATAGGTCTTAGTGAGTTAGGAGTCCTCTCGACTTCTTTTAAGCTGTCCCAGGCTTAAGTGCTACTTTTAGGGCTAAAATGCTTCGTAAATTACTCTTAGTCAAATAAATTAGGAGTCCTAAAGTTACGAGTGACACGCCCATTATTTTTAGAAGTTGCTCCTAAATTCGCCAGTTAGGAGCTACTTTTAGCCTTAAAATTCTTTGTGAATACGGCCCCAGAGGAAGAAGTCTTGACATCCCATTGTCAGATGGACAAAATCTGACAAAACAAAAAACACAAACAATTCAAATTAAGTTGTTTAATGGACAGTCAGGTCAGCTTATGTTCTGTGTGATTTAAAGGTCCACTGTCCTGCAGATTTAGCTCCAACCTCAAACCTGCCTATAACTGTCTACAAGTAAACCTGAAGACTTTTGGTTCAAATGTTCAGGTGTGCTCGATTAGAGGGAAACTCTCCACCTCAAAAGGAGACCTAAAAAGGGACAAGAGTTGCCCGTTCCTGATTTAAAGTTACAACGCACAGTACATTACATAATATGCACATTGAAGAATTATATATTTAATATTGCAGTACATAATAGGTACTGAACAAAAACTAATTTACCTATATCAGCAGCAACCTGTTTTTGAGAGATCTTTTAGAAAGGCATGGTCTCTTTTGAGCCTTTGCCATTGATGCTGGATTTCATGGTGTTTTCAAGATGATGCTTTCATTAGAAGCTAGCCAAATACATGTTTCATGAGATCCATGAAATCTTGGCTCAATGTTGGCGTTGGGATTAAGTCTGCTTGTGGTTACCTGATATGAAATTCTTTTTTAAGGACTTTTATTCTTTTTTTTTTTACAGGTTGTACCTGTATACGGGAGATATTAAATAGTGCGCTCGACTTAATAAATAAAAACCCTCACGATTTTTACTCTAAAACACATTAAAGTATTATAAATTGATTAAATATTTCTTTCTTTCGTAAGTAACCATGGTATAAGCGGGTTAATGCCCTTCGAGGTGTCCATTATCAGGTTTTAATGGACTGCGCGTCGGGCGGTTCACGCCTCGCCATCGTCCATTAAAACCTGATAATGGACACCTCGTCGGGCATTAACCCTTACGTGATATCCAGTGATGCTGGATTTCATGGTGTTTTCAAGATGATGTTTTCATTGGAAGCTAAAATCAAGCCATGAAATCTTGGCTTAATGTTGGCGTTGGGATTAAGTCTGCTTGTGGTTACCTGATATGAAATTCTTTTTTAAGGACAAGTCATTTTCAGCACGTTGCTGTGTGGTTGCAACAAGCTGCTAACAGTAATTCCCGAAGACCCTTACTAAAGTAAGACCCTTACTAAACCAATCTTTGAGAGAGAGAGATCTTGCTGATTTATAGTTATAACTGATTTACCTGGATATTGGAAGAAAAAGACAAACACCAGTGAATATTGTTCTGTGATATAATAATTGAATTACAGCCATAAATTAAAAAAGCCTTGATGTGTCAAATTGAATTATATTTTGCTTTGAACAACATTCAACAACTTGAGATTTGAAATATTAGCTATAGAATACAATTTATGTCTGTCTTTTTCTGTAAAGCTGTGTGTACCCACTGTGGAAAGTGCTAAATGTATGACTTGATAGCAGAAAACTGCTAGACGAACTTCTTAAAATGTTTTTACAAACTGCTTTTATCTTATCTTGTACATAGCAGCAGGATCTAGCATTTACATAAAGCTTCCACATAACGCCAAAACAGCTCACGTTAGCTACAAGAAGTTATCGCGAGAACAGCTTTAGATCAGGCATACTATGGGGTCCTAAACTGGGACTCATCTCTTAGATCTGATTGGTTCAAAGGACGTTTTATGGGTAATCGCTTTAGTGTCTGGTTACGAATCAGACAAAACTACGTTATCCACATCTGCATGCAGTGTAAAAAAGCAGAAAAACCTGTTAACATGGGTATGAAAATAAATAAATAAATAAATAAATAAATAAATAAATGCACCGCAAACAGAGTATGTGTGAAACAGGCATTAGTTCACTTGTAGTATTGCAGTGCAAATGAAAAACTTAGTTGTAAACTAGTTGTGTACTCAAAGTTTACTACTGTTACACTTAAAGTATACTTCTGTATGTTAAAAGTGGGGCAGTTTAGTCCCAAGTAGTATTAAAATAGTACACTTACAAGTATACTCCTAGTATATTGATATTTACAATATACATAAAGTATGCTTAAAAATATACTTGAACCTTATTAAAGTGTACTTAATAAAATGAACTTGAAGTATACTTATTTTCTGTAAGGGTAATTAATTATCAATTAAAACTAATTAAAATATTTCCAAGAAAACACATTTTATGTGAAACATTTGAATTATAGAATGAAAAAAGTGGGGAAAAACACATGAAGTGTCAGTTGTTCATTGTAGAAGTTGATGCAACAACCGATCCGATGACGATGAACGCGGACTCAAATCAAAGTAGTGAAATGATTTATCATTCATCTCTGTTTTCACTTAATTGTGATGTTGGGATATAAGAAAAAGCTGATGTGATTTGGATCTTTAAAACTGCAAGTTTGACATTTGATCTAGTACTGGCTTAATAAAGAAAGAAGTTAACCATTAGACTTTGTAAATCTAAAGAAAAAGTGTTCAAATAAAGATTATTTTGAACCACAGATTACAACCAGAGACAGAAATAGAACTGTATTAAAGCCGAGCACTTGATAGTAACCCAGTTCTGTTGATTCATGGTTTGGAGGTAGGCTATTTAATGTTTCTTTTAGGACAAGTTGATTGATTTTTTTTAAACTTGATTCAGCTGTTTAGCAAATTAAAGACTTTAACTCTTTAAAAAATATAACATCTAGCTATATTTCCACAATGAACAAAAAATACCCCAAACTAACACAAATACATAGTCTACAATTTACTCACTTCTACAAAAAGTCAAAAAGCATTCAAGTGAGGAACGTAAACCAGACAAAGGATACTGTCCTGTTTTTGCGTTGTATATTGTTTGCTTCTTCTCTCACCAAATTTCATGTTTCGTTTTCATATTTAGCCTGAACTCTGTGCCCAACGAGGAGAGACAGTCTCTAATTAGAACAGCGGAGACACATATTTAGAGCTCTGTGTGGCTTTTGGGAAAATTTTAGGTTGAAAGGACAAAGAAAGAAACAATTCTTCCAGTAGAGAGTTCAGCATTGGCAGTCAAACACACAACCCTTCAGTGACGGACATAGTAGTGTAATGGTGACTTTATTATTCCGGTGGGGGAATTTTGTTTTTAGTGAGTTTCAACATGCATTCACACATAAACAAACATTGTACAAAAAAATCACATCCATCATCAATAAAATCCCCCCACATCTTTCATTTAAAATTTTTACCACCAGTGGCAAGAAGGACGTCCCACGTGTGTTTGTGCTCCAGACTTGAAAGATTTCTCAAATGATGTGTGCAAGAGCTGTGCCATTATTTTATGAAATTATGAAATGATTTATTGGCAGGCAGTGGATATAACAGGTGTAAAACCCCATAGACTTAGCTATATTTCCAATCAAAGTTATGTGCAAAATGGGAATATTGCATAAAACATTTGCACTGTTTCCATCCAATGTGTTCAAGAGAACAAAATCGTCACTTCCTGGGAAATTGGTGCAAAATATCTGTAATAAAAATTGAAGTTGCTGCAATCAGGGAAGCCAATATGGCTCATTTTTCCTACATCATAAATGACTTGTGTCTCAGAGCATGCAGACGAAATGCAATAAACATATTGGGCCCTATTTTAACGATCTGAAACGCAAGTATCAAGCGCAAAACGCAAGTAACATTGTGGGCGGGTCTTGGGCGCTGGTGCTATTATACCGACGGGATAAACGACACTTGCGCCCGACGCAAATCTAAAATGGGTTGGTCGGAAGCAAGCGTGCCGCACAAGCCCTGAAAAGTGAAGCCAAAACGTCTCGATCGCCCCCCGGTGACTGGTCCTAGTATAGGTCATAAGCCCCTCCTCCCCGTGTTATTCAACGGGACGCGAGACCAACTAAACAATTAAATTACACTTGAAATATCTTTTTTCCAAAGGTGGTTTCTTTCATTTGCTGTCGTTTTTATCACGCTGATGTAAGTTCTAGTATCTGTTTCAAAAATAAGTTGGATTTTAGTTAGTTATGTGATGCGGTGGTGTAAGGTCATGATTGACAGCTGTGATTGACAGGTTCTCCGAGCGAAGTAGTCACTGAAGCACCAACGGACATTTTTTTCGGGATCTTCGGAGGACTGAGGAGATTGTATTTACTTTATTTTAACAAGCCTCTTGTCATACTGCAATCAGTTTTTTAAAAAGTGTGCAGAATGCACTTTCCCTGCGAGAGTGAGGGCGGAGCGTTGATTTCGCGGCTTTACTTCCTGCTCACTACTGCGCAGGTCTGGTCCCGAAATCGCTACTGCGCAGACTCAAGTTCCAATATGTCAGCGCCATATCGGGACTCTGGCGGCTTCAGTTCTCATCAATGGAAGAGAGCGAAGGGGCGTCGTCCATCTTTTTTTACAGTCTATGGTCTGAAGTAGCTTCATTATTCATAGGTGTGGTTTGGGCGTAACGTGAAATAAACCAATCAGAGCGACATCTCACATTCCCTTTAAGAGCAGACGCGCTTTTTCCATGGCGGATTGAGCAATCTACTATTGTAACGGCGGATTTGCCAGGCGTGCGCCAGGAGCGGTTCACAGCCGAGGAGAGCAACGCTCTCGTCACGGCCGTAAAACACAGAGAAGTTACATTAAAATGGAGAAACCCACCCAAATTAACTTCGGTTAAACAGGCGTATGATAATTTGGGTAAATGTGTAAGCTAGATATATGCTTTTATAATAAATTATCTATCTATCTATCTATCTATCTATCTATCTATCTATTGTAATAATGTATGATTTGCAAAAATGAAAACTGCTGCTTTTGTGTAGATTAAAGAATCAAAGTGTGCACACGCTACATTGATTATGGCCAAGCATGCGCCCTTAAAATAGCATATGAATAACATGCGCAACGTGCCACTGACTTTAAGCTAGTTTTTTTCGGTCAGTGGCGGAATTGTTTTCTAAACCTGCAAAATAGCATGAAGGAACGTTTGCGCTGAACCGCCCCCGGGAGCGCAAGTGTATTTCTTAGTTTACCGACGTGCGTCTGTGGAGGAAAAAAGTCCGCTGTGCGCGGGTGCAAAATAGGAATGATACATGCGTCGGTGTTCAAAGTCAATTGCGCTGGGTGCAAGATAGGGCCCATTATCTTGCTTTGGGATGGTGTTTGGGAATGCAATCGTGTGAGAAGCTTATACCAAATTATTCTGATGAGAGACTTTGGCTCAGGCATTTCAGAATGATCAACTAAACATTTGAGATGCTGTACAATGAAATCGGTCCACTGGTTTTTCCGGTAATCCAATCGCATCCACTGTTGAGGCAAATGTATCCCCCTCAGTTGAACACGTAGGTCTTTAATGCGCATTTTCAGAATTTATGCACATCTTGGCGTTTCCATCCAGTGTTTTTAATGCAAAATTCATATAAAAATAGGTGGACGGAAATATATTGAAGGAGATTCTTGAATGTCGTGTTGCTTTGGATAAAAGCAATAATACATTCCAAATGGATTAATGTAAATGAAAATAATAATAAAAAAAATATATAATTGGAAGATTATTAGAATGAAAACTGTTTGAAGGTCACATACATGCTATGATGGTTTTACAGTAATAGTAACTGTGCTATTTTGAGAATTGTGTCTGAACCCCAGCAGTCATTCTCGCCGACTAGAACACTAACTCTTTAAAAAGCAAAACATCTTTGATAAATATCTCCGCTTACAGACTGTATGTTTATATATCTAAATTAGAAAGCAAGAACGCTTCTACTGCTCTGTAATTGGGCAAATTACTCATTTTAATTTACATCATTTTGATTTCTCACAGCCTAAAAGCACTAAAGAAGCCTCATGGTTGCGACAGATTTTAACATTTCACATTTAAACAGTGGTAATGTACAATTAAAACGCTACTGCTAATGCACAGAGCCAAAGAGTCAGATATTTAATTGCTTGTGGGTGCTTGTGTGTTTTTATTTTTCTTCAGGGCTGCTCAGTGCAGCGTTTAACTGGCCGGTCTTTTCCCATCATTAAGGTTTCACGTTACGCATCAGTCAGCACATGGCCTGGCTGCCCAGATGTGGCTTGAACATGCTGCTAATTAAGAGCTTTACGGCCTCTGATCTTACACTGCTATTTACTGAAGAGAGCCGCTCTAGCCAATAACCCGTCCTCACACTACTCTTGCTCTCCCTGTGCAAGTCTAGGTCTCAATTTGAGAGTAAAATATTTAGGTTAATCATTCCAGGAATGTCATTCTTCCAGGAGGAAGACAGCATTGAGGGCTTGCAGCTGTTTTCGTAGGGAAACCCTGAGGCTCCTGGACTCCTGCATTTCTGCACATGTGCGTGATCCCAAGAGCACCAGATCAGACAGGGCTTCAGATGCCAGAGCACGTGTGAGGAGAAAGATGCTGATCCATGCATGAGCAGATGGAGGTTTGTTTGATGGTGGTCTGTCATAAATTTTGTTAAATTAGTATTTATCTATCGAGTCTAGAAGCATTTTTGTTCACATAGTTTTGAGCCTTAAGGTCTGTTCCAAATGTCCAGGTTGAAGGCGTCTCATGTACACTTCTGACACAAAACCTCTTCCAAAAAGTAGGAAGGAAAAAATCATCCAAGATGGCAGATGATGTGAGTGAAATGTTGATTATAAATGTAAAAATTCACTTAATTTTGCAAAATATAGATACAATTTCAATCAACCGCATTATTTATTTATTTATTTTTTAAATTTAATTGCAGTCAAAATGGCTTTGTTGAGAGAGAGAGAGGGAAAAAAACTGGTTTTACACAGTGTAAAAATCACATCTTAGAATTTCATTCAGAAATGTGAATTTCTGGTAAATAAAATGAAACATTTTAAACATAATGAACATGTATTTTAGTCCCCCTCACACCACAACAAACATTTTAAACATTTTAAAACCTTTGAATATATTTGTGGGTATGAGTATAAACATAAATTATAGTGACACATTTATTTAAAACAAAACTGAAACGTTTTAAATAAGTCACTTTGGAATACAAGTCACAGCAATTTTCAGGTTTCAGAAAAAAAAAAAAAACTGGAAAATTATTCTGGAAAATATGAACTGAAATGGACTGTTTTACCCATTATCGGGTGTGCTGTATATTCTTATGATTTTAAAGTATCACATTGTCCAAACTCATTTTGAGTGCTCTGTGACAGCAGTCATGCTGAGTGACAAAAAAAAAGAAAAGAATGAAACTTGAATGAAAACCCCCCTTAAGGCGCATCCTCGCACCATAGAAAATAGTCCAACAGCGGAGGGAGGGGGTATAGGAGGTGGATGCAGAGCTGTTGATGGGCAGGGAACTGGAGAAGCCAGCCAGTGACGACACCACAGCGGAGCAGTCAGTGTGGAGCCTTGATGGGACATCCAGGTGGCATCTGGGGACCAACTGAGGCAACGCCAGGAGAGTTGGAGACCTGGCCAGGACGATGGTCCATGGTGACACTGTAAGGTCACGGCAAAGCCGCTGGCTCGTGGGTCCAAGGTGGAGACGGGGGCCTGGAAGACTGAGGTGACACCAAAAGGAGAGAGAGAACATAGGAGGAGCTGGAGGGAAGGAGGAGCATGGTGGAGCAGAAGGTTTGGAGGGCTTAGGCGCAGGAAATCTGTGTCAGAACCTGGATGACGATGGACCAAGGCGGAACCAGAGGATCGGGGGAGCCCGGTGAAGCCTGAGGGACGACTGACCGCTGTGGAGCCGAGGGAGCGCAAAGCCAAGGCGGAGCTGACGGGCCAAGATGGAGTCATGGGCCTTGAGGCCTGAGCTGAAAACAGAGGATTCATCTCACAAGGCTGAGCAGGAGGTGGAGGAGCCCGAGGTGGAGCCGGAGAGCTGGAGGGAGTCAGCAGCGAGGGTGGAGACAAGAAGACGAGCAGCACCAGCAGTGCAGAGGAGTCCAGGGATGTAGGTGGAGCCAGCAGACAGAACCGAAACAATGGGGCGGGCAGGATATCGGGTTCATCCAGGAAGTTACCAGGGACAGGTTGAGGGCAAGAAAGTTCAGGCATGGGCCCTTGGCTGAGGACTGGCCCCATAGTCCCCAAGTCAATGAGCCAGTGCTCCCATTGTGGCTCTAGGGTGGACTGCTCTGATGGCACTGACTCCTGGGACCTGGTGGTAGCCACACAGCGCTCCCCTTTAAACTATTTAGGCAGGTTGTATCCAATGAAGGAACAGAAATGGGACTGATGTACTCAAATATAATTGTATTAATCACTAGACATAATAATATATAGGTATAGGTAACAGTGAACAATTCTATAATAAATAAATCACAGTGAATAAAAGTCTCATAATAAATGAGTTACAGGATATAAAGTCTAACAATACCTAGACTACAGTGAATAAAGTCGAATAAATAGATACTGTTCACATTACACACACTCCAACACTTCAAGAGACACTTCAAACCAAATCGGCCGTGCATACATACACTAACACAGCATTTCACACTTCACACTAGTGAACATTGCAAAATAGACACTGTCCCCAAAGGAGATATTGCACAATGCCCATAGGTCGAATATTGGAGTATAATGATTGCCAAACAGAAAAAAAAACAAAAAAAAAACATTTAAATTAACAAGCTACTTAGTGCAACACAGATGCGCTACGCAGTTACACTACAGAATTCACTCGAGGCCCAGATAGAAGGAAATGAATAGTGGAATAAAGTCGTTATTTTTGTTTGTTTGTTGCGCACAAAAGGTATTCTCGTCGCTTTATAAACTTAAGATTGAGCCACTGTAGTCACTTGGACTATATTAACGATGTCTTTAATACCCTTTCTGGGCCAGCAAGTTATAATGCCTTAGAAGCCTATGGAGGAGTGATCCAGCTCTCAGATTTAATCAAAAATATCTTAAAGGTCTTACGGGGTTGGAACAACATGAGTAATTACTGACAGAATTTTCATTTTTGGGTGAACTAACCCTTTAAAGGTACATTTCCCATCTCAACCACCTTACCCGCTACATTTATCACTCAGGAACACAGGAGATTGCTAGAGATACAAAACTCAGGAACACAGGAGAATAAATACACCACACAGCACATAGACACGAACAGGACAAGATGAGAAACGGAGTATATATATATGAGAGGACACAGGTGTAACTAGTCATTAACCAAGGCAACTAACAAGGGGATAATCAAGACTAAACTGAAAGGAAACAAGAAACAAACACATGAACGAAAAGACAATGAAACTAAACGTAACAACAGCTGCATGTGTGGTGCAGTTTACGCAGAGAGCCTAAAAAGCATTTGTGTTGCATTATTAATTGCTCTATGTTGACAACAGACATATTTGCCAATAATAAGTGAGGCAATTGTTGTACTTGAGACAGCTTTTGGTCTCATAAACATACATTTTAAGTGACCTTGGTCTTTTCATGTGAATTTGAACTTGTCATACTCTTGGACAAGGGAACAATAAGCATTTTCCCAAATAAATATGCAGTACAGGAAGCAACTGCTCACATTCAAAGACATATTTCTTCCATTATTCACATTGTGTTAGAGACATTTGCATCGAGTAAAAACCAATTACCTCCCATTTTTTTGTGATCCAATGTGCAATTTTAAGGGTGTTGCTTAGCAAAGAGCAATGTCTGTGATATTATAGTTAAAACAAGTATACCACAGATGTAACTTCATAGTCATACTATGATGTGCACATTTTTTACAATATTTACAAACTTTATGACAAAGGGTATGAGTTCCAGGGTCTGTGCTGACATGTTATAACTGATAAGTAAAATACAACTACATACATTTAACTCAAGATGTCCTACTGATTTCAGCTGCAACATTCAGATGATCATTTGAACCTATTGAAATCTTTTTAAAAGAATTCTATTTCAAATAAATTATATATAATGTATATTTGACGGATCAAAACGAACAGCATTTATTTGAAATGTAAATCTTTTGTAACATTATAAATGCCTTTACTGTAATTTTTGATCATTTTCATGTGTCATTGCTGATAAAAAGTATTAATTTATTCTCTTTAAAAAAAATAATAATAATTTGAATGGTAGTGCATCAAGGTTTACTTAAAAATATAGCACAACTGATCATTTCAACACTGATGATAATAAGAAATGTTTCGTGTGCACAAAACTCAGCTTTTTCCATCACAGGAGTAAATTACAATTTAAAATATATTCAGATAGAAAACAGTTGTTTTAAATTGTAATAATATTTCACAATAATACTGTATTTTTTAACAAATAAATGCGGCGTTGGTGAGCATGAAAGACTTTCAACAACATTAAAAACATGTAATTATTCCAAACATAGAGGGTTTCAGGCTAATTTGTGTTAAAACCAGGCCAGCAGTGTGATAATAACTGGACCATCATATAACTCATAACTGCTGCATGCTGGACCAATTCCATCACAACATTATAACAGATGAGTCTAATGAGCTTGTGTCGTCATTCCAGCACCAGCAATTATGGTTTGGTTATTGTTTACTCCATAAATATGCGTCTTATGTTTCTAATGTTGTTGCTAATGGCACAGACCAGCTGTGTTGCATGTTTAAACTCAAAAACCCATTACAATCCCCTTGAGTTCCTCTTCCACCAGCAACAACAACAACAACAAAAAAGAATAAATCTGTCTGAATGCTCATTTGGGAAGCCACACTAACAAGCCCCTGCTGAGTCAGTATGTCACAGTGTCTTGAAATAAAGAGATCAATGCTCGTTCCGGCAAAATCACACTCCCAAATACGATGGATCTGGGAAACAGTGATGAAATGCATAAAAGGTGGAATTTTTCTTTATGCAAACAGCTCAAACATACACTGGGTGAACTTTTTCATGGATTGAAATGGTACTTTCTTTGAAGACTTGGATTTTAAATGAAACTTCATTTCAAGTAAAAGCGCTTCTCTGGCAAAATTATATTTCCTTAATAACATAACTTAAGGGCTTTTCACACTGAGTGCTTAAGCGACGCGATGTACGACGCAATGACTCTCTTGAATCGAAACAATAGATCCCTATAGAGCTATTCACACCGGATGCGATCAATCGTGCAGTGACAAAGCTAGATTTTTTTTTTTTTTACCAATTTGTCTATTTTTCCCCCTCGTCCCCCTCGAAACGGGCCGTCCAATAAGATTTGAGCTTTAGGGCAAGATTGGTGGCGCTATAGCACAGAAAGCTGATTTAAAATCCAGTGTAAACATCGAAGAAAAGAAAAAGAGAGAAGAGAATGGATGTTGAGTTCTTGTTATCATTGGTGTCTGAGAACAGAGAACTATTTTATAAAAGTCGCAGCGGTTACAAAAACACTGATTTATATATTATTTTTGCACTTTAATTGCTATTCTACTATGTTCCTACTTAGGTATTCATTATTATGCTTGAAATATACCTTCAACTGTAGTTTAACTCTTTCCCCGCCACCATTCCCCAGAATCGTTGTGTCACAAATGATGGAAATAATTAAGTAGATTTTAAGTAAATTCCCATGTACACTACCAGTGTTTTTTACATCATTTGGAACAATTTAGGAACATATCTGTTTTATTTATAAATCAATATTTTCAAACAATGTAAGACAGTATGTAAAACTATGTTAAAAAAGTTTTTAATAGGGTACTCAATCAAAAGAACCAAGTTTACTTATAATTAAAAGTATAATTAAGTATTCTATCTCGATCAAAAGATTAAGTATAAAGTGGGCGTATAGGCCAAATATACTTAGACTTTTCTGTCAATATAAGTCAATTATACTTAAGTGTAATTTTAAGTATATTTCTGAGAACCAGAATGTCGTCAGAGCTTAAACGTGCGCATGACTGAGTAAGTTACTGATGCAAAAAGTAAGTTACTGATGTCAAATTTTGATATTAAGGTAAATCTGCTGGAAAGGGGTGAGCTGTTTAAGCCCATTAAAATTCTTGAATGTGGACATCAGAAGTAATATTTTATAGGTTATCTGTACTTTTACTCAAGTACTTAATTTGTGTACTTCTTCCACCATTGACAAAACAATGCATTTTAGGGCCTCTAGCCCCATTTCCACCATGCCAAAGACCTCAAAATCACATCAAAGCTCTTTTCAGAGACCATCGTCTTGAACAGATCCTTGTTTTGACATTATAAACCTTTGTCAGTATGATATAACCATAGATTCAAGAGGTTTCAGAACATTTTCCAACATTCACAATCTTATTTTTCCATGTTCCCTGATTAGAGCCAAAGCAGAGCACCACATATACTCTTACCATATGTGTGTCTGAGTTATACCATTGTCTTATCAAAAAGCTTATTCCTCTCAAGGATTCTTTCTGCAGAATGACATAAATCTTGGATTATGTGGATTCATTGATTGTCTGCACACATACAGTATAAGGCAAGACAGAAAGCTTTTGTCCATGACTCAGCCACGGTTAACTCTAGCAGCATGAACTGTAATACCAGACGACAATATAACTTCATTTCCTGGTGTTCAGTCTGCAGAAGCTTTACTTAGTGTCTCTGTGAAGGTCAAATCATGACCAGGCCACACATCAGGCTAAACCTCTTCACGTGCCTCTCCAGTGCCTCATCCTCAAATTTGAGTTACAAGCTGAGACTGGTTGTCATAAAGGAGGTAGCATGATTATTTCTGCTATTAGAACCAGAACTGTGCAATAATTTATGGCCCTTGATGGAATCAATTTATATACTGGCTTCAAAGGGCTTCCTAAAGAGACTGTATTAAAACACCCCCAATGAGAACAAACAGTACCATATGACCCAGCAGGCATTATAATATATGAAGGCTATTGTACTGTATATTTGCCATTCTATAACTCTTGAAGAAATATGTGACCAAAATTTAGACCCAGTGAGAGATTCTGTCTCAGAATGGTACAAATAAAATGTGGCATATTAAGTGGGTTGTAGAGAAGAGCACACTGAAGGAGTAGAAAATAAAAACAGTCTTTATTAAATCCACACAGAAAATCCCCCTGGGAAGGTGCATCCTCATGCTGTAACAGTTCGGCTGAGGAGGGAGAGTGAGTGCTCTGGAGGAGGACAAGGGGCTGGCGATGGGGAGGAAAAAACAGGACATTGTGTCGGGAGAAACCAACAGAGGGAGGAGCTAGGAGCAGGAGAAGCCAGGCAGAGACCCAGACCACAACCAGGAAGAATGCCCACGGTGGAGTCTATGGACGGAGGAGCCATGGTGGTGATTTGGTTGTCGACTTCAGGGGGATGACTGACGGAGATGTAACCAATGGTGGTGGAGTCCAAGGCGAAAACGGTGAGCAGACCGGGCAACACTGATGGTCCTGGAGGCCGAGCCGCAGTGACGAGCGTCTGAGGTGGAGCCAGGGTGCCAGAGGACTGAGGCGGAGCCAGTGGGATTGAGGACCAAGGCGGAACCGGAGGGAGGGCGGAGCCTGATGGAGTCGAAGAGGTGGAGGGACGAAGCGTGACACAGGCAGGGTGACGAGGGAGACTGGTGGAGCCGTAAGGACAAAGGTCTCTGGTGGAGCTGAGGGAGGGAGGAGCCAAGGTGGAGCAAAGTCGACGGGCCGAGGTGGAGTGACGGGATCAGCGGCTCGAGGCAGAGACAGGGGATCCTCTTTACTACCCGGAGGTAGAGACCGGAAGACCAGAGGCAATTCCACACTGTAGTGTGGAATCAGAAGAGAAGCTGAGGGGCTAAAGGCAACAAGCGGAGGTGGGGCTGAGCAACTGGCTGTTATTGGAAAAGGAGGTGGGAGAGGGAGGCTGGGTGGGAACCCTGGAGACACTGGAGACTTCGAGCTGGATGGGATGGGAGATTAAGGTAATCATCCTTTTCGTACTCCACTAATACTCCCACAGTTGCACATGATCTTGCCGGCTCACGCATCTGATCAGACATTTCACTCGGGCTGTAGAGCGATGGTTGGTTCAGCCCTCTTTACTGCCGCTGGCTCATGCATCGTGACAGACTCGAGCTTTCCATCTGCGGTGGGCTCTGGTGTCGTGTCCGTACAGCGGGGTGATGCTGGCTGGGCTCTGGGGCTGGAGTGGGGCTGGTGATGTCCTCCGCGATGTTCAACAGCACACACCCACTCCACAAACTTTTTCTTGTGAGCTTTTTGTTTGTTTATTTTCTTTCTTTCTTTCTTTCTTTCTTTCTTTCTTTCTTTCTTTCTTTCTTTCTTTCTTTCTTTCTTTCTTTCTTTCTGCATTGTAAAATAAAACCTGTATCTTTTGCCTCTTTTTTTGCCAAATAATTTAGTCAGATATACACCATAACCAAGTTTAATGTTTAGTTTTTTTCCTTCATATTGTAAAGCTGCAGCTTGTAACTTTTGCCACTCTAGCAGTTAATAAACAGAACTGCATGTGTTTTGCGGAAGAACATTGTAGCCGGAGCCACTTCTCTCTTTTTATGTCTATCACGAGTCACCCGAAACAGTCTAAAATAGCCCTAATATAAACACTTATTATAGGTGTACAGTTGCGATTCAGGATAAGACAAAAACACGGTTTGGAAAATGGATTCATGATGTACTCACTCATTAATTTTTTTGTAAATTTTGAACGCAAAAAAAGTTACAGAAAATATTTTCCTCATATTTTAATCGTTTAATCAAACATGTAGGGTAAAAAAAAACTCTGGACATCACTTTTGGCCTTTACTGTATGTTGTTTAAGTAGAGTTGTTGGATTAGAATCTGAAGCTGATAGAATTAAGTAAATTAATTATTTACTCAAGTATGCCTTAGCTATTTGACTAACATGGCTGGCAAACTTGATCAAATCAGCTGGTCTGACACTTGCAAAGGAACTTAATGACAATTTCTACAATGATGGATGTTAAAATTTGGTGTCAAGAATATAATCAAGACCTAAATATACTTCTATCCATCTACATGGAAAGAAGACAGACCGACAGGCGTCTTAAAAGAGATTTCAGAACATTGATTCTAAAACGTGCTTTCGATTAGTGCGAGGGATCATGACCAAGAGTGACAAATAACACCAGCGCTCAAACAGCTGCCTGAAATTAGTGATCAACGTTTCCTATAATACGCTTGGCTTTCTCTTTCCTATGGCCTAAGAACACTATAACAGGGCTCTCTTTTTACTGTATCTAAAGAAAAGGCTGTTTCCATTGACAGTCTGCTCCCAGTTTTTGATTGACACTTAATAACCTTCACTGGAGTTCTTCATTGCTTTCATTTGTCTGTTGAGTTGTTGTTTTTTCCCCCTCTGATGAAATAAGAAAGAATCCAGATGATGAACTCTGGGATCTCATCATACTTTATTTAAACGGAGAATGGATGTGCAACCTTTTGTTTCTTTCACAGGCCGTGAAATTGTTTTAATAGGCTTCATGCCGAATGTGACGTGAACAAACAGGAAAACGGGTCTCATCTCAATCCACTTGTTGGAGAAAGTGTTAATGGCAGTATTAGTAACTGACGGCAATATCTATAGACTTTTAAGGTAATTTGCTAACCTAGCTAGTTTTTTTACTGTTGATGTTTTATTCGATAGAAATATCAAAATGTTGTAGTGGGAAAAAAAATATTTTAGATATCAATATGCATATGCGATGGACATCGGTTATGCTCATATTTAGCTCTATATTTAACGAAGCACATACAAAAGACCTGAAACAGAAGCGATGCGACCTGTTTTACAGGATACGGAAGTTTGTTGTGCACGTGATAGATCCAAACTCTTGAAGAGATACATAAACATTTTCAATATATTTCAAGACTTACAATAGAAGGCTATGGGATAGTCTTACATTTATCTCACAGACTTCCATTAGACTGTAATTGTCAAACACAGTTTTGCTCATTTTGCTTTCTTAACTGGTACAAGACAAAATCATATTCTGTTGTAATCAGCAGCATGCCACAGCTCACATATATAATATTATTGTTGCTCAATTATTAATAATGTTATTTTATTATTATAAATGTTGAAAACAGTTGAGCTGGTTCATATTTTTGTGGAAACCAAGATTTTGGGGGTTTTCTTTGATAGTTCAAAAGAGCAGCATTTATTTGAAAGAGAAATCTTTGACATTAGAAAAATAAGTATGAAACGGAACCAGCTGTATTCAACATTGATAATAATCATAATAAAAATGACAATAATGTTTTCTGAAGGATCGTGTGACACTGAAGACTGAAAATTTAGCATTCCCTTCATCACTGGAGTAAATTACATTTAATGTATTCAAATGGAAAACAGTTATTTTAGATTGTAATAACATTTTCACAAAACATTGCTGTTTAGCTGTATTTTTGATCTAATAAATACAGCCTTGGTGTGCATAAGAAACTTCTTTCCTTCTCTGGCATACGACCTGCCCATCTGTTTCATGTGTTGGACATCACCGTGAGCCTTTGGCATTGGGACTATTAGGAAGACAAGTGAGAGAAAGAGGGCGCTGACTGTTAATGCTCCCTCTCAGCCACACGACTTCATGATGGGGGTAATAAGCTCATGGTAGTCTTTGGCACTGGCTGTCTATGAGTGCAGTTTGGTGGGTTTATGTTGTGCCTTATTGACCTCCATGTCTACATCTGCACTTTGGCCTTGTTGACGTCGTTTTCTCTCTCTCACCTCCGCTTGCCAGGGCCTGCTCTACAGCTGGGCTTCAAAGGCAGGAGATAACACATCACTCCGAGTCTACAGGCGTGTGTTTTCACTCAAACACTTACACTTTTGGCTGGAGGTTGGTCATGTCGATGAATAACAGATTTAAATCCCAATTCCCTACAGCAAAACGTACAGAATTATGATCTGACAATAATCATTTGGCAACAAGAAATAAAAAATGTATTCCTTTGTTCTGGTAGTGTGTATATCTTTGACCTCATGAGAAATGAAACTGTCTGTCAAACATGTGGCCTGTTTAAGATCTACAGTGGCGTTTGTGGTCCTCGGCATTTGGTTAAGTGTGCCGTTTCTCTGCGTAAACACTTGTTTTTACATGACTACATGTCAAATTGACTTGGATATTTTTCCAGCATCAAGGGAACATGTATGTTTCAGAAACTATTTTTACCTTCACTAGTTCATTTTAATAGTCCTGCTATGTGACAAATGAATTTTGAAAAGTACAAATATACTCTTAATCAACATGGGCTCATAAAAACTGCATGCACAATAATGGCTACACTTTATTTTTAGGTGACGTTGTTACAGTGTAATAAATACTGATTTAATTTGAATTAACTAATGTAGCCTACTTACTATAGGGTTAAGATTAGGGTTAGTTGCTTGAGATTATGCATAATCTACTGTTATTAACGTACAGTAGATTACTATTATTGAATTTTAAACGATTTGGAAAAAGAAACTTCGGGCTGTAGATGTTTTAACTACTTATGTATTGATATTGAAATTTGATTTGATTTGCTTGTGTTTATATATGTGTATCTGTATTGATGGATGTTCTCTGTTAAACTCACACGAGCTGTGACTGTCCGTCTTGGCCAGGACGCTCTTGTAAAAGAGATTCTTAATCTCAATGTGCTTCTTTTCCTGGTAAAATTTTACTAGCAATTTATGAGTGAAAATTGTTTTCCACACTTTTTTTCAGTGTATGTAATGCACACTTATTTAATGTTTGTTTGGTGAAAATGTTGAGGTGTTACACTGGTAGGTGTAACATCACAAGTTTCATTTAAAGGAGGTAAAACCCCTTTTCCAATCTTAAAAGCTTAAAAAAAATTAAGTCTTATTTGGAGTCTCGATGATCAAAATCATGAAGGATCCTAAAATGAATGGGGACTTAGGGCTAAAATTACACCAAAATGGACAGTTACACTTCATATATGATGCTGTTGTAAAATAACCTTTTTGAAAAGCGTGAATACGATGCAGCTGTAAACCTTCTGCAAGGGTAATGAGGAGGTTACCTTGGCCATATTCAGATGACATGAAGCTTGCGGAAATGCAGCCAAGGCTTCTGGGATACATCAACCCTGATGGCACCGAGCGCTCCCTGCACCTCAGAGTGACCATGAGCATCTGACAGCAGAACTTTTTTTCATTATGAGATTGGATCTTTGTTCATGACGTAGTTGTCAGGATGTGTTCAAGGCTGGGACGAAGTGACACAATGCAAGGTACATCCAGTAATCTCCACAGAATAAAGCTTCAGGAAAGGTGTCCTGCAGAAAAAGACAGACCGTCATGTCATAAAAGCTTTCTCCTTCCCCTCGCTGATCCCATAATGCACCTCAGCGCACGAAGGCCACATCTGTGGGAGACGAGCACAATGTAATCTCCACCAAGATGTAAAAATCTCAACTCATATATATATATATTTTTTTTAGTTTTATCCAAGTATAGTTTTTATAAAATGTATTTATTTATTGTAGAGAACCACTGAATGTGCATGGCTGCTTGTGATTATAAATATTGCATCTGCTCAGTTGCATGTGCCTAAGAGTCTGTTGCCTAAGAGGCAGATACTGTACATGTTATCAATAAATCTGCTCACTGTTTGAAAGTGATTTCCTCTTGAAATTTATATCCTCTCAAGCTTAAAATGGCGTGTGGGTTTATTACACATGCATAATCTATTGCATGTTTTTATTATCTACAACTGGAAGTCTTGTAACTCACTGTTACCTGGGAGGACCGCATCAAGGAGACCAACGAGAGGAAGAGGGCGAGGTATGCAGATTTGGTGGAAGAATACTGAGGCGACATGTGGCGGGAGAGGTGCGAGCCAGTGATATGTTGGGCATCACAGGGGCCAGTAGGCAAAGGGCCATGAAGTTGGCCACCGAGGCAGCAGAAATCAAGGTGGCTGTGGATCTTTTCATGCAAAGTTTTCATTAAATTGTAATGCTTTGGTGTTTAACTCCTTTTTAGAGTTAATGAACTTACTGCTACTAACTAACCTACTTTGTGAAAAACCCATAGTATTAGTGTTGCCAGATTGGAAATGTCCAAGTATCGTACCAGAAGTTCAAAATTACCGTATTTGGAAGAAAATTATCGTACACGAGTCAAACGTACAAAATACAGCTATTTATCTAGACATTTATTGCTAAATTATATAACTCAGCTTGGAAACAAGACCTAAGCGCCGCGGCAGGAACGTTAACTTGTGCTTGTGAGAGAGAGTCGTTCTACACGATGACTGGCCGAGAAGACGTAACGTGAGATGGAAGACGTGTGTAACACCAAGACGTTCACGTTCTCCTCACGATCATGACGGTAGACGTAGAATCCACAGCTAGATCATCGAGTACAGAAGCTCTATGAACCACCATCATTTGAAGTGTCACACAATTCAGAAATTATCGTACATTATGTTTTTTTTTTCATTATTGATCGTACAGAGGTCAAAATTATCGTACAAATATGATAATTAGCGTACGTCTGGCAACACTGCATAGTAGTATTTAAAAAAGGGATACAATAATACAAAAATTAAACAAAAAGAAACAAACTGGCAATCATAGTATGAAAAAAGAAGAAGGATGCCGTGATTCTGGCCACAAAACGTGTGAACAACATATTACAAAGGAACAGATGTGAGTGTGACATTTATTGGCTCAAAGGAATGTTGTCTCAGAGAACCACTTCAGCATGCCTGAACCGCTGCGTTTCCCTTCATCTGCAGGAAGAAATCCTATCTGATATATTTACAGATAGTAGCTGAATAAAATGCATCAAAAGTCTGTTATACCCAGAGAAAACAAACTGCAACACACACAAATAAATGTGTAGCCTATGTGCATAAAATAATTAAATCACTTTTTAAAATATTTTACAACACTTTCTGTCAGATTTTGGAGAATATTCTGTTGTTATAGCTCCTGGTTTTATGTATTTTATTGGAGGGACATGGGCGTTGTCTGCCTCGGCCTTCATGAAAGCAGAGCACCACAGAACGTTCTCTGTCTGAACTGAGGCCAGAAACTTCTTGTCACTAATATCGCATGGCCAATCAGATAAGCATCTTCACACATGATGTCATAACAGTGACAAATCCACTGCGTTTTTGCAAAACTTAAGAAATGTGCCAAAGGAAAATATTTTTGACAAGTTTTATGGTGATTGGTTATTTTATTTGTGTGTTCTAAACAGGGTTATTATACTGTAGATAAAACAAAACCATAACAAATTGAAACTGAAAATAACTAAAATAAAATAAAATATAAAAAAATATTATGCTTTTCAATACGGTTCCATTAGTTAACTTTAGTAAAATACATCATTAGTGAACATGAACTAACAATAAAAATACTTCTAAAGCATATATTAATTTCACAATTTACTAATATATTATTTAATTCAAAAGTTGCATCTGCTAATATTATTTAATGGACCTGAGCTAACAATGAACAGTTGCGTTTGTATTAACCAGTTAACAAACATCAATGAGGTAACAAATGTATCATATACAATGATGCAATGATGCAATGATCTAATGTTAGTTAATGCATTAACTAAATTTAACAAATGGACCTTATTGTAAAAATGAAAATACATATACATATGTTACCGGCAAAGTGTGAAATCCCGGTATTGTATAGAATGCCTAGGCAATGTATAGAATGCCTAATGTTTTTTGGCAAAAATACATGACCTAATACTATACATTACCTAGGCATTCTATAGAATGCCGGATTACACACTTTGCCGGTAATATATTACACACTTTGCCGGTAATATATATATATATATATATATATATATATATATATATATATATATATATATATATATATATATATATATATATATATATATATATATATATATATGTATGTATAGTATATATATAGGCCTATATATATGTATATACAAAAAAAAAATCAACCTTTTTTATTTCAGCTATTTGCCAAAGCAACATTTCTCCTTTTCATTTAGTTAAGCTTTATGTACTAAAATAACAAGAACTAAAACAATAATATGAATACTATTGTATTCATAATTAAAAGGATTATTAATAATATATATATATATCTCACCACATTTAAAAAAGAAAAACAATAACTAATAAAAATTACAAAAACACACAACAAACTTACTAAAATGAAAATACAAAATTAAAAACTATATATATATATATATATATATATATAGATATATATATATTTATTTATGTATTTTTTTTATTTTTTTTTTATAGTACTATTTTAGTAATAGTGTTTAACAGTTGTTCTAAAAACTTTGACCCTATAAGGATGACATTTCAGTAAATAATTCAGCCTTAACTACTTAATTTCCAGACTTCATTGAGACATTTTTTTACAATGACAATTACTATGTCACATCCAAATAATATGACATCATTGATGACATCAAGCCCCATTGGGTCTTGACTTGGACCTTTTATCAAATACAGACAAAACTGCAAAAAGTGATACAATTTAACTAAAAAAATGAAACGTAACAAAGTGAACACAAATCCACTTTAAAAAATAAAACAAAAAAAAAATGCATCTGAAACCAGCCTAAGGTTTACATTGGTTTAAAAGTTCCCAAAACAGCCTCTCACAACAGACCAATCTGACTAATTTTCCAGACTGGTTTAAACAGACCAGCATTGATCAAGACTAAACCACTAGCACAGACACGTCATGTACCTCCTTGCCTAAAAGTACCACATCCTGCCTTCAACAGCCATGAAATGACAAATATAGAAGAAGCAATTACAGAATTCAAGGATATGAGATGGTTTTGTAAAGATACAGATGAAATGGACCGGCTTATGGGATAAAAATCAATCCACTTCAATTTCTTCAATTCTTTGATGTCTCACCACTCAGTTAGACTCTTTTGTACCGGGTAGGTCTTGAGTATTTAATGTAGCTGACTTTTATCTATAATATTACATCTTAACATTGACACCTTTCAAAACATATTTCTTGCCGACAACTTCTAGAAAAAAATCACTATGCAACATGCATGTGGACAAAACCTGAATGAAAATAAAATGCAATACTTTTCTTAAAGCAATGACAAATGCCATCTTCATTGCATTCGCAAGCATCAAATGCAAACAGCTATTTAGAAAAAGTGTGTAACAGCACAAGAGTAAAACATTATTATATTGTGCAGAAGAATTGATTGAAAAGTTGTTTTCTTTTAAAGAATAACACTCTTTATTGACTCTATCCAATTGGCTCTTGGATTTTAATTTCTAGATCCAGGAAAACTCAACAAATCTAATTATTTAATGTATTTAGCAAATGTACAATTTGGCCATTTGCAAAGATGATATAAAAAGCTCAGAGAGGACAATTGGGAGAATTTTCAAAAAGCTTTATATATATGTTGATTCAAGTCAGATCTTGAGTCTGTGTAGCAAATTTGTCTTTAGTGCAAATGTAGTAGTGACGCGGATGTTTTAAATTATATAGCAAATTTCACTGGTAGCTACATCCACCAAACACACACACACACACACACACACACACACACACACACACACAAACACGATACATCTCAATCATCATGCCAAAATTTCACAAAATGCAATTAGCCTCAGACTCTTCATGCATGCAAAGCTTGACGAGTTTTCAGCATAGACCAAACATTGTTAAAATGGGGAAAACTAATAGCAGCCCAGAGGAAAAGCAATAGGAAATAGCTAATGCTGGAATGCTAAATAAAGCATGAGCACACTTATACTAGACATGTTCTTAAGATGTGTCTTGGATATATTTTATTCATGTTTTATGAATTAAAAGGGTCTAGCAGCATCATTACATAATAAAATTAGATCCGCTTAGTGAACTGAAAAGACTATTCTTTCCTGGAAGCTCCTCAAGCTTGGAAAACACATCTAGTGCCACTTCATCTGCTGACAGAGAAATAAATATAGAGGAAGAGCAATGAGCGAAAACCTGGGAATCGTATCAATCTAAACTGAAGCAATATGCACTCAGTAAACTCAATAAACTGTCCTTATCTATTGTCTACATTAGTCAGCATGTGTTTGTTGCTTATCTGAGGGATAAAGTTGGACATTGTGGCCGCTGAATCAACAGTCCTGCACTTGAAAACATTTGGATGTCTCTGGCCGCGTGTGAAAGGGACTTGTGTTTGTTCTTTTCTCGGCTCAGGAATAAGTTAAAGGAGGGAGACTGTTGTTAATATGACAACAGCCTTTTGTGTCTTTTTATGTAATTACATCAGCGATGAAGCATCCTGTTCAAAGTGCCAACATTGTATTTTAGGTGTTGTGTGAAGGTTAGTAGGCCTAGTGTTTCAGGAGGCAAAAGAAATAAAAAGAAAATTCTGTTTGCTTTTGAATCGCTCTCGTGATCTGCAATGATCTGCAACAGCCTTGTGTCCGAAATTTTCGTATGCGTTTTTTCGTATTTATCATCCTAAAAATTCGTCACCCACAGAAACATTGCACACTGAGTCTGATGCGTATTAATTAATCTGTTGCAAAAAAATGTAAGAAAGTCTTCAAGCAGTGAGGATGATTTTGTTGTCCTCTCTCTTCTATTATATTGGGTCCATCCAATCCTGAGATTGATTAGAGAGGAAGGAGAGTTCGCTGCGGGATTATCAAAGTTTACTTCAGGATGTCAATTATGGAGTTAATATTGTGCCATAATTAAACAAACAAATCCAGCATTTTGCAAACAAACTCGGTCTGCTTTGCAAAGGAAAACTCGATTTGCAAACAAACAGAAAGCAATGTGCAAGTACAAAGGTCAATTTGAGCGAAAATGCAGTGGAGTAACACATATGCATTGTGTTTTGCAAGTATAAATAAATGAGCCTAGATAATATTTCACAAATAAATACAAACCATCCTACAATATGTAATAAACTTTTTGCATAAGAAAATCTTAAGAGGGTTAATTATAGATTAAATAACACAGAAACACACCCGTTCACCAGTCATTTTCCTAGGCAAAGGCAAGTTTCAGATCAGTGCTTCTCCCGGGAGACAAGCGTTAAATTAATCCCCTAGCTTAGCGCCATCTACTGTTTTAGAAGAGGAAGTTGCTCAATTGCATTTGTGAGAAAATTGAGCAGAGAGATCTCATGAAAAGCCAAGTGTTTCACAATCATAACAGACAGATAGGCATTTGTATGCTAGATTTGGTATTTGTTCGAAGGTTACATGCAATTTGATGGATGGTTTGTATTTATTTGTGAAATATTATCTAGGCTCATTTATTTATATTTGCAAAACACAATGCATATGTGTTACTCCACTGCATTTTCGCTCAAATTGACCTTTGTACTTGCACATTGCTTTCTGTTTGTTTGCGAGTCGAGTTTTCCTTTGCAAAGCAGATCGAGTTTGTTTGCAAAATGCTGGATTTGTTTGTTTAATTATGGCACAATATTAACTCCACAGTCAGTGGCTAAGTTTGATGCTTTGCTAGCGATACTGGAGCCACATATTCAAAAGAAGACCACCAATTTCCGTGAACCAATTGTTCCTGAACAGTTCTGGATCTTGGTGTTAGCTTGTACGGTGGCTCTGAATTGTCAAAACACCTCCAAAATGCTTGCTACTGATGTGGAAAAACGCAGAAAATTTAACCGATCTGAATTTTTTTATTTTGGACAAAAGTTTCAGAGGCAGTGTGTAAACGTAATTGACACAATGTGAGGTCGCATTTATTTTTTAACGTGCAAATATTTCAGACGAGAATTTCGGGCTCAGTGTGCAAGGCACTTTACACCAATCAGTCTGCACACCACCGCTTCAAGTCAAACCTACTCACTCAACTGATTTGTTCAAAAACACTTAGTCATTCAGGAAATAAACAAGTGATTTATGAGTCACTGAATTATTCACTCAACTGATTTGTTCAAAGAATCAGATTCATTCAGAAAAGAACCACTACTGAGACGCACAACAGTTCTGCTGGTAAGGTATTGGAGTTATCGCATAATCATTCTGTCTCCTTGTTACTTTAAAGGGGACATATCATGCTAAATGCACTTTTTTAGCCCTTAAATGCATTTTGTTGTATATTTGGAGTGTTTAGAAGTACAGAAAATATGAAATTATTCTCTTCAGGTGCTTCGTTGATATCTTTATATTCTGTTTTGGTCATATTTTTCAACCTGTTCCGATTTTTCTGTTCTCTATGACGTTTTGTGAACTATCACGTCACAGTATTTGCAGCGGAACTGCCAAATAAGGACATTGACTTCCGGCTCAACACTTCGAGCGATCCGCCATTATTATTTCTCGCTGCAATTTTGTAGTCCAAGCTAAAGGATGCAGAAGTTACGAGAGGGTAAGTTAAAATGTTCGGTTGTTGGATGTAGTAACCCACACGCTTCATTACACCGTCTATTGTAGATGAACTGCCGCGCTTGTGGCGCATAACTGAAAGAACGAGCAGAGAGAGAGAGACTCGGTCTCGCGCGCGCTCGCACTCTCTCTCTCGGAGCCCGGCGAAAGTGTAAACAAGACACCGTCTCCAAACTAGATGCTGTCTAGCTCTCTCTCCCTTGCACATATTAATCAAAATAAATCGACACGGTGGTAAAATGTCGGAAGACCAAAGTTTCATGTGTAAATACAGTAACACACCATTGCAATACATCCAATATGAAGACGTTGTTCTGCAGGTTCGTCGTCTTCATTTTCATCTCGATCCGGCTCCAACTCTGGCTCGAACATGTAAGTCTGGCTGGACAAGTCTTCCGTTGTTGACATTTTGTTAATAACGTGTGAATAAAAAGTTTCTGTGCCGCTAGATAATCCTATCTCTGATATCAGACTACAAAAATGGCCGAACGGGGTGGAGTTGAACCTCTGCAACCTGGAGAGGGGGCGGGGTATGAAGTGTCTCAATTGTATTTAAAGAGACCGCACCAAAACGAGTTGCTGTCAGAAGCACCTCAGAAAAGGGATAAAAAAGGGGCCCGTGGAGCTATAATAATGAGGAATTCAGACCCAAGCATTGCAGTTCCGCTTTATATAGACCACAAATGTATGATGTATATGTAAAAAGGAACAATTTAAAAGCATGATATGTCTCCTTTAAAAACTTCTCAAAAACAACCCAAGCCGTCATTGCTAAAAGGACAAGTAATATTTACA
Source organism: Scardinius erythrophthalmus (assembly GCF_964197995.2). Lineage (NCBI taxonomy): Eukaryota > Metazoa > Chordata > Actinopteri > Cypriniformes > Leuciscidae > Scardinius > Scardinius erythrophthalmus. The sequence goes on from NC_138236.1 coordinate 35,609,510, forward strand.
ATTTTAATTCTCATATTTTGATTATTAATTTGTCAGATTTGCATCGACACACATTTTCTTAATGTTGAACTGGCATCTTCGTTTAATAGTCCAGTGGACTGTGGTTAATATGGTTTGTTCATAAATCAGCCATTGGCCCAATGATGACTTTGACCTTTTCCTGTGTTCAAATGTATTTTCGCATGATACGGATCACATCACCTGCAGTGAGTGCTGGATCTGTGTACATGTTCATCTTTATCTAAAATCTAAAAGAGGTGAGAAATATACAGAAACAGTTTTCATGAGCTGTCTATTCAGCCCAGGCTGTTACTATGGCGCTAAAAGGATCATTATCAAGTAAGGGTTATTAATGTGTGTGTTACATTTACATGGGCTACTTTTCTCCTCGTGCTTATCTCTAATGAAGCTTACCCAGCGAGGTATGCCATGTCTCTATAGTAACCTCCAGCAGCCTTTTAATGATAAAATCCCAGTGATAGTTTTGTTTTCCTCTTTTTATCAAAGGTCCACGTGTGTCACTAAGAAGCAGAGGATTGATACGACAGTTGACGTCAGATCTTGCCTCCAAGTGAAGTTTGTTTATCGCAGTGTGAAATGCCTGAAAGTGTAGTGTGTGTGTGTGTGTGTGTGTGTGTGAAGCTCAGGGAATGTTTTGTCTGTTTGAGATGACCTCAAGATTATATGAGACAGTCGCGGCAGTGCTGGTATCAGAAACGCCGGGAAACATTAGTATGAATGCACAGAATTCCAGAATACTTGGACACATGAATGTGGCTTTAGCTGCTGATCTGAATTTACAAATGACACGCTAAAATACCTCACATGCAACTTGCATTCAACACATGGTACAATTACATAAAAGATTTAATACATGCAGTCCAAAAATAAAAATTTTAAATAAAGTTTTGTTTTTGTTATGTGTACACATGTGTTTAAGTTGTAAATAAATTGTAATTACTTTTTATTTGATGATTACAATTCATTTGTAAAGTCATTATATCAAAGGGCCCTATCATACACCCGGCGCAATGCGGCACCAGGTGCGAAGCAAGTGTGTTTTGCTAGTTTCAGCCCGACGCGGTTATCATTTTCACGTCCTGCACCATGTTGTTTAAATAGCAAATGCATTTGCACCCATCTGTTCGCCCATGGGCTGCTGGTCTGATAACGAGGTGTGTTCAGGTGCATTGTTGGCGCGTTGCTATTTTGAGGAACTGAAATAGACTGAGACATTGACCAACTGAAACCTGGTCTAAAGTCAATGGTGCAATATACTGTGTATACATTTTTTAAAGGGTGCATTAGTAACATAAGCCTATAGGCGGATCCACAACGCGCGTACACTCTGCTCTGCTTATTACACACACAGGGACACACGTACAGCAGCACACAGACTAGCCAAATATTAAATATATATATATATATTTTTTTTTTTACAATGTAAATATTATTATTGTGTACATAAAGATATGGTGGGATCCGGCTTGTCCCGTAAATGGTCTGCTTGCGCTTTAACCTTGCCCACGAGCAGATCAGTTTACTCGCTAGAGAAGTGTTCAGTTTTTCCGCTTGCAAATTCCACCATGTAAATAGCGAATCCGCCACGGCGTGAACGCAACTGCCTTTTAAAGGGAATGGGAGATGAGACTCTGATTGGTTTATTGCATGTTACAGTTACAGTTAATAAAAGCTGGAATGTGTGAGTTGATTGAAGCTGTGAAATGTGCTTTCAAATGTGAAGGCATTCATTATAACTTTCTGTATTCTAATACTTAATAGGGGATATTCTGGACTATGAGCCCATGTGTCACTTCTATATACAGATAAATGCAAGTGCAGCTGCAAAATCACACACATAAACACACTCAGCGGCATCCCTTCGTTTGTTTAACAAGAACAGCCAACATCTACATTTTTCTCTAAAACTAATGGCAAATAAATCCATATATGGCTTCTGTAATAACACAAACTACCCCGGCAAGCCATAAGCTTCCTAAAAGAACAGGTCAGTAATAAAATGTTGGGATTTTTTTCCACATGACTTCAAATATTAAAACAAACAAATGAAAAAAGGAAATACTGAAAACGTCCAGCTCAAAAAGATCAAATCAACATAATGTTATTAGGACTAGCTTATGTAACAAAACATGAAAGAAAACTTAAAGGAATAATGGTCTAGGTTTGCTTTCTGTCTGGACCAGGACAGTCTGATGGCATTGATGAAACTATGAATTCTGCGTCATATGATAAAACTCTACATGAGAATTTCAAGGCATAATTCTGTGAAGCGTGAAATGAAGCTCGGCATAGTGAGTCATGCAGCAAGTTGTCTGAATAGATATATTTTAAGTTTTCTCACAAATTCTCCTTTTGTGTCCCAGAAACAAAGGGTTTGTAGATAATGGCAGATCTTTCATTTCTGAGTGAACCATTCCTTCAATTTTAGGGACATTTTAGGGGCTTTTTTATTCTTTATTTGACAAATATATGTATTTTTAAATATTATTGGGCAGAGAGAGGGGGAATGGGTATTTCTCAGGACGAATGCTGCATCATAACTGTGATGGTTGTGATTGATGTGTCTGTGTGACTAGTAGTCAAACAAAAGGAGAGTTTGAAAAAGAACTCTGCATTTGGGAATTGCAACCGTAAGTACAACGAGACAAAAGTAAGGAATTATTCCTCTTATTAGTCACCCACCTTCTCTTCACTAACCCTACTAAGCCTAACCCTAGGCTTGGTTGAGTTACATTAGTAGTGTATTGTCACCACTGTTTTTTGCACCACGGATCTAAACCCCATTTTTTGGTCTTTTAAGATGTACAAACTTAGAAAGCAGTGGTTAAAAGTGGTTAAAACAGTGGTCATTCATCAGCAAAACAACCACAATATTTAGTTTTTCTTCTTCTCTCTGCTCTCTGGACTATGCAGTTTGATGCAGGTCAGATGTTATGACACAGTTATAACATCACATCTGAAATGTAAGAGAGTTACCACTGTGAAATGTCCTGCACAAGTCATGCTTGCAGAGTTGATTCGGGTTGATCAGCTTGTTCCTATTGATTCTCATTATCGGATTCGGATTCGAACTGATATGGCACAACTGATAGGTGTAGTTGCAATAGTGTTATCAGGGCCTCGGGAAGACTCAGGAACAGATACTTGCCGGTTATAGTATGAGGCGTTACATTTCCAATATGCTCTAAGCGGTAGACCAATCACAACAGACTGGGGCTGGCTGACCAATCAGAGCAGATTATAGAACCAAAGCAGAGTTCAGACAGAGGGTGAGAACAGGTGATGCAACAATGCAAATTATAAGAAAACATTAAATGATGTAAAAGTATTCTAGTAGACCCATAAACAAAATTATGAACCTGTAAATGAGCATAATAGGACCCCTTTTTTACGGGATTCCATTACTTGACTCAAATCTAAAGTTTTAATATAAAATAAAAAATAAATTAAAAAATGCTGTGATTATGTATATGTGGTAGAATTGTGTGAAAAGTTAGTCTCTTGACTTACAAAACCTGTCAAGAATATTTCTCAGTCAATTCAAGAGGAGCTCTATTTTGATTAAATTGACACAGTCCAAACAAATATGCTTCATTTTCTGAAGTATGATTTCATACTACTTCACTACTGATTTTACAGTATATTATGACCCGAGCATGAGATTTTCTCCTTATATTTAAAAAAAATGAGGAACTGAATCAGTGCTTTATTGGTGAATATTGTTCTCATGGACAAAATAATTTCAGAGCTCTTATAAATGTGCAAAATTGTCACTTAAGTTTAAAAACCAAAGTAAGCCATTTATGTTCTAGAATGTTGAACTTGAGAGGCGCCACGGTACAAAACTATTCACGTTAATGTGCCCTTAAGGAATTCCTTGTTTCTTAGTCATTTTGGATAAAAGTGTCTAAAAATATCTGCAGAATAAATGTAAAATAGATGTAAAACGTAAATGAATAGTTTTCTGTGGTTATGTATTGTTCAATCACATAAAGTGATATAAGAAGCAGTTGTGTGTAATTTCATAAGCATTTCTATTCATCTCAGTGGCAATTGCTAATATTTAATAGCTGCTAACAAATGCTAATATTTAGGGAAATATACAAGAGGGAAATATCAAAGGCAGTGAAAATACCTCAGTGCAGTTTAAGCTGAAAAATATGGACCTGAACATAGTTCCCGATCCCCGCAGTGAGATCCGCTGTTGTGAGGGAGTTTTTCAGCACCATGGACTGGCAGTCTGGCTGAGAGTGATGGGAAGATGAATGCTATGAGAATTAAGATACTGGTCAAAAACCTACTCCCCTCTGCCAAAACCCAAGAGAGGAAGTGACCCGAAGCACACTGCCAAAGCAACACTAGTGGTTTAACACCCTAGAGACGCTCAGTCGGAGTTCTGACCTCATCGAACATCTGTGAAAAGAACTCAAATTTGCTGAGACATTGCTATCTAACCTGGATCAGATCCAGCAGTTTTGCAATTTTGAGAGACTAATGTTGCTCCATCATGTTGTGACTATAAAAGCTGTGAAAGAATGCATAGGCCTAATTATTAACGGCTGACATTTCAGTCCTTGATTTATTGTTCTTTATAGGTTTATAGGTTTATACAGTACATTTATTTTGTTTTAGGGGTGCACTGTTGCAGGGGGAAAAAATCATGCTGCAATAATCATTTACGTAGAAAGGTAATGTAATTAAATAAAATAAAAACACTTATAAAAACTATTACAAGACTCTCTAAAATATTGGATTGTGATGGGTCAGTTGCATCATTTAGTGGTCAAATATGTTAGAAAAATTAGCAAATAAGATCAAATAAAGCAGATCAACAGTCAGTGGCAAAATATTCCCTGACAGGTTTTCTTCAGTCTTCCTGGACCCTCTTTCTTCTCACATAATAAAATAGTTATTATTCAAACCGATATTTGATGTCCATATTTTTATTTAGTTAATTGAAAAAGTACTGCCATTATCACAAAAGGTTACACTTTATTTCGACGGTCCACTTTAGACATTCTACTAACTTTGTACTAAGTAACTTTGTCAACTAACTCTAATTAATTTGCAACTACAGGTCAACTAACTCTCATTAGAGTATTGAGTAAAAGAAGACTGGTAAGGTTTGTAGAATAAGGGGTTAGTGAAGTGAAGATCATGGTAACTCATTAGTAATGGCTCAAGTGTTACCAAATCCGCCAGAAGGAATTATTCAAACCTGTATAGAAACCTCAAATGCCTGCAATGACTTGAGTCTTTATTAGGTATTATAATGCTTTTCACTTTAGAATACTGTTCCAAATAATTTGTATTTCCTTCTGAAGGATTTGGTGATACTTGAGTTATTACTAGTAGATTACCATGATCTTCACTTTAGAAGAATGATACATTATGCATTATTCACATTAATTATGAACCTGTATACAGCAGTGTGCCTCCCGAAATGAGACACAGGCAGCGTTTTTGAATGAATGATTCAATGACAAATGCAATTTTTTAACATTTACTTCTCGCCAACTAGTGGCGTAACGATGTAATTGAAACGTCATGTTACTTTCAAGGGGTGCTTTAGTGCTTTTTGATCGCTACCGTAGACATCAGAGTTTATATTCGAACTATAAACTTTTATCCCAGTATTTCTGTGATCATTTCAATATTTGTAACACAGAAAAAATTATACTGTGTGGTTGAAAAGACTGTTTGTGAAGCTGTTTCATACATGACAACTGCTTTCTCTGGATCGGCGGCAGCGCCAACACAGATCTGAATGTTCGCTGTGATCGCACGTAACAAAGGTTTCCCAGAAAGTAACATAGTGTCGGCCCAGATCCGGCCCACATCTGGGCCGTGTGGAATCCACGTGTACCAGATGTGGGCAGGCTCTGGGCCAACACTATGTTACACTAAAATGGTTGTTACTGAGCTAATAGTGAATAACTCATTCAACTGAGTAGTATTACATACAAATTCGTTAATCAGAGTTTCTTGTTAGTTAATGTTACTCATTTGTTCCTGTGTAGTTACTCATTAATGACAGAACTGCATTCTAAAGTGCTACACCAATAATCTTTGTTTTATTTACAACTTTGAAAAATCTTTTTTTATAGTGTAACCCATGTAGCAATCCTCCCTCCTCTGCGGTGTCCTACGTAGTGTATTAGTATAATTTGACAGAGCGGCTCATATAAGATAATTTCCATACATTCCGGGTGTGCTGATATCTTTACAGTTACTAGCTGTCATTTCTTCCAAAGATCTTTCTGGCCCAGTTCCTCAAAAAAGACTAAAGATCAACAGCGCAGGAATGTGACTAGATTACAGCATCTGGTGAAGTTTTCTGAGCCCTCAAAACTCATTAAAAACGCTTGATTTTGTTACTCTCAAAAGTTAATAAGCTAATGGAATTTAAACAGCTGTGTTGAGAAGACAGATGACATATCGGAGATCCTAATCTTATTAGGCATCTGGACACGGGTACATTTGTCTTCTGTCAGTCTTCATTCACCGTGTTTTAAAGTCTGAGCGTGCACACTCTTTTTGAGAAATGTTGGTCCAGCGACAAGAATCTTACTGCTATAAAACCCCTTGGAAACTACTGCTCACATTTTAAATCAGATGTTTCACATGTGCTATGAAATCTACAACTTCACTGCTAATTAATTCACTCTACACATATTTGGTTATGCATGCTTAAATGGGTGTTTCAGTGGATTTGCATAAAATTAACTCTTAAGTAGAGGTGTACAGTTACAAAGTGGAAATACTTTGTTACTGTTCTCTACTCACTACTTTACTTCACTTTACTTTTACTGCAATACATTATTAACAAAATTAAATCATAAAAAAGAAAAGCTTTGTGAACCAGTCATTAATTTATCCATTGTGTGAATTAATCTTTTATTCAGTTTGATTACTTTAAATCTGTCAAACTGGTTCAAAAATGTTGAATCCGAATCTAAATTTCAAGAAGCACAACAAACTACTCGGCGCACCGCCTGCACCCAAATAATCATAACTGGCTGGATTTGCTGCTCTGCTCTATGAAACGCAGGCATGGAGCTTCCTCCTGAGAAACGGAAGTGTAATCCCACCGCGATAGATCATCACTTCAATGTCTGAGAAACACTCAATAGAGTGCTGCAGGGATGACTTTTTTTTAAAGTGAAAGTGACGTGAAGGCCAAGTATGGTAACCGTGACACACCCGGATTATGCTGTGGCGCCCGGGGAGCCTTGCCCAAGGGCACCTCAGTCATTTCCTGCCGGTTCTGGATCGAACCATCAACCTTTGGGTTACCAGTCGGACTCGCTAACCATTAGATCAGACTGTGCTCTGATCACGACTGGCTCTCACTTGGCTCTCAGTATGCTCTGATCCATGACTGATCACAAAATTTATTTTAGCACTTCCTGGTTCCATTGTCCTTAAGTCAGTAGGTTTTTGAATGGCTTTTTGATTAAATGCCTGGTCTGTGGTGAACACAAGCTCATTATAGCTTTTTTTTTTAAAGCTGTTACTTGTCTTGAACAAGGCGGTTGCTAACAAGTGTCTAAATGGGTCTACAGAGGTTATCTGGGACATTAAACGGCATCACGCCGAACAGCCTGGTAAACTCATCTACTCACTATTCGACGTTTATAGTTTAAAATCGGACTCTCACAAACTATTCTAACTCAAACTTTCAGGGAAAATGTTTTTAGAATAAAGGCTGAAAGAGTTGTCAGAAGTTTAGTGATAGTCTCAAGTGATGTGTTCATTTAGCTTTTTACTTCTAGTGATTATAAATTCAAAATTCATAAAAGTTGGGTTCATTTGTGAGGATTATCATGATGAACAAATCGAACAATCATAAGCTTTTGTTAGTCTCAAGAGTTTTTTTTCTGCAACAATCCAAAAGTCAATGGAAAAATCCTAGATGGGTTTTTGTTGAGGGAACCAGGGTGATGCGAACTTACGGGCTGGACTACAAAAATACGTCATCCCAGCAGCGTTCTATTTACTGCTGCAGCTCACAAATCTCAAACTACCAAGAGAAACATCGTTTTCTGAAGGGGGGGATAGCGCTCGTCTTGGCATTAAGCCTCAGCCCCAAGCGCCTTATGTGGGCGGGAATGAGTCGACATCTCAATGTTGATCCGCCATCTCTTGTGACTGGGGTAAAATCAACTAGTCGTCTATGTAGTTTAGCGCTCGAATGCCCTGGAGTCTCAGAGGAGCCAGTGCTGCATCCATGCAATTTGTGAAGATGTGTGGGGATAGAGTTAAGCCAAATGGAGGAACCCGATACTGGAACGTTTTGCCCTGAAAGCCAACCTCAGGAACTTCCAATGTTGAGGAAGGATGGATATATGCGTCCTTCAGATCTATTGTGACAACCACTCCTCGGACTTGATATGACTCGCAATCAACGGGATTGTTAAAATTTTGAACCTGAATCTCTGAAACTGCCAAATATCTAAGATTAGACGCAACCCCCATCCTTTTTCGTAACTATGAAGTACCGACTTTAGAACCCAGACTCGGAAGGAGGAACACGTTCTGTGGCCTCCTTTGCCAACAGGGACTGCACTTCCTTTTCCCACCATAGGTGGTTGAGACCAAATTGGATTCTGTACCCCTGTTCTACTGTATGCAAGGCCCATTGAGATATACTTGGTAGAAGTTTCCATTCTTTTATGTCCCCTAGGGGGATCAGTCTCTCGAGCAGCAGCACTCTCTTTCTGTTCTTGACGGTATGAGGAGCTGGAGGCTGGCGGCCCACGGGACCGAGAACGGCGAGGGATGAACCTCTGAAAACGCTGCTGATTGACGTTTCGCCTCTTGAAACCTCTAGACGATCAAACTTACAGCATTACCAAAGAGGCCAGAAGGCGACAGTGAGGCATCAAGGATGAATGTTCGATCCCTGTCCTTGATGCAAGAGAGGTTCAACCACAAATACCTCTCCGTTCCCACCAATGGTGCCATGGAGCGTCCAATAGCTTGGGCCATCTCCTTGGTGGCACAGAGCAACAGGTCAATGGCCCGACATAGGTATTTAATATCGTCGGGCCGACCCTCTCGCCCTCATCAAGGTCCCTCAGCAAGTCTGCCTGGTACGCTTGCATGATAGCCATAGTATGCAAGGATGCACCAGCTAGGGTTGCCCCCATATATGCCTTTCCCACTAAATGGTGGGCTGTCTCGGGGCTTTCAGCATCGGGGGAGAGATAAGATGTCAAAGTCTCTTCCACCCACGGCAAGAGAAACGTTGAGAAAGGTATCCCATAGCCGTTCTCTTTCAAGCCCCTTATGTTGACATACATGTTTGCTGATGGGCTCGATGAGTGGGATGAGAACGTCTTCTTCCATGATTTTGATAACTCAGCATGAGATGGAAGAACGGTAAGCCTGACGCTGAGGTTGTGCTCGGGTTAACAGAAAGCGCTCTTATAGCTTGCTTTTCCATTTTGTTTCATGCTTTTCTGGTGGCCACTCAATGTTAAGTTTGACCACTGCCCGAGTCACAACCTCAACCAGCTCCTCATAGGCGGGGAAGGAGTGTGGTGAATCCTCAATCTCCCCCGCCTTGGGGCTGAGATGCTTCCAGTTCCTCAGAACTGGAGAGCTCAAGCAACGGGCTCTCGCTTGGGGCAGAAGAAGTCACAGAGCAAGCTTCTGTATCCCAAACGCGAGAGCTGGAACCTGCAAACAACACCAAATAGGACATACAACAGTAAATGACAGTTTCATATGCACAGAGCAGGAGCGGTTCACAGCCAAGGAGAGCAACGCTCTCGTCAGGGACGTTGGGGATGGAGAAACCCACCCAAATTAACTTCGGTTAAAAAGGCGTATGATAATTTGGGTAAATGTGTAAGCTAGATGTATGCTTTTATAATAAATTGTCTATCCATCTATCTATCTATCTATCTATCTATCTATCTATCTATCTATCTATCTATCTATCTATCTATCTATCTATCTATCTATCGTAATAATGTATGATTTGCAAACATTAAAACGGCTGCTTCTGTGTAGATGAGAGAATCAAAGTGCGCGTTGTGCATACGCTACATTGATTATGGCCAAGCATGCGCCCTTAAAATAGCATATGAATAACATGTGCAACGCGCCACTGACTTTAAACTATTTTTTCCTGGTTAGTGGCGCAATTGTTTTCTAAACCTGCAAAATAGCATGAGGGAACGTTTGCGCCAGAACACGCCTCCTTTTTTCCGCTGAACCGCCCAGGTAGCGCAAGTTCATTCCCTAGTTTAGCGACGTGCTTCTGTGGAGGGAAAAGCGCGCTTTACGCGGGTGCAAAATAGGAATGATACATGCGTCGGTGTACAAAGTCAATTGCGCTGGGTGCAAGATAGGGCCCAATGTCTTTAAAAAGTAAGAGTCGACTCTGAGTCAATGAATAGTTTTTCAAGCGAGTCATAAGCCGTTTTGTTGTGACATCAAGAAGAAACATTAGCGTATTGCCCGCCCACTTATTGCACGCAGACACCAGGGAAAACTTGAACCTCAAACCAACAGCTGATTCCTGTGGATACTGGACAGCATCATGTCGAGAAGACGCTGTGCTCTACAATGTGAAAGTAAAGCCTTTTTTTTTTCACTGCCCAAGGACGAGCATGTGAAGAATCAGTGGTTAAAATTCATTTTTACCATGATACCACAGCAGTATAATCCTAAACTTTTGCTGTGTTCCCTTCATTTTATTGACGACTGCTTCTCAAATCTCTGAGTTCAATGCAGGATTCACAAACCGTTTTACTCTTGAATGATGGTGTTCAAAAAGCTTAGATTTGAGTTGTATATTGTGTAGGTCTCCTGCTAACTGGCTAACTCACGCTATCACTGTCTTAATGAAATACTTCTGCTAATCAGTTGTGGGCCGCTATTACCTATAACTGTGTCTATTAATGCAGATTGTCTGTCATTCTCACTACTTTGAGGAAATATTTGTTTTACCAACGTTTATGTTACATCAGATCATTCACTCTAGAGCTCGGTTAATGCATACATTGCATACATGCACTGTTATTGATACAGTTTCCACGTGTTCACCGTAATATATTAGAAAAATACTCTAATTACAGTTGCAACATCTCATAATGTACCTCAAAGTGAGTAGTGTATCACTGAGAAACACTGAGTCCTGCTCGAGTCGTCCTTGTGATGGAGGTTCGGGTTGAATAACTAGTTCTACCAATGTTTCATCATCGGACTCGCGCTCGCATTGATGTGGTCAAATCGACGTCATTGTTCGTTACTGTGTTTAGTCTAGTAAACAGCCTCAGGACAGCTGACGTTGTTATGGCAAGGGGCGTTTTTATTTTCGACGCGCTGTACACGGTAGGCCAATCACAACAGACTGAGCTCTCTGGCCAATCAAAGCAGAGTAGCTCGCGGAAAGGAGGGATTTAGAGAGATTGATTCATCTCACGAGTCGTTTGAGAATCATTGAAAATGTGATGATGTGCATATGTATATTATGAGGAAATTAAACTTTTTTTTTTTTTTTTACCTTTGCTGCATGTTACTTTGTAGGAGACTCCACAACAACATTAGGAAACTTTAAAATAGCATAATAGGGGCACTTTAAGAACTAGTTTGACCAATTAGCAGTTAGTTAAAGGGATACTTCACCTCTGGGAAGATGAATGTGTATTTAAAATAGGTCATTTAAGTAGAAGAAATGTGGAGAAATTTTTGAATTTGGAGCTTTCTAGACTGAGAAAAGCCAGAAAATGTATTTTTGGCTTATGTGGATGAAAGACAACAACTCCCAGAATGCACTTGCTTCGCTGCCTTAGGAGGCCACGCCTACCGGTTAGAGAGCACAGTTGAAAACAACAAGGCTAGCCTAAGTAAGTGATGAGTTTGCCAGGGATTTAGAGACCCAAAATGTCCGGGATTCGGCTTTTGCGTTCTACAGTCGCCATTCATCATGTTTACTGTGGCGAGCAGGACGAGGCTGACGGCCGCGGGAGAACGGCGCGAGGCCGGTGGCTTCATTACTGAGACGCGCCGTGTCTCGTATCTTTCACGGAGGAGCGGGAATTTTCTTAGCAAGGGTAAAGCGCACATCAACCGATCACTTGTTTAGCGTTCATGTAAACACTACAGTCAGATTCACCGATCGGAATTAATTAAGTTAGATTGAAACGAGAGGTGTGCATGTAAACAATGAATGGCGACCGCAGAACGCAAAAGCCGAATCCCGGACATTTTTAACAGTCTCGCCCGCCGGACAAGTCCGGGAAAATGAAGATGGTAACCCCTACTTACTCAGCTTTCTCCTATTATTCAGCTTTCTCCACAGAACAAGAGCATGCTAGCTTAGCTTCCAAAGAAAGACGGCTGATACTGTGTACATTCTGTGAGTGAGATCCCACCCTGTATGGGCGGGTTGAAAACATGCGGAACAACGCCATCTACTGGCTGTAGTCTTTAGCCTCTGGACAGAAAATCCTCCGATGACGCAAAATGACGATTTTTGCGTCATCGGAGGATTTTTTCCAGACAAAAAATACATAAATCTCTCCTCTCAGGGGGATATGAGGGGGGAAAGCATGATAATTCGAAAATACTACAGGTTTTCTACTAATACAAAGCTTAATGCTAAATCCTGAAGTAACCCTTTAAGAGGTAATCCGTCTTACCTTTCCTATTCAAATTAGACCAATATACCTTTTTTATGTAGGTGACTTTAAAAAGTTGGGGCCAGTCTTTAAAAAAATAATCATGTTTTAATTAATTAACATCTAAGAAGCATTTTATGCAACCGGCCCTCAGTCTCGCCAGCCCCAATAGCTCCGCTTTAAAGAAAACTTTGAACGTCGTTCAACAAGAAGAGTTTTGGCTTAAACAATGTCCGCAGATCATTCATCTATTCAGAAATTCTATCCCAAACAGCACCATCCCTGTCTCTACATGTCAAATAGCAAAGCTCTCTACAGTCCTGTAGGGGAAAAAAACTTTTTGTCATCCTTACAGCTCTGATATTTTGTTGAACCAGCTGGCTAGAACACCTCAGGCTCTGAGCTTGACTATGCAAGTTTTTTCCTTCGAATCCCTGACTGCACCCCTCCTGTATCCAGCCACGAGTGGATCCAAATGTTTGATAGTTCCTTGGCCGAGCTGTTTTCCTGTTTTTAGGGCAGGCAGATACATGTAGCTGTAAATCCACACAAAGATGCACGTAAATCGATACAAAGATGTCCAATTCAAGCCTTCATGATCCCTTTTTAGCTTTTCTCATTCTGACAACATGAGACTCAGAAGAGTGAAAACAGAAAATCCATGCAGATGTCATTTGGTTTTAGTGTCAATGTCAAGTTGTGTTCACTCAGTGGCCCTTTTTATATGATGTTGTAGCAACGCAACAGTGTACTGTCACTAATACTCAAGGAAAACACAAATAATTCTGTTTTTTTTTTTTTTCTCTTTTGTTTATGAAAAATCATGCAAAAACAATATTTAAGTATTGGCACAACAATTTAAAAGTCTGGGGTCAGTAAGATTTAAAAAAATATTTTTGAAAGAAGTCTCTTCTGCTCACCAAGGCTGCATTTATATGATCGATGAATACAGTAAAACAGCAATATTGAGAAATATTATTTCTATTTTAATATATTTTAAAATGTAATTTATTCCTGTGATGCAAAGCTGAATTTTCAGCATCATTACTCCAGACTTAGGAGTGGGCGATATGACAAAAATATCATATCACTTTTTTTTTTTTTTTAGGCAGGATCACTATCCACGATCTTATTACAATTGCATGTTAATAAAAAGTTTAACTGGCAAGGCTTTAAAACAAATTCAAATAATAAACTTTTGCAATGGCGAAGAACTGCAATGCCACATGAGTGTAACCCTACCTGCATTGCTAAATTGTGATGTGAATGGTCACTGCCCGGCCAAAAAAAAAAAAGAGATTGGATTTTGGATTTGTTTGGATTGGTATTGGAATGTTATTGCAATGATTATTATGTTTCTAGCATGTTATATGTTTGGCAACAGTTCTTCTAACCCTAATTGATGGAGTGTGCAGCTTTTCATTTCTTAAACAATTATGTAGGAAGACACATCATGGCCATATTCCAGGATGACACGTTGGGACAGCAATATGAGAAGCCGTTCAGGAAATAATACAAATGTATTGTGTGAATATGGAATGGCTCACTGGTTGAATGTAATGCATTAGTTATAACGCAAATGCATTGGTTTATAATACATTGGTATAACCACACATATATTGGCATAGATACATCGGTTTGATCATACACACAAAGAGTAGGCCTCCTCAATGGTGATTGGCTAAAAAAAAAAATTTCCAGCTGAGGCAAAAGTCAAACTGTCCATCTATAATATCAATTTAATATAAGCAAGTGCAGACACAGAAGAAGCCAAGAAGCTCTCTTTCTGAAATGGGAATTGTGCCTTGTGCTTGAAGTGCTAATGTCAAGTTCAAACTAAGTGATATGTTAATGTATAATCATGTACATGTATAATGAGATGGAAGAACGGTAAGCCTGACGCTGAGGTTGTGCTCGGTTTAACAGAAAGCGTTCTTATAGCTTGCTTTTCCATTTTGTTTCATGCTTTTCTGGTGGCCACTCAATGTTAAGTTTGACCACTGCCCGAGTCACAACCTCAACCAGCTCCTCATAGGCGGGGAAGGAGTGTGGTGAATCCTCAATCTCCCCCTTGGGGCTGAGATGCTTGTAAACATCTCTCATGTCTCAACGGTATGACTTTTCCTCTGGACAACCTCATTCACCTGAGGTTGTGTTGATCTGAGTTTGAGTGATGTTTTCCTCCATGTTCTGTGTGTTTGAAGCTGGAAATGCATTCAACCTCCACTACTCATTCGCCAGACGACTGCTTTTATAGACTGATAGAGAACATCATTTTGAAAAGATCTCTGCAAGATTGACTAGTTGTATTTGAGTTGCCTGAGTTGCCATGAAATATATTGCACTTAAAACAGCAAGCATGACTGATATTGCTCTATTACTTAGAGTTAGACATTTGAAGAAACCTCTAAACATAAGTGTTAAGTGTTGGCACTGCATGAGTTTTCTAAGCAATCAAAATGATGATTCCCACGGAGGAGCTCCAGAAGGATAAACGGAGGAGTGACGGCAGTCGTCCGTGAGGTACTGCTGCTTAACTTTCCTGTTGTTATTTGTTTATTTTATGATTAAAGTTTATGTTGAACGTTCACCGGTTCCTGCCTCCTTCTTCCCTGAGCCTTGAACATCATTACACTTTAAAGTTAACTGTGGTGCTTGCATGCACATTTGACTTAATATGTTGCCTGCATTAACACAGCGTCTCATATGCGGTTCATGTTTTGTAATTTCAGTAACAGTAAAGAACCATTAGAGTGTCCCAGACAGTTGTCGGCCCAGATCCGGCCCATATCTGGAACACATGGATTCCACACGTACGAGATGTGGGCCGGATCTGGGACAACACTATGTTGCTGTCTGAGTTACACCTCCACATGAAAAGCATTGTAGATTGCATCAAAAATGGTAATTTCCCTTGTGAAAAGTGTGCTTAACTTTGAATATGCACTTGTAAGTTGTAGCTGATTTGAACTAATTTCATAATATAAATATATATAATGACACACTTCACACACAATTATTAACCTGAACTGACTTGAGCTGAATAATGACACTATTGTCTTTGAATGAATAATGTATAAATTGCAAACAAAATTTGCAATTTTTGATACTGAATGTGACATGTAAATTGCAAACAAAATTATTATATTAAATTATGTAATGTATAAATTATTAAAGTGCTATATAAATAAATGTGACGACTTCAAATCTTAAAAGTATATTTTAAAAAACAAACTGTGGATGCAGATAATATAATATTGCTGGAATAAAAGGCAACTGTCACATGCGCACTCTGGACTCTCACACTCAGTCACTCGCACTCACTCTTACTACGGTGAACCTGATTTCACCACGTAGAGCATGAGCCTGGATAAACCTCCTGGTTGATCCTGGAACTAAATTCCAATCAACCAATCAGATTTGAAGGACAGTTTTACAGTTAACGTCAAGTTTAAGCTTAAGGGTTAGGGGTTATTTATGTATTAAGTACTCTTTTAAAAGTATGCTGTTGTTGAAGTGTATTTCTTTTACACAAGGGGTTCCTTTAGTGATAGCCCTAACATGAATGTAGCGTAACACTGCCAACTGCAACTGGCTGCATAAATCCTCTTGTCAAGTAAAGGCAGATAAATACGATCAGTGTTCATACGTCCAAGGCTTCAGCCCTCCATCTGGAATAGAGAGATATATGTGGAAGAAACTCAAAGGTCTTTAAAAGATGATAAAATAGTTATTTATCTCTTTGCCTACACAATCATGCAAAACTGTTAGGAAAGAATTTGCTTCAGATCTCCTTCCTCACTTTCTGTCTCTCTCTCCCAGCCTCACACGCACACACACGCACACACACACACACACACACACACACACACACACACACACACACACACACACACACACACACACACACACACACACACACACACACACACACACACACACACACACACACACACACACACACACACACAAACAACCTCACACATGCTCTCAATAGAGATGAGCTCTTTCATTTAGTCAGGTATGTCAGTGTAGATGACTCCAGCAGCAACTCATTTTTAATTTTAACCAAAGACTAAATACATTTAAATACTAAAAAATATTAAAATTTTAAAATATTAAATAGGCCAAAACTGACCATCCCATCTGCTCATGTTCCTGGCCTGTCTATTCACATTCAGTATCAGCCTCAGACAGCTGCTAATGGACCTCCCAGAGCCCATTTACTGACCCTCCGATTCTCACAAATCTGGAATGTACTTTTTCATTGTGGCAAGCTCTTATCTGATTGGCTGGCCCAACACAACTTGCGGGAGGAAGGCCACACAAGTGTTTTATCAGTCCGTTTGCCATGTTTACAAGGTAACGGATGGATACAATCAGCACTTTTCAGGAAGAACTAAACACATTGAATTTGCTAAAGTTTGTCAAGTTACATATGTGAAATAATCAGTACTTTTGGACATGCTCTGATCACAAACCTTTTTTTTTTTTGCCATGTTATTTGAATGATTTTTTGTCTGATAGATGATGAAACTACACAATTACACATGTGTTCTCATTGATACACTTGTGAAAAGGAAGTGTGCTTAATTGCATTGAATGTGCACATAAATATTATGAAATTACATGTAAAGTTGTAGTTAAGTCCTAAGACAATTAAGGCCAAAAAAGCATGTTAAAGTTAATCTAATTGCATTTACTATAAATTTAAACTATAACGCATTTTAGTTAATTGCAATTAAAATGAAATTACAAAGTGGTTAAAAACATTACATTAATTTCAATAAATCAGAAAAACTTTATTTTTCCATAATAATTACGCTAAAGTGTACTTTTTCCACAATGCATAACATTTCAAAAGTAGCTATGCATACTGATAACAAATTGTTTTAAAGACATAAATTGCAAACAAAATTATTATATTAAATTAGACAACTGCTCTCATGGACAGTTTTCTCCATAGATCTTAGTCCCCAGACAGCTACATAGTGTCGGCCCAGATCCGGGCCACATCTGGTACATGTGGATTCTACGTGTACCAGATGTGGGCCGGTTCTGGGCCGACACTATGTTGCTGTCTGGTTCAGGGTAGTGCTATATTGAATTTTGACAGGAATGGTATTGAGGCTGTGAGGAAATGAATTACAGTCAGTTCAGTGGATTGTACTGTTGTTTAAAACTCTGTTTTAAAAGTTATGAGTTGTGAAAATTATGTGATCTAGGACCTTTACACAGTGTGTGCCATTGTAAGTCTATCCCTCACAGCCTCGTTTTCTTATGCGTTCAATTCAATATGGCATCTAACCTGACTAAGGTTTATTGTAGCTCATTAGAGTAATTTATTGGTAGCATTCTTGGGCAGATTAAGCTGTTATGAGGACTAGGCTATGAACAAGAGCAGAGGAATCACAAGCATCTCAATAAACTGTCATCCCAAGCATTTGTCACTCACTGAGATTTATTCACCTGTTCACAGATGTGGGCATCTGTGTTGAGGGATTGCCATCTAGTAATGATGGCAGGTGATAATTGCTACTACATGAAATAAGTATAGCTGGGAGGCCTATCCAGATGGAGATGACTGAGATTTGCCCAGGAGCACATGGAGAATTACACACAGAAGAGCCTTAGTGAAGTTTTATAAGCCTACAAGCTGTGTAACTGAAACTAAGCTTATATAGAGCAGTGGTTCTCAAACTATGGTACACAGATGAAAACAACTAGAACAGTTTAAAGCATCAACACTATGTGAATTGACTCATTAATCAACTCATAACTCATGCAATGAATGAACTGGTTGTGTTAACCTTATTTAGTGATTAGTTTCTGTTGTCTCATTTCAGTTATGCAACCTTAGTGTACATTAAGGTTTGATTCAACTTCTTAGCTCTCCACAAAACAATTTGTTTTTACTGTTGAAGCACCAAACGTTTGAGAACTACTGCTCTACAGGTCTGTTAGAGATGTAGCTAAACTTTTAAAAGCTACCATATCTTTATATGACATCCATGTAAGATTAATCTTTTAAGAAAATAAAAACTGACAACTTGACAACATGAGGATTTCATGTAAAATTTTCGGTATCACTGTCCAAATATATTTGTGTTTATCTGACATTAAGCCATAATCATAAATATGGCAAAGAAAGAGCAATTTATTCTCAGTTACAGGCATTTTTTTAACAGCACCCGATGAAACGGAGAGCTCATTAACTTGATTCAGACATTTCTCCATCTGGATAGAATCATTGCCAGGCCTTGATAACCTCACAGGGGAGAGTTTAGCATTCAAACAATGAGCCCGTCTACATGTCATACTTTTAAGTCATCAAGCACAGGAAATGCAGCATAGAAAGGCTGTAAAACAAATCTGTATTGAAAGCCACAGGGATCATACAGGGCTATTTTCTAAATGTGCTGTTGCATATAGTCCCCCATTGAAGGGATCTGACGATTGCATTAGTGAGTTAGCCTATCTGTAGCAGATAATTAACTTCAATTTTGTTTTTAAAAATGTATTGTTTCTGAATTGACACCTACTAAAGCTACTCTCAAATATTCTGATGCTCAACCTGTCATCCTGCCTTGCTGGTAGTTTCATTGTGTTTTTGCTCATGTGCCTTGGTTTCTTGCAATTCCTTTAAGCTTAATGTTCTTCATTACCGTAATTACTCCCTGTTAGTTTCCTTAGTTACTGATTATTGTCACCTGTGTCTCATCTTGTGTATTTATACCCCTGGTTCTGTTCAGTTCTTTGTGAGTTCACGTCTTTATTTTATGTGGTTCGTGGCAATTCTCTGTGTATTCTCTTGTGTATATTCTCTGTGTTGATTAAAATTATCTTTGTTATGTACTCTGCGTCATGCATCTGATCACTACCACCATTTACGTGACAGATGAACAGACCGAAACAGTAAAAGAGAAAGAATATGTAGGGGGCTCCTTGGAGGCAACGATGCATGCTGGGATGATGAGGTGCTCAAACATCTCTTCTGGAGTGGGATAAACGACTTCCCTGGCTATATGCTGCTTTTGTGGGAGGATCATTGCACCTTCACCACGTTTGATTACATTCTGTGGTGCGGATTCTCCCTCACCGTGGGAGTCGAAGACAACAACACCATTTCCAACTCCCTGGCACATTTTCCATCTCCAGCCACCATCTCTCTGCCCGCTCTAGACAGGACTCATCGTCCCAGCCCGGAGTGTCCTAGAAGGTACTGTATGAGAGATCTTCCACCGTGGACCTGATCTCAACGCTCAAGCCCGCCTCGGAAACAGAGCCTGAGCCAACACCCGCCACGGACCTTGTGCTGACTCCAACCATGGAGCCAGAGCATGCCAACACATCCATCCTGGATTTAGAGCCAGAAGCCATCTCTGCCCTAAGGCCAGAGCCTAACACCAGGCCCATCCTGGCGTCTGTGCCATGGGGGCAGTCCTCTACTTAGACCAGTGGTCTCAAACTCAATTCCTGGAGGCCACAGCTTTGCACAGTTTAGCTCCAACCAGCTCCAACTCACAACCTGCTTGGAAGTTTCTAGTAATCCTGAAGACCTTGATTAGCTGGATCAGGTGTGTTTGATTAGGGTGAGCAAAACTGTGCAGAGCTGTGGCCCTCCAGGAATTGAGTTTGAGACCACTGACTTAGACAGTCGAGGAGTGCTCACTACAGAGCCTGCTCCCACCCTCGTCCCCACCCCTGAACTCACTCCAAGGAATTCATTAGATGATCCAGTCCCATCCTGTCACCTGCCCACACCGCTGTTTCCGTCATCACCATTGGCTCCATCTAGTCCACTGTATTAACCTTCTCCGCTGGTGCCTCTCAGCTCCTCAGCTCCCACCCTTGTCCACTCGATCCAAGAAATCAATTAGATGACCACTCCCACCCTGTCGCCTGCCCACCCTCTTGTCTCCATCACCGCTGGCTCCGTCTAGCACCAGGACTCATCTGCTCTGCTGGTGCCTCACAGCTCCTGGGTGTCACCCTATCTGCTGACTCCCTCCAGCTCTCTGGCTCCGGGTCTCCTCTCCACCAGCTCAGCTCTGTGAGATGGATCCCATGACTCCACCTCGGCCTGTCAGCCCGTCGTCTCTGCCTTGGTTCTGCACTTCCTCAGATCCACTGTAGTCTGACATCACTCAGGCTCCACCGGCCTCCCTTGTCCCTCTGGCTCAACCTTCGTCTCTCGGCATCCTGGTTTCGCAGTGGACTTCTGGGCTTCTGGCTGTGTCTCAGCCTTCCACCCCTTCGGCTCCACTGGGTTCCTCCTTCCCTTTAGCTCTGTGCCTTAGTCCTCACTACCACCAATGTTGCCCTATCTTTGCCTCTGTCCCTCAAGCTGGCAGCATCGCCTTTGACTTCTAGGCTTGCGATGTCGTCCCAGTCGTGCGTCCCTTTGGTTGTGCTGTGGCCTCCACCTGATCCAGCTCCACCTCCTTCTGTCGAACCTCCGCCTTGGCTCCTCCCTCCATAAGCTCCACCATGGTATTCCCCTCTGCTGGTCCCTTTTGTTTCCTGTCCTTCGTCAACCCCTTGTCCTCCTCCAAAGCCCCCTCCCTACTTCCAGGGGTGCAAACAGCGCGCTTTTCGGCGCCTCCCGCTTTTTTCACGTCAGTTTGGGTGACTTGTGTGAATCGTGCAGATCCAAAGAGTTTTTTTTAAGGAGGGGGGAGGGGGGAGTAAAAAAACCAACAGTAATTCTGGATTGTGTCCACCAACAAGTAAATAGGAAATAAGCGAATCAGAACACTGCGCGCCAAACCAGCAGTATGTGCGCAAGCGTGAACCACTAGTGTTTCTGTCTCACTCTGGATCTGCCACTGCATCACATTTCTCTCTGCGTGGCGTGGAGTGTCCGTTTTTATGTCGGCTCTCATGTTAACTGGTTAGAGCTTGTGTTAGAGCACAATGCCTGCGTGACACACACACTTCTCGAGCCGTGCCGAAACCGCGTGCTAGAAATAGAACCGCAACCGACGCCTATTTTACACGCGACACGCAAGAGTGTTGGAAGTTTTCAGACAAAATAGAAGGCGCAAATACATATTAATAAATTACATTTTGATGCTTGAAAGTCTCTCGGTTTTGACAAATGCATATATAATTGTAATTAAAAAAATAGGCCTAATTATCGATTTTCAAATATTGCCCCTGTCAATAGGCCTACAGAACGAAATATTCTGTAGCCTATTTTGCCGTCAATACTGCCGATGTTGTCTTTGCTGTATCAGGCTATATATATTATGTTTAACATCCAAATGTAGATCTGTCGGCGCACAGAGCCACGCAGTCGCAGACAGCACGTGAAGTTCATGAACACCGAATTCCCTTTTCTTTCTTATCTATTTGTGTTTGAACAGACATGTGCACGAAAAAATAAGCCAGTGTCCGTCTCAACGAGTTTCCTCGTAAACGCAGTCAAAATAAAACGGATGCGTGTCATTACCGGTATTAGATACGTGCATTCGTCTTAAAGGGACAGCACCCAATATACCTGCAGCTGTTTGTGTCACCAAAGTTAATCAAACAACAAAAGAGAAAGAGAAAAATCACGTTTTGTCAAAAGATAAACAGTATTAATACTTAATACAGTTAATTTACCTGAAAAACATAAAGCACTGCTTTATTTCTCGTGTATTTGTGTTTTATTGTATTTATATTTGTATTTTGTTTATTAGTTTCTATGCAGATGCACTAGGCCTACCCTACACAATTAACCCAATCATCCTAGAATTATTAATTCTTTACAAAAAGAGCTATTCAAATCATCAGGTGAAATTGTTTTCAGGAAGTAGCAGTACAGCAAGAAGAAGAAGTGCAAGATCGTTTTTCTAAATTTCATTTGACTCTATGTGCCTATAGGGGTGGGTTGGGGATGGTGGCAATGTAGTATCTGGATATTTGCCGTGGGACGAGGGCTTCGATTACCTCTCTCTTTTTTGACCATACATGTGTTTGCACCCCTGTACTTCAACCGTTGGACTAAATTGCACCGCGCAAGGACGCGGCGTGTGGGAGAGGGAGTTCTGTCAGGGTTATGTCTAGTTTCACTGTGTTTCTATTAACGTGTCTTAGTTTCTTGTAAATCCTTTCAGTTCAGCATTCTCTGTGACCTTAATTACTTCCTGTTAGTTTTCTTAGTTACTGATTATTGTAACCTTGTGGATATTCTCCTTCTACTCTCTCACTACCATTTACATGACACTGGTAGAGATATGCTTATTTGCCAACAGCCATATCACCATGTAGCCCAAGCTTCTTGGTTGCCCACTGAAGCTAAGCAGGGTTGAGCCTGGTCAGTACCTGGATGGGAGACCTCCTGGGAAAACTAGGTTGCTGCTGGTAGAGGTGTTAGTGAGGCCAGCAGGGGGCGCTCACCCTGTGGTCTGTGTGGGTCCTAATGCCCCAGTTTAGTGATAAGGACACTATACTATCAAAGAGCACCGTCTTTCGGATGAGACGTTAAACCCAGGTCCTGACACTCTGTGGTCATTAAAAATCCCAGGATGTCCTTCGGAAAAAGTGTAGGGGTTTAACCCTTGGCATCCTGGCCAAAATTACCCATTGTCCATCATGGCCTCCTTATCATCCACATATATACTGATTGGCTTCATCACTGTCTCCTCTCCACCAGTAAGCTGGTGTGTGGTGGGCGTTCTGGCGCAATATGGCTGCCGTTGTATCATCCAGGTGGATGCTGCCCAATGGTGGCTGCCCAAAGCGCTATATAAATGTAACGAATTATTATAATTATTAATTATTTGCATCATAATGAAATAGTAACTTTTTTTTTAGAAAAACTTAATTGTAACACTTTACAAGGTTTCACTAGTTATAATTAGTTAATTTATTAACTAACATGAACTAACAATGAACAAAACATTTGTTACAGTATTTATTAATCTTTGTTCATGTTAGTTAATAAAAATACAGTTGTTCATTGTTTGTTAGTTCACAGTGCATTAACTAATGTTAACAAAATAACTTTTGATTTTAATAATGTATTAGAAAATGTTGAAATTAACATTCACTTAGATTAATAAATGTTATAGAAGAATTAAGAATGAACAATAATTCTTAATTCATGTAAACCTTATTGTAAAGTCTTACCAACTTAATTATCTAAAATGCTTTATGGTGGTAATAACAACAACAGTATTGGAGACAGCAGTTCTTTTTATCTATTTATTATAGAAAGAATGTCAAATTAGGAAAGAAAATATTATTTAGACAATAAAACTTTAAAGCTATTTGGTACCACTTGACAGTAAGGTCCCATTAATTAACATTAGTGAGCAATTCATTTGTTATACAGTACTATTAATCAATCTTTGTTAACTTTAGTTACTAAAATCCCTAAACAGAGTGTCTATTTACACTAAGTGCAAATAGCCCGCCTTGTCAGCAATGGCTATTTACACATATCTAACTGTTTACATTTATTGCAAAGAAAATACTGCTATTTTTACATAGTGTAAATATAATCTATAGCTATTTTCACTTAGTGCACATAGCCGCTGCCCATACTAACACTGACCATTGTTTGCTGATGTTAGCTCAGGTCCATTAAATAATATCAACAGATACAACTTTTGATATTATTAATGTATTGATACATGTTGAAGTTAACACTAGCTAAGATTAATAAATTATTTTTCATTGTTAGTTTGTGTTTACTAATGTAGTTAACTAATTTGAACAAATACAAACTTATTGCAACCGTTATTATAATGAATAACTAAATTTTATAAGCAACTTTTTGAATAATCATGGGAGACTGAAATGTTCACTAATTGAGGAACTGTCCTCATATAAATGTTAATTGCACTGTATATTTTTATAGATCACCTAAAAATGTCTGTATGAATCTGTCTATGTGAATCTGAGCTGGAATTCTGCTGAGCTGATGTGTTGGCGTATAGAGACTTTTTATCTGGGTTGGAGTTTTATTTGTAAACCACTCCAGCTGGTCCTGTGTGAGGAATTACATGTTAGTTTCTCAGTTTGGAAGTGGAACAAAAAAAGAAAAAAAGAAAACAGCTGTCAAACAATCAATTACGAAGCTCCACAGAAACAGCTATGTCGACAAAACTGACAGTCAAGCGTTTAACAGTGATGCTGAGTCGTCGCTGAACAAATAGTGGCTCCAGGCTCTTTATATTGAATATTCAATTAAAATACTGTGAATACAACATAAACAACTTTCAAGTCAGTGGTACAAGTAGAACTGAGCAACTGTATTAGCTTCCACAGTCAGGAAAGTAAAAGAAATATGATCTAGTCGGAGGTGTGGAAGTAGAGAATTTGCCAGGGAAAGCTTTAATATAACATCTGTTTCTTATAATAAAACATGATAGAAGCCAGCTCAAATCAACCCTCCCGAACTGTTAACAAACAGAGAGATGTTTTAGTTTTTGCCAAAAAATTTACCTTCTGAGGACTGATCGACTTGCGTCCATGTTTCATGCATTGTTTGGCCATGGTGGTGTCAAAATATTAGAGGGATATCAAATATTTGTACTCTGTGTGTGTGTGTGTGTGTGTGTGTGTGTGTGTGTGTGTGTGTGTGTGTGTGTGTGTGCGTGTGTGTGTGTGTGTGTGTGTGTGTGTGCGTGTGTGTGTGTGTGTGCCAACTTGCTTATTTGACTGAATAAAAAGAGGTTCCATTGCACATTATCTACTGTCAAATATTTGTACAATATATGTTTGATTTGTGCATACACAGTAGCATATATGTTTTGTGTTTTAGTATCATTAAGGTACCATTATAGTAGTACCTTATTATTATTATTATTATTATTAATATTTAGATTTTTTTTGTTATTGTCATTTTTTTATGTCTAATTAATTTTCATTAATTATTTTTTTTTTAGTAGCCTACATCAATTTTTAATATTTTATTTATTTCAGTTAATGTTTATTTTATTTAAAATAACATTTTTTTATTTCTTTTTTATGGTTTTAGTTTTAGTTATCCAATACATGATTGATGTATGTTCAAAGAAAATGCAACTGATGTATTTCTAACTGCAGGTCAAGGTCATCATTATAAATGAAGTACTTTAGTTGTGTCTATGTTTAAGTATGAAACACATTCAGTGATCAAGCATTAATTCACCTTTTACAGGATTAAAGCATCCTCAGTTTTGCGTGATACAGTGTAATTGGTCAGTTGCTTGGCGAACCTCATAATGACTCAAGTGATTTCATACATAGATTAGTAGTTTT
The DNA here is from genome assembly GCF_964197995.2 of Scardinius erythrophthalmus. NCBI lineage: Eukaryota > Metazoa > Chordata > Actinopteri > Cypriniformes > Leuciscidae > Scardinius > Scardinius erythrophthalmus. The sequence continues at coordinate 35,635,402 of NC_138236.1, forward strand.
ATGTCTCTTGTATTACTCAGTGATTTGTTTCCTCCCATAAAATACAATAATTGCACCAAAAATCTGTATTTCAAGTCCATTTATTAGTTGTAATTTTGTAAATGCCTACAGTATGTAAATGAGCTTTGCTGCAGGGTTGGGCGTGACTCAAAGTCAGCTGCTGGTGGCGCTCTACATCTTCAACTGAGTATCAGTTTGTAATCTGTATTAGTCAACCTTCCTCTTCCGAGCTTCAGATACTGTCTGTTCATAATATACTGTACACTTCATCGTCTCAAATCCACACCTTAAGCCTGATGTATGTCTCACACTGTTATATTCCCTGCCGGAAATGAGTAGATAACGTTTATTAAAAGACCCGGTGTCTTTATTTCTCAAGTGTTTATTGATGCCACCAGTTATTTCCACCTGTGCAATAACGTATTTACCACACAAGTGATCTGCTTTGGCAACTGTCTTCTTACACTCTTCAAAATAAAGGTTCTGAATTGGCATTGATGGTTCCATTAAGAACCTTAAAAATCAATGGAACCTTTCAGCACAGAAGGTTCTTTAGAGTAAAAAAAGGTTCTTCAGGTTATTAAAAAGTTAGTTGTTAAAAGTTGTTAATTGAAATGTTCTTTGGGAACAAAAAATGGTTCTTAATGGCATCACTGGGAAACCCCCCTTAATGAACCTTAAAGGGTTAGTTCACACAAAAATGAAAATTCTGTCAGTAATTACTCACCCTCATGTTGTTCCAACCCCGTAAGATCTTCGGAACACAAATCCCCGAGAATACTTTTTGTGCGCAAAAACAAACAAAAATAACAACTTTATTCCACTTTTCATTTCCTTCTCTCTGGGCCTCGAGTCTTTTCACGTAGTGTAACTGCGCAGCGCGTCTGTGTTGCACGTCACCAGGTAGGTTCACTATTGGGCGATGCTGGTCATGTGTGTGATACGTGGTGACGTGCACAGACGCGCTACGCTATTACACTACGTGAAAAGACTCGAGGCCCAGAGAGAAGGAAATGAAAAGTGGAATAAAGTTGTTATTTTTGTTTGTTTTTGCACACAAAAAGTATTCTCTGCGCTTTATAAACTTAAGATTGAGCCACTGGAGTCACTTGGACTAACAATTATTTTCTGGGCCGGCAAGTTATAGTGTCCTTAAGCCTGTGGAGGAGTGAGACAGCACTCAGATTTCATCAAAAAATCTTAATTTGTGTTCCGAAGATGAACAAAGGTCTTACGGGGTTGGAACAACATGAGGGAGAGGAATTACTGACAGAATTTTCATTTTTGGGTGAACTAACCCTTTAATCAAGTCAAGTCAAGTCATCCTCATTTATATAGAGAACACTGTTTATCAAATAAAGGAGTTAAATTATGGAATAGTTGCTGTAATGAGTTAAAACAAGCCACGTCTCTTTTTCAGTTTAAAAATATTTACAAGAGAATAATAATGGAAAAATATTCAACAGAATGAAAAATAATTAAATAGGCTTGCTTCTGGTGTGGACGATGGTCCATTAATGTGTTAATTTTATGAACAAGATGTTGTCATTAATGTGCTGCATTTATGATTCTAAAGTTAAGGGCAGGCACAATAGCTTCTGCCTGCACCTGGTCATCTATTGTGTTTTATGTTTCGAATGATTTGTTTGAATGATCTGTAAATGACCAAACCGAAATAAATCAAAATGAAAAATGAAATGAAATAAATATAGCGCTTTTAACAATGTAGATTGTTTCAAAGCAGCTTTACAGAGATAAACGTATCATTTAAGGTAACAGAGATTGTTTTGGCTTTATAGCGGTTCTTTAATAAAGTTATTTTCCAGCTAAAGTTAGTTTTGATTGATTCGCTTCCGTCGCAACGATCATTTGTTATTAAATTAGGGGCCGCTAAGACGACACCATTCTCTCTACACAGACTTTAAACGCGAACCTGTGAGAAACGCTGATGGCGTTCACATGCGCATTTAGAATTGGTTCTATAGTTATGTGCGTTTGAATATATGTGTGCAGGTTTGGAATTCCCTACAAACCAAGCCTAAACAAAGTACTGGCGTTTCCTTATAATTTTGATACAGAATTTTATTTTATTTTATCAATTCGGGGTAGATACGCGAATTGAGTTTCCCGACAACGCTTTATCTGTAGAGTGGTAAAGGGATCCTCCATAGGGAGAGACTCAATCTTATAATCTAATATCTAATATCTAATATTTAATAGTGCAACGTTTCAAAATACTCTGCATAAGCAGCAACTCCTCACTTACTTGACTCACAGAGTTTGACGTTATCATTGCTAATGCTGTAAAACTCTAATAGCACACAAATGTGCAATAGAATAGCTTAATTAGACTATTTCAATCACATTTTCTTAAAGAAATGATAGGAAGGAAGTAAGGAAAAGATCTTTCTTGCCTCGTCCACCATCTTGGTTGGATTCTTTACAAAGCATTATCTGCAAAGTATCTTAGAAGATGCCATCATTTTAGATTGTAGAACAGCATTCCTGTTGGGAGTGTTGCTATGATTCCTTAAAATGCAGCCTATGTAGGAAGCTCACTAGGTTTTGAATTCGTGCCCATATGTTTGTATAGGTTAGTGGGAAGAATGCTTTTATGATGCATATGTTTAAAGATACGGACAGTTCCAAACTGTTAAAGGAAAAGCAGAAATATTTGGAAGGAGATAATAAAACATTAGAAAAAGAATATTTGAATTTGAGCGTAAAAACCCATTTGTTTTCTTCTTTGTTCTTTTTGTTCACATATTCATTTACAAAAAAAAAGACATTTTCTTGGCATTCTTTGTACTATTGCCTCATATAAAGATACACATTTAAGATCCTATTTCCAAGCCCAGATGGGTTTCGCAGAACTATTAAATGTGTCATTCTCTGGGATTCCTCACTCATAATGTGGATACAGTTACAGGTGTTTCCCTTTTGGTTGAAAGCATATTCACTGAAAATCTCAGTAGGAAGGAGAAAGGCAAGTGTGTAGAAATGATCAACACAAATCAAATAATGCATTTATCACTTTTAATTGTGTGTTTTTCTCTGAAGATGTGTGCTTAAAAAAAAGTTTGTTTAGCTGGATCTACATAATGATACTGGTAATTTTCTGTCAGGACATTGTCCATTTTTACGGACATGTTCTTTAACTCTAAAACACAACCCAAAGCAATGCTTAATTCAAAATACAGATAAAACACCTATGAAAAAGACAACGTTTTTTTTTTAAACTACAAAAATGTACCAGAGGAAGAATAATTTCCTCCAAAATACCATATAGTACAGGCCTAGAGGGAACCGAATGCAATCATTTATGAATAAAGCATTTAAAAACAATCTAAATATTGGGTCAAAATACTACAATAAAACTATAACAAACTATATATACTGTATATGTTACCGGCAAAGTGTGAAATCCCGGTATTGTATAGAATGCCTAGGCAATGTATAGAATGCCTGATGGTTTTTGGCAAAAATACATTACCTAGGCATTCTATAGAATGCCGGATTACACACTTTGCCGGTAACATACATATTTGGAAAATTCAACAGTTAACTTCTTCTTTAAGTTTATTTCATAAAAGCATTTCATCAGCATTTGACTTACAAATGATATTTTTAAGATATTCTTCCTTCATATTTTTGGTAAATTGCAATCCATATATTCGGCACTAAATTTACATGTAAAAAAAAAAAAAAAAAAAACTTTTACTCAGTTCATAAGGTATATTTAAATGGTTTCACTTCTTTTATGTTTTTCTCCAAACTTTTAAGTGTAAATAAATCCTGAGCACATTTAAGTTTTTTAGCGTAATTATGATTGTACAGTAATAACCGCTATGATATTTTGACAGAACCGTCCTCAACATGGTATTTTATTGCTGAGGGCATTCTAGGGGATACTGAGGTGTGAAGGAGCGTGCCATGTTTGATTATGATGGTGCTGTCTAAAGCTCATTTCAAAAGTCAAATACGCCTATTGTAAACATTTGGTTACACCCAACACCACTCCACTACTCAGTTCTTCTCTACATACAAGCACGGATACAAACCTAGATGACATTTAGTGGAGTGACTCACTCTGTGTCTGTTGTCTCTGTGCAAACCTCTCAGAGAGTGAGATGGACCATGTTCCTCCTCCACATGCAGAAATGACCTTATTAAAGCAGCGGCTGTCTGGGCTTCTCTCATGTCTGATCGATGGCTGTTGATAAAGAGGGAAAGAGGAAGACTTAAAATCCACAAAAGCGTTTCATTCTCATTCTCATTAGTGCTAAGGCAAGCATCATTTTACTGATGCTCATATTTAGGGCTGGTGATTTGAACAGACCAATACTTGAATGCAAGTATTCAACGTCTGTGCATAATTGTCTCACAGTGAATAAATGATTACTCATTGTAATTGCGGAGGTGTGCTATTATCATTCAAAGAGATCAAACTTACTGTTTGTTTCCTAGTTTCATTTCGTTCATTCATTTGATCATTTGATTAGTTAATTCCCTCATTCATTTGGTCTTTTTTTCATTCATTCATTCGGTCATTTTTATCGTCATCGTCGTTCATACATTCATTGATTCATTATCATTCATAATCGTCATCCATTCATCCATCCATCATCATTTGTTTATTTCATTATTTTTTTGTTTTGTTTTTTGGGTCACAAACAGTTCAGATCAGACTAAAATGAAAAGAGGAACAGCACAAGCTTGCCACACCACATTTTACTCTTATCACTGGTTCTTCTGCTGTTTTGCAATAATAGTATCTATTCTGCTTCCTTTGCATTACTTCACCTAACCATCACTGGTTTGGCAGAGTTTCTGGAAAAACATACAGAGGTCATGTGATCATGTTTCAGGGTCTGATGTCAGAAATCCGAGGGTTTCTGAATGAGCCGTTTTAATAAATAGACTTTCTGGGTGGGAGACCTGAAAGTTATGATTCTTAGCAGAAAGAAGACTTTTATTTTAAAATATCAAGAACATTTCCTATTCTGTTACATCTTTAAATGAAAGATTTTTCTTTTGCTCTAAGAAAGAGCAATGTCTGAGAAATCACATATTTCCCCGGGAGCCCTGATGACAGATTCCATTAACTCTGTGGCTTTCTGTCAGATCCATGCCTCATCGGTCTGTGGGTTTACCCTACTTTCCGATTGCCCTGTATGTATGAGAGATTATCTCTGCAGCAGCTAGTGACTAAATGCAAACCTGCTAACTCTAATGAGTGTAATCCCACGGACAAAGGGATCACCTTCTCTCTCTCTTCTAGACTCCACCCAACCCTGAACGACAGTGTTACATGCACAACAATGAGAAGACACTTACAGTATAGCAGGCCTGAGGCACACATTCTTTGTCTTCTAACAGCACCACACCTCTCTCAAAAGCTCATCTTACCTTCATTTCTCCTTATATCCATAGCATTTATTTTCCACATTCCACATTAGTTTATATGTATAACCATGTGCCTCCCACATGCCTTTCATGTTGCGTGTGAGACGAGTGCGATGGGAACAGTCTGACACGAAACTGCTGAAACTGGAGCCCACAAGGGCTCACTCCTTGGACCTTTTCTGTTCAATACTACTAAAATGTTTATCATAACAATGCAACAACCAAATCTACTTACCTAGCTGTGTCATGAAGCAATTACAGCCCCAGGGGCCGTGTTTTACCTGGCATTATCATCAGTCTCAGATTATATGACACTGCAATGCAATTCTGACAACATCTGAATGTGGTTTGAATAACCCAATCACAAAACCATTTGGACTCTGTCTTCACTGGCATTAAACAGCATCCACTAGTGACTAGATCACACTAAATAGATGTACGTACCAGATGTATGTGGTGTTTACTTCAGTTAGTTTTTTTGTCCGTTTAATTTTTTTGTTTTGTTTCATTGTCATTTTTATTTTGCAATCTGTCTTTAATGTTGCATTTCCTTCATTTCAGCAATTTATTTCATTCCTTTTTATTTTCTTAAATAATTTCTAAAGAGAACAAGCATTTTGGAGAATGGATGGATGTAGAAATTGACTTTGTTTATTTTTCTTACTCTGCACCATGCCTATATGTAGAGCACTTTGAAATACCATTGTGAATGAAATGTGCTATTTAAATAAACACCATTTGTCTTGACATTGTCTCTTCTAAGCAAATATGTATATTATGGAAATGAGAGTTTTTCTCTAAATGCCATTGGTTGAAAGCTGGTAAACCTCAGAAATACTCAACAAATAAAAATCATTTTCATAATGATAACTATTTGGGGTGAAACAAAACAAAAAAGTATGTTTTGAACTTGTTGGCCAACATCAAATACTAAACTGAAGTCAAAGAGTCACACAGATGTGTATGTACAGTAGAACCATTGTGCTGAAATACTAACAATAAAATAAGTACAAGATTTCTGTTTCAAATAAGCATTCATTCTTTCTAATCAATAAAAAAATGTATAATGGTTTCCACAAAAATATGAAGCAGCGCAACTGTTTCAACCTCTGTGAGCATAAGAGCAGATTTCTGTGTATTTGTATATGTGTGTATAACAGTAAAGTTTTAAGAATGTTTTTCCCGCACCTCTGTATGTATTCCGTGAGTTTGTTATGGCATGGCTGAACGGTGAATTAATGTGGTGTCGGCAGCAGGCAGTGAGTCTGTTGGAATTTGAGGTAATTCCTCGGCACTAACACAGGCAAGGGGGCTTTGCTCTGGGAAACAATGTCACTTTCCTTCAGCGTTTCTCCAATTCCATAAATCTCTTCATCTGGAAAAAATGCCTCACGGAAACGAAAGGGAAAAGGACCCATGGAATAGCCGGCAGCTCTCCAGTCCATGATTGGAAAACGCATTAGGCGACGGAGAGAATGTATTTGACGGTATTCTGAATACTAGCAAGAACAAAGAGATAGTTCACCTCACTCCAAGACTACCAGAGTACTCATCAAATGGCGCGTGATTTCATGTGTTCTCTCTAAAGACTCTCACGTGGATGCTCACGATCTTCTGTCGCTCTGATCTAAAACCTCACTTCTTGAGTCGCCTACTCAGAGAGCTTTCTGGCATCATCGGGCGCTTTTTTGTTGTGATGACTGTTCAAAATTTTAAAGATAACTAATTTTGGCCAAATTCCAAGGCAGCACTGCATGTGTCCTCCATATAAAAGGCAACCCCAGAATCCCTTGCAAAGAACTGGAAGTGGGGGAAAAAAGTCTTTTTGGGGACATTTTCATTTGTAAAAACGGTATAGGCTATATAGTTTTTTTGGTTACACTTTTTTAGATGTCCTTGTAAATTATGCACATAAGTACTCAAATAAGTAATATTATTTAACAACAATACTATATAATTAAGTTTAGGGTTATTGTTTGGTTTATGGTTAGTTGCTTGTAACTATGCATCATTTATTCTTATTACTATAGAGTAAGTAGGCTACATGTAAGATGTGTAACAGCACACTGTAAAATAAAGTTGTTTATTTTTTTAACGATCCCTAGATGTCGACACTCAAAACTATATATGTCTAACTTGAGTAATGTATGTGAATTGCATATAAAATTTCCATCCATTTTTAGCACACAGTTTCAACATTAAACAAACTTAATGTGATGCATATTTGTCAGCCCTACATAAATCAAACAAGTAAGTTTTCTGTAATAGCACTAACCATGAGACCTCCTTGACAGGCTCCCGTCACTTTTTCGGCAGAGGCCTGGGCGTACGTAGCTCGTACATCACACCATCCACCTCACTGACTCTACACCTTTAAGACAACAACCTTACACAGCCTTGGGCAGAAATAATATTCATGGATGAGATTATTAACGTTATGTAGTATGTAGCAGAGCAGGATCACTGGAGCGATTTCTAATGAGAGACGATTGTGAGGCGCGACTCGAGAGCAGCGGAACTTTTATTATACCGCAGGTTCATTTGCATTTGTCTGTTGCAATGCGTTAATCTGTGTGTTTGCTCTGCGGCTACTATGAGACACTTGTTGCACACTGCACACGGTCTGTGTCCGGGTTAAAATTGCTTATTTCTCTGGATTTAAACATTCTTGGAAACATCTGGGATAATGTAAGTAGACAAGTCAAAAATATATATAACATAGTGGTTTTTGGGTGCCTGACTTCGTCATACTCATATTCTAGTCAGAATGTGAGTCTGATACCGCTCCATAGAGATTTGATTATGGGGCGTGTCTCAACCGAACCAGGAAAAAAAAAAAACTCTGCACTCAATTGGATAGACCTACAACCAATCAGAGCAACGGAGTAAATGACGCATGTTCTTCATTCATATTTTCAACCAAAAAAATGTCGCGGGCGCGGCTCTCTGTTCCTCTTTTAAAATGAATGCGCTGTTGGATATCTTCTATAACAGACGCAATGGCGGAATCTACACATCATGTTTCATAAACAAAGTTTGGGAGGAGCACGTACAAATAATCAATCCAATATCAACTTGTCATCAAACAATACCATGTCTAACGTTACCCTATCTATCAGCAAGAGGAAGCATATTCACTCTGTCAACTTACCTAACACTCCTTGACAGTTTTTCAGCATCCCTCCACCACCCCGAATCCTCACTCTTGTCTTGTTCTCTCACAACCAGGAACACGGGGGGAGTATGGCTACCGAGCCCACAGCCCTCTCCTCGGACAGCACGTCATACGCATTTATTCTATCTGACTTATTTGTGTGAACTCGTGAAATCTTATATACGCATTTATTCTATCTGACTTATTTGTAAATGTGAACTCGTGAAATCTCAATTCTCCAGCTGCAGTTGTCTTTGTTGTAAACTAATTCAAATCAAGCGCTCTTTGGTGACGTGAGTGATTACGTAACCGCAGACCATCTGTCCATCATCGATTAAAGCCCGCCCTGGCAATTTGATTGGCTCGGCCTTTTGGGAGCCGGGCATAATTACTCCTCAATGGATCGAGTCCAGACCGAACTTCCAGACCAAGAAATGTTGTGGGCGGGGTTCGGGCTGGCACCCAGGCTAGGTTTTTGGATTTTTTTAATCCAAATCTTAGATATTGTTCCTTTAACATATCCCAGAAAGACTACGGAACCCTTTGAAGGGAGAGATACTGTAGAGATGATGATGATCATACATAGACTGTCATCGAAGCCTCCACAAGCGAATGGAGTAGCCCGATCGTGATTGTACCAAAAAAAGAAAGATCGCTGCGTGTCTGCGTCCACTTCCACAAACGGTAAATACCCAATCGAAGTTTGATACCTACCGTATGCCAAAGATCGAAGACCTGTTGGAGAGGATTAGACAGGCCCACTAGATCACGGCATCGGACCTGTGTACGGGGTACTGGTCGACTGGAACTCCAAACCTCCAACCACCTGTTGGACTATACTACTAGTCTACTGTCCTACCCTTTGGTCTGCAAGGGGCACCTGCCACCTTTTAGCGGCTAATGGACCACATTCATGGTCATCTACAGCCACAACAGGGCAGACCACCTGAACCATCTGAGACAGACACTGGAGAACATCCGAGCAGCAGGTCTGTCCTTAAATGTCAAAAAGTGTGAGTGGGCAAAGCGTGAGAACAACAACCTTGGATACCAACTGGGCAATGGCAAACTGCGACCACAGCTTTGCAAGGTGGAAGCAATCCGGCACAGTCCTAGGCCTAGGATGAAGAAGGAGGTTCGATCCTTCCTAAATCTCCCGCGGAATCAAATCGGACTTTGCTATGATTGCAGCACCGCTAACGAAAGCAGGAAAGGACCCGATGGAGTGGACCGAGGCCTGCGAAAGGGCGTTCAGCACCTTGAAAGACAAGATGCGTTCTGAACCGGTGTTAAAAAGCCTTCACTTCAACCAGTGATTCCGGGTTCAAGCAGATTTCTCTCACAAGGGGATTGGAGAGGTACTGGCCCAAGGGACTACCGGTGCTGAGAAGCCTGTGGTGTTCCTGAGCAGGAAGCTTGTGTCCGTGTAGACCAGGTACTCAACCATCGAAAAGCAGCGTCTCTGGTCCCTGGAAGCCCTGCGCTATTACCTCCTAGTACGGGAATTCGACCTGGAGACCGATCATCAGGCACTAAACTGGATTCACACCATAATGACTGAGTTCCCCAATGGTATCTGGCTCTCCAGCCCTACACCCTCCAGATCCGACATTGCCCCGGGAGGAAGAACCTTGTGGCTGACGACCTGTCCAGATTCCCTAACAGTGTGCGGATTGGAGAGAGGGGGGTGGTGATGTGAAGAAGCGACCTTCTTCATTGCTGCATGCGGCAGCACTGGTGCTTATAAATGTACACACACACACACACACACCATGCACCCTTCCGTTACCTGCTGATGCCGCTATTGGAGTAGCGGGTACACACTCGATCCCGATAGCACTTGGTTGTTCATTGAAATTCCATACTGTCTGTTATTCTCTCCGGACATATCACACATACTCATTGTTTATTGTTTCATGTTTTATTGTTGAATTGTTTGTGTTATATGTTGGCGTAATCGGGATACTGGGAGCTGTGCCGGCCAACACGATCCAGTTATGACATCGCAGGCTTGTTTCTATGTGGGGTACCAGAAAAAAAAAGATAATTGTGTTATTCTTTCTTTGTTTACTACGATTGTGTCTATTGTTTAATTAATTAATTAAGTTCATTTGCATTATGTTTATTTTGTTATCATGTTAAGTTATTTTATATATCTGAATGTGTGGATATGTAATTACTTATGAAACTTACCTTGTAATGGTAGCATCCCCTGAAAAGACCAGCGGCATTCAACGAGTCAGGGTAATATTCAACGAGTAACATATTTTTTCATTGCTTTTACTCATCAAAATAAGTCAAGGAATTTTCATCTGTTTTTTTTTTATGTTATACAAGATTAATTTAATTCATTTTTCATTCATTCTTTTTTTTTGTCAGTTTAATGTAATTTAAGTTGCAATGACTTAAATATCCAAATTTATTGTACTTACATTTTTTTAAGACAGTAATGTTTTTTGGGTCTGCCAGAAGTATCAGCATCATACATTTTGCATCACAAAACAGTATCTGTATCACAGTATCTGTATCATACATTTTAACCAACTGAATATTGCTTATTCCACAGTTAGCCATATTTTAACCATATTCATAATCATAACTGAATAAATGTGATTGTTTCCACAACATTAACAGATTTGTGCTGATTCTTAGCTATTTAAAAAAAAGTATTTTAAAAATATGATTATTTGTATAAATAAAAATGTAATAGTTAATAATAAACTAAACTATAGTTTATTTATGTTAAAACTGTGTAATCCAAATGGATGGAAATTTTATACGCAATTCAAATACTTACATCCTAAATCTGAGCCTAAATCATTTTTTCCCAGTTAGAATCTTTTCATTAAGATAGCCAATTAAATTAGTATAAATAGCAAATAAAAAAACTCAAATTAAGCTGGTCTATTTCACCAAATACTATTCCACCAAAACGAGCGACCATTAAGAGGGTTTCTGCCTATATAAAGTGACCATCTGAATTTGTAGGCAAGGAACAGAGCTTGTGTTTTTAGTGGCTTGTACATAACACAAAAGCTATGGCGTCATATTTGACAAAGTAATTGTTCATCGAACATCAAGTAGAAATACTCAGTGATAGCTGCTCTATTCTTAGCATGCACTAAAGGTTGACCCGTCTAAAGGTCTGGTTGCCCCGGGTGACTGCTGATGTCATATCTATGTCCAGCAGACTGTGGCTTTACACAAATGTCATCTCGCTAAGATATATGTTTATTGCTCACTGAGTGTGGCTGCTGTCGAATGCTTGACCTGCTGTAAAAGCAATGGAAGTCACAAAGTTATTGTGGTCGTTCTGACGCAGTTCACCCTAAACAACCTTTCGATTGACCTGTTTTCGGTTTGTGCTCAAAACGTATAATTCAGAGGTAAAAAACTCTTAGTTCTGAGAACTACTGTTTTTCTAGCTGGCTTTTTTTCATGAGGGTCGTCGTGAGCCCCTATAGTCAGTTTTTCCCTGTGGCAACAGAGGCGTAGTTTGCACAGTACAACACCCCAATATATACCGCAGTTATTGGAAACGTATAGTTTGACATAGTGGTGATACATTGGCCATCACCTTAATAACTTTTGATGCTTTTGTGCAATAATCAACTCCGCCCCTAATATACACTATATTGCCAAAAGTTTTGGGATGTCTGCCTTTTTAATGACATCCCATTCTTAATCCGTAGGGTTTAATATGGAGTTGGCCCACCCTTTGCACCTATAACGGCTTCAACTCTTCTGGGAAGGCTTTCCACAAGGTTTAGGAGTGTGTTTATGGGAATTTTTGACCATTTGTCTAGAAGCGCATTTGTGAGGTCAGGCACTGATGTTGGATGAGAAGGCCTGGCTCACAGTCTCCGCTCGAATTCTTCCCAAAGGTGTTCTGTCGAATTGAGGTCAGGACTCTGTGCGGGCCAGTCAAGTTCCTCCACGCCAAACTCGCTCAATCCATGTTTTTATGGATCTTGCTTTGTGCACTGGTGCGCAGTCATGTTGGAACAGGAACATCCCCAAACTGTTCCCACAAAGTTAAGAGCATGAAATTGTCCAAAATGTGTTGGTAGCTGAAGCATTAAGAGTTCCTTTCACTGGAACTAAGGGGCCAAGCCCAACCCCTGAAAAACAACCCCACACCATAATCCCCCTCCACCAAACTTTACACTTTACACAGGAAAGTACCGTTCTCCTGCCAAACCCAGACTCGTCCATCGGATTGCCAGACAGAGAAGCGTGATTGGTCACTCCAGAGAACACGTCTCCACTGCTCCAGAGTCCAGTGGCGGTGGCTCTACACCGCTGCATCTGACGCTTTGCATTACACTTGCCGATGTAAGGCTCGGCCATGGAAACCCATTCCATGAAGCTCTCTACGCACTGTTCTTGAGCTAATCTGAAGGCCACAAGAAGTTTGGAGGTCTGTAGCTGTTGATTCTGCAGAAAGTTGGCAACTTCTGTGCACCGTGCGCCTCAGCATGTGCTGATCCCGCTCTGGCCTAGCACTTCGTGGCTTAGTTGCTGTTGTTCGAGCCCGATCTCACGGGAAAACGTACAAATTCTACGAGGTGGCTTATTCGTACGAATTCATACGACCTGACTCGTACGAATTAGTAAGTTTTTTGCAAAATCGTACATATTTTACGAATTGGCCAATTCGTATGAATTCATACGAATGACCTACCCCTGACCCCGCCCCTATACCCATCACGTGGGTTTAGACAAATCCTACAAATTCGTACGAGTGAGGTCGTACGAATTAGCCAACTTTTTATCATTCGTACGAATTGGTCGTGAGATAGCGTTGGTTGTTCCAAATTGCTTCCACTTTGTTATAATACCACAAACAGTTGACCGTGGAATATTTAGTAGTGAGGAAATATTTACGAGTTATTGCACAGGTGGCAACCTATCACAGTACCACGCTTGAATTCACTGAGCTCCTGAGAGCGGCCCCTTCTTTCACAGATGTTTGTAGAAGCGTCTGCATGCCTTTGTGCTTGGTTTTATACAACTGTGGCCATGGGAGTGATTGGAACACATTGTAAGCTCGCGCTAAATCGGCCCAAAGTCCGGCATCCGACCAGCGCGGAAGGTCTTAACGTGTTACTGTCCTTTTCAAAGTATTTTTTGATTAAATGCAATACATTTGAATATGTATTCTCTCGTTATTTCATCTGACTCCATAAATGAAAAGGTTTTAATGATATCTGTGGATCATTAATTATGAGCGAATGTTTGACTATTCCGTTTAACTCTTCAATGGAAATAATGTCAAAGTCAGTTAATTCATTTCATAATCAATTCAAAGATAATCGATAAAAAACATCAAATGCTCTGGAATAGAGAGAAAAGATGCAACCCAACATTAAGAAATACATGAGGCTGAGAGATCTCTCTCTCAGCCTCACGGGCGAATCTGAGTTACAGAAAAGGCCCTGAACTTCCTGCTGCATTTCATTATATAGATAAACCTTTCTCATGGAAGCATGTACTAACAAAAGAAATGATGTTTTATCAAAAAGGTTCGGGAGGAGCACGTTCAGATAATTAACACAAGTGGAAAGCACTCAGCAATCAATGGTGAGAGGTATAAATACTCAGCAGTCTCACCTCATTCCATTGACAGTTTTTTGCAGCATCCCTCCACCACCCCTTCTCCACACTTCTAGTACTAAACACTTACATACGGGGGGAGTACTCTGGGTTCGGGCTGAACTCCGAGCTCGGAGCCCTCCCTCCGGACAGCACGCCATATACGCATTAAACTTACCCATTCAATTATATGTAAGTGTGAACTCGTGAAATGTGCATTCAGAGGTAGCACCTCTTGGGGGTGAGTCAGTGACCATTTTTCTTGAGAGACCACCTTCCTTTGTAAGTCAGTTATCTTTAAACTCTTAAAAACCTTATTACCGTTTGTTTTACTTATTGAAAATGAGACATTTGTACCAGTCACACTGTGACATTTTAAATGATACCAAACATGAAAAATACTCTGTGGTAATCATTCACATTAAACTATACATTTTCTTGGGTGAATTCAGGTGATCATCTGAGCATGAGAGAGAGGGGGTGAGGGGAGAGGGAAAGAGATGTAGATTCGGATGACTCGGAGGGGAGACTTTCGTCTCAATGGTGCACGAGGGCCAGTTCAAATGGTAATCTCCAGAGAGGTCCTTTTGTCCTCTCAAGGTCTGGTCACCCCCGAAACTGTCCGGCATTTTGTCATTTCTCAATTCTTACAACATGAATTCAATTATTTGGAGGGGTGTCCCAATACTTTTGGCAATATAGTGCATATATATACATGTGTATTTTTATGTTAAATTGCTTTCTCATATTTCATAACTTTTTTGTTTTGCAATTTCATTAGATGCTGCATGTGTTGCAGGAATCACATGAAAAAAAAAAAAAAAGAATAACAGAATACAGTATCTAGTTTCTTGGCAGTTTTGGTTGATTTGGCACAATCTATGGGACAAAAGGTTTTGGTGCATGCAAATCCATTATAAAGTACATTTATCCAGCAGATTAAGCTTTCTTGGTGTAGTTTGATGATAGACCCTTATATTTTATATGCTGGAAACTTGGTCCAAAAGCAGAGAGGTGTTCAGATTTTCTGACATTATTGTCCATGAAATGATCAGATTTACATATTAAACAAAGTTGGGTAAACTGACAATGAGCACAATGAAATGTCTGTGTTGCTTGAGAAAATGTACAACATACAGTTAAATGCGACAAAATAACATTCTGCAACTGGTGCAATTCTTTTTTTTTATTGAAGAAAACTTTTCAAATCTTCAAACAATTGAACAAAACTTTTACACAAAATAAGCAGTTAAAAAAAATGACATTTAGCAGCTTGAACAAAGAAATCAAAGCAGAATGACAATTAAATTCACTGATACAAATAGAAAAACAAGCATAATGTTTGTTTGTCCTTAAAATAAATGTTTGTTTTTTTTTATAAGACATTCGACCACTAAGCGTTTGGCATCATCCGAAGAATGGCAAGAAAGGAACTCCAAACTTCACAGAGCGAGTCAAACATCCCGCTGCCAGCAAAATCCACAGGATACTGTCAAAAATGTTAAGACAAACATAACAACAAACTGGAGGGCGAGTGAGAACCACAAACTGGAGATGCAAATGTGTATAAAACAAAAAAATGTGAGATATGTGAACATGCAGAGGTGCACCATACGGCCCTCCTGATCAGCACAGACCCCACTGGTTAAAAACAAATGTTAACCCAAATTCTACTGACTGATATCAATCACTTTAACAACCATATCTTAAAATCTTTACAAATGCATCCATTGATGTTTTTAAAGGGGTCATATCATGTCATATATTTTGCTTCATCTTTTGAGGTCAAATATTTTGATGCACTATATAAAGTGGGAACTGCATGAGGTTCTCAAGTTCATGAAAATTTTTATCATAAAAATATAAAATCAAAATAAATAATTTTAAAGTTAAAATAATTAAAATAAAGAACTTTAAAGAGATTTGTTTACCTGCAATAAACCAACATTAGAGAACCATGAACATGCAAATGTGTTGTTATTTTTTGAAATATTATCTCGAAATCTTAGAGGATACTTCAAATAAATATTTTAGGTCAAAGGGATTCAGCTGGGAATAGCCTACTATATAACCATACTTTAACTTTTAGGAATCAAAACTTGCTCCCCAGTCCAAAAACAACATTTATTGAAACTAAACATCCACAACTTTCTGACAACAGACAGATGAATACATTATTTACACATCAATGATGTCTACTGTGTGAGCCAAAACTTGCAAAGAATGTGCCATTAAGAAAAAGACAAAAATACCCAAAAGCTTGTGTGTGTGAGCCGAGCAAAGCACAAGGTTTGACAGGGGTTTCTATGAGGTCCTATCAGGAATAATGGGTAAAGATCAGGAAAAGGTTGGAAAACGGTGATGAAGACTATTTTGGAAAGGAAAAAAGTGAAATGGCAGTGAAAAAGTATGATATGACCCCTTTAAAATCGCTTTCAGAAATGTTATGCATCACAAATGCAAGTTATTTCTCCTCATTTAATCTTGATAATGCCAAATAGTGTATCCTTTGATTGATGCGAGCACTTAAGCATTATATGATGGAAACTCGACTGCAAAGTTTGCATTCCATTGAAGATGGATTCAATGATCTGTGCTAAATACTTGTCTGTTCAGCCAAATTGCTCACAGTAATGAAATAAGCTCTATTGATTAAAATACATTTGTCGAGGGAGATAAACCCCTTCACCAGCTGCACCCATCTCTCCAGCCCTCCCTCTCTCACTCCCTCTCGTTTGAGTCCTCGCTTCTCTCTCGCACTCTCGCTTTCCTCTTCCTTCTCCTCTCAAGTCTCTTTGTCAAGTCTAAACATATATGCCACCGCTCCGCCTACTTCCTTCCGCAGCGCTATTAATCAAGCACAGGTTAACACTCTGTTACCAGGGGGGTGAATGAGGGGTCACGTTCAGAGCAGCTGTGAAGGGAGCGCATGAACACAGCCTGTTTTAGTTCCACCGCTTCAGCAAGAGCTGTCGAATTCCCTGCTTGGATGTTACAGCAAATACTGTCCCACCATCAAAGCTGCTTCTGCAAATACCTTTCTTCTAGAAAGTTAGGAAACGAACTTCGCTCTTGGCGCGAAACAAGTCTTTTCTTTGTTTTCAACCATGCATGCATGTGCCCTCAACGCTCAACTTTTTGCATCTACCTAGAGCATCACGTTTCTCATCTGGATGCTGCTCAGAAACAATAAATTAAGAGTTCAATCACAAGACGTACTGCTTCAGAAATAACGCAGAGGACCGCAAGGAAATACGACACTTGCATTGGTTGTAAATCAGGACACATCATGTACATTCACAAGCTTTTAGTCCCTTTGTCGTGTATTTCGAGATTATGAGGTTGCTTTGCTCACCTCAGCATACTGCATTGACATTAGGCACTTTGAATGCATTCACATGTACAAATATAGACAGCACTATCACATCATTTGATAGTCTGGGTATAAAAATACAATCTTAAAATCTTTGGTTTGTACAAACTGGAGTCGTACTTTTGGACTTTTCCCCCTCATTCAGAAAGCTTCTTTGCGATACATCGGTTTCTGTTTGGACTGAAGGGTGCAACGTCGCCTCGTGCTTCCCTTTTGATGCATCTAACGACTGAGATTAAATGTTTTTGATAAGTGTCAACCGGTCAGAAACGCATGTCAGTACGTTTAAAGCCTCACAAATTAAGCAGAAGTTGCCCTCCAAACTGGTGTTAGCAATGGCCATCTTATTTCAGAAAACAGCGCCAGTCTGCATGAACAAAAAACCCACTGGAGCTGTTTTACACTGAGCCCGGTTCATGTCACTCAAGCATCGGTGCACATTGGGGAAGTGAGACAATTGCGAAACAACTTCATCTCCCTTACGACAATGCAATGATTCAGCTCATCTTTTTCACCATCTCTCAGTTGCACGGTAGCCACGTGGAGTAGGTTTGCTGATGGCAGGTAAAGACAGGCTGCACTTGGGCAATGTAATAATTGCTAAAGTTACCATCTGCTACATAAGGGGCAGGCTGGTAATAGCAAGTGACATTGGCCACGTTGGGTATGACGTTCTGCTCGGCCAGCACACGCACCGCCAGCATGGCGATCAACCCTAAGGCCTGCCGTCGCTCGTGTCCCATCAGACACACCGTGCTCTCGTTCACCACCCCGTGCAGAGTCGTCAGATAATCGTACTTGCGGTCCTCCAAGCCCACAAAGTGGTTCTGGAGGTAAGACTCCAGCTTGCGCTGCTGTTCGCTGATGTCCGAGAAGTCGATGAAGAAGCGGGAGCACATGTAGCGCTGGAGAGACTTCATCTCCGACTCGGAGGCGGCGCGGAAACCCCTCACCAGAAGATGGCAGTACTTCAGCAGGCCTCCTCCTCGGATCTCCTCGGGGTTCCTCGTGCAGATCACCTTGTTGCGCAAGTGGTCCAATGCGGCGCCGAAGTCTCCGTACACGCTCTCGCCGATGATGGTGGGGTGAAACGTTTTGGCCATGGGGTTCTCGGAGCACTCGTAGAAAAGAAGCAGAGAGTCTAGCTTGATCTGGAAAGAATCGACACTGAACTCGAACTGCCGGCGCAAAGAGTCCACGAACTTGAGCTCTACATTTTTGCCCCGGTTGTTGGAGAGAGAGATGAGACTCCAGCGGTCCGAATCATTGCACACTTTCACCATCTTCTGCACGTATGCTTCCTGCACAAAAAGACGAGGAACTGTTGTGAGATCAGTTAGATCATTGTTTTATTCAAATAGAATTGCATCAAATACATTTGAATGCCATATCAGTTCTCCACAATTTCCTGTCGCAGGAGATCCAAGAGGCTGAGAATGCTCGATTGGCTTTAACCTGCTTTAGAGCAATCCTCTTAACGACAGAAAACCAACATTTCACCAGCCGATCAGTAAACTACTCTAATTGCATTTCTACTAAATGTCACTGGAGACTATAGGGATCCATGCAGATGATCTTAAATTACACAGTGAATAAACAAAATCACAAACAAAACACATGAAGCAAAGTCAAGCAAGGAAAGCCAATGTACTACAGTGTGACATGCTGTACTTTACACACCATTTTCTTATAAAATGATTATTAAAGATTTGGCTTGAACTGGTTATTCAAGGGTCTACTGATAAACAACAAATATTGTCCCATCAAAGCTAAAGTAACGTTTACTGTACTGTTTGCCTAAATTACTCACCTTTTTACACCCGTTAATAGTGAAAGATGAGTAGAATATCAATCTTAACAATTGGAAATAGTCCAAAAGCAAGATGAAAATAATTTAAACGTTTAAGACGGCAAAAAAAGGTTTTTCATTGGCATTGATGGTTGCACCAAAAACCTTTAAAATCCATGGAATCTTTCATTGTTCTTTAGGTTATTAAAAAGTTCTTCACACTAAAATAAAACATGGTTCTCCTGCCAAACTAAATGATCACTGAAAGGTTCTTCTATCTATGACAGCACTGCGAAAACCTCCCTTTTGAAACCTTTATTTTTAAGAGTGTAAATATAATGGAATGAATATGACTAGTGTTTCTTTATAATGCATGTTATATTTTTATTAATGATTATTTATTTGTTATATTACAAAAAGAACTTGATTCTTTATTATTTTTTTCCAGACACCTACACTCAAAACATTATGCATGGAATTATGAACTCATTGATTTAGGAGACTGATTGGATATTTTACATTTGTAGTTAAAAAATGCTTAACTGACAACTGTAAGTTAGATTAAAGTTTCAAAGAAATGGTGAGCACCTAAAACATAGGCCTAAACGTTTCCTTTTACAAATATGTAGCAACATTTGAAGCTGAAAATGTCAATTAATCAACTACTCTCATGAATCTGAACACTCACCTTCAGAGTCAACGGTGTGATTTTCTCTTTGTTGACCCCATCAGGTAAAAAGTCCAACAGACAGTCCAGCACTATGTTCTTGACGATCTGAAACTCCGTCTCTCCCTTCAGGTCCACGCAGAATATGAGGTCCAGGTCCTTGTAGCCGAGCCCGCTGTCCCCGAGCAGGACGTGGCTGGCGGCGGACCCGTTGAGCCGCGTGTCCCGCACATGGATGCCCTGCTCCCGCATGCGGCCCCGCACCGCAGTCACGATCTCCCGAGGCTTCATCTGCAGCGTGGGGAAGTTTCCTCGGCCGTGGATCGGGATGCTCTCCGTCAGGATGAGGTCCAGGCGCTGGACCTGCTCCCAGCTCAACACGCTAAAGTTCGTGCTGTCCGTGTTTGCGTCTGAAACCCTGTCCTCTTCAGCCATCGTCGGGTCTGTGTGAGGACTCAGAGGAGTGTGTTCGAGCGATCTGGAGATGTTATGAGGAGAGTTGAGGTGCATCACAGAGGAGACGCATAATGCGCTCGAGACTCTACTGAGGTCTGTCCTTGTGATGTGAAGAGCGTCATGCGTCCACAAAGCGTTTGAGAGTGTGTGGTGTGTGTGTAGTATGACAGCAGTGCTGAGGCTTTCTGTGCGCCTCAGGTCACGCCTATCTCACACACACACACACGCACACACTACTGTCACAACAGCAACCCACTGAGACGCGTCTCTCCACAACTGTGCGCTCATAGCACAAGGGTTTTCAAAACCGGGGAGGTCCGGGGACCCCCGGGGGATCGCTCGGGACTGCTAGGGACTAAGTTTAGAGAAAATCGATAAATTAAATAGATAACATTAACATAATTAATGAGGAAATAATGAATCTTACAGTATAGTATTATAAGGATGATGAGTGACTTAATGGAAACGAAATATTTTTTAGACATATTTATAATATTTTTTTCCTCAATATAAATTGGGTCTTTGGATATAGATGCCTTTTAAATTTTAGGATGGGATCTCTTGCATGAGGATGATCATATTTATTTGGAGTTCATCTAAAAGACCCCTGATTTAGCACAGACACAGACTAATATATAAATACATAATCTCATAATTACTTCCATTGTCTTAGAAATGATTAAAGGTTGCAATTTAGCAATATTTATATATAAATATAATCTTAATCTTAATATAAAGAATACTTTTTTAATAAAATAATTATCTTATTAAATTTACATGCAATACTGAATAATTACAGTTACAATTGTAAGCAAGAAATTGCAGTGCTTTAGTAGTCAACACAAAAAAGTGTACTTCGCTAAAGGATGACGATAGATCATTAAAATAATGATTTAAAATATAAAGTAAAAACTTTTTATTTGACATTATTACAAATTGTACTATTTAAAACTTGTTCACCCAAAATGTTTAATTCTGTTATCATTTACTCACCCTCAAGTTGTTCCAAACCTGTATAAATGAAGATATTGAAGACAAAAGAAGATATTTTGAAGAATGTTAAACCAAACAGTTGATGGACCCCATTGACCTCCATAGTATGGGGGGAAAAAGTGCACATCACACAATTAAGGGCACGTTATCTATCTTTTTCACAAGACAGACAGACAGACAGACAGACAGACAGACAGACAGACAGACAGACAGACAGCTTGTTTGAAAGTGCAATAAAACCAGTAATGTAGCTGAAAATGCAATAAAGCCATTCAACAATAGCACATCTGCACCTGAGAAGATTAAAACGTTTTGGAAGAAAGTCCCAACAAGTTGCAAAGTAAATTGAGGGTCAGTGTCAGGACATTTGGTGTCTTTTATTGCCCTCTAGGGACGTGATAGAAAAGCGTCTTGAACAATAAATGACTCTTTCCAGCTGTAGAAAACATTCAGCATTCAGTTCTAGAAACACCAGCAAACATGTCCAGGATTCATAACCTGAAGCCTGAGGTCTGGCTGTCCCGTATGTGGGACTGAGTCTCCAGCTCATGTCAGAGTGGGGCAGCTGTCAGTCAGGATTCATCCGCGGACACAAAGCCCTGCGTCACTGCACTCACCCAGCCCTTTAAATCGCTCTGATCCCATTTAGGTTAACACAGGCTAAACCCTGCGAGCAAGACCAGTACACCTACAGTACAATCATACAGAACCTATTACTGACCACTAACCCATATTCATATCTGTACTCTATCTATCTATCTATCTATCTATCTATCTATCTATCTATCTATCTATCTATCTATCTATCTATCTATCTATCTATCTATCTATCTATCTATCTATCTATCTATCTATCTATCTATCTATCTATCTATCTATCTATCTATCAATCTATCTAATTCCCAGAGTGGGTATACGTCACAGTCATGCTCTGTTTCTTTATCTTGATTAGTTCCTCATCATAGGTTTCCTTGTTACTGTTTTGCCCATGTTCAAGTTCATCTTTAGATGTGGTCACACACCCGTTCTCTGTTTCTTTGAGTATCATCCTCCTTGTATATGAGCCCTCAGTTTGTTCAGTTCATGGTCTCGTGTTAATATTATGTTCATTATTGCCTGATTTATCTTTAAAGTTACCCGTTCATTCTGTGTCCCGCATCTCTCTCTTGGATTCAACTAAATGTCTCAATATATTTTCGTGGTATTCCAAGAACTTAAAAGTAGGCAATATCACGGAATTGCAATGGTACATGACCAAAAATCCCTCACATGGTCCCAACCGCTTGCCCACAAGTGCTGCAGTTTTCAATACGTGACTCAGTCCTGACCGGGCCAGAAGTCTGATCTGTCCAGACAAGAATTGTGTCTCTGCAGCTGTAAACACTTCATTTACTGGGACAAGCCACATCTCTGAGTCACTCCGCTGACAAACACTCGCATCCTAATAAACAAAAAGAGATTGCAGCTGACAACTTCACAAATCAAACTAAGTGGCCAAATGTGTTTGCTGTTGAACTCTTTATCTGAAATAATCACCACGGGCTGTCAGCCATCGACTGCTATTGACACGGCAAGAGATTGCTTACACTCTCCCGAAAAAAAGGTACAAATTCTGTCACTGGGGCGGTACCTTTGTGACAGACCACCCCAGTGACAGATTTTGTGCCTTTTTTTCTGAGAGTGAATATATCTTAGAAATAACATGTGGAGGTGTCCTACATGTACGTGTATGTCCCATGAGGACGGCTTTTTAAGGATGGAGCTTTGTTTATTTTCTGTAAGTTCATAGGGTTAAACATACCCAGATTTAAAGACACCTGATCTTCACCAGTCATCATCAACTGGTAAATGAAACAAACATGTGTTTCAGTGCATTATGTTTACAATCAAGTTAAATAACTTCACTTTTCTTCAGAAACCCACACTATTGAAAGAGCTCTACGGAAAAGCCGAATTATAAATAAATAAGCATCATGTCTATGGTATTTGAATTTGCTCACTTCATGTGTTTTTACTGATCACTCAAACCTTTGATGATGTTTAAGTCTCATACGAGTTAAATGCATTGTTCATTAGCATTGCTATTGAAATTAACTATAGCATATAGTGTGAAAGTCATATTTATATCCCTATTGCAAATAAACATTTGTGTTTAATCGGACAGCAAACCAATAAATCAAGATGCATGAAGTGACCAAGTAATGCACCACATAATGCATTAAATACAAAATTACATAAGATTGAAAGGAAATAACTGACACTATTTGCACAATTTACACTTTTAGTAGTTCATGGATCAGGTCTAGTGGTGTTTAAACCTCCAATTGCTTAGTTAGTTATTATTATATTATATTATGTTAAGCTTTTTGTAAAACACTGGTGATTTATGATAGTCTTTTGCACTCAAGGTTATTCACGAGGTTTTTGTTCTGCTTCATACTTTTGTCTGTATGTGTAGCCTTCATATAAAACATGTGCCCAAATATTTGCCAGAATGTTTCGACTGAATGCATATTTACTAAATACGACTGTCTCACTGCAGTACATGGAGAAAGCAGGGAAATAAACATTAGAGTTAGGATGCGTCATTTGTCCTCTGCTTTTCTGTTGGACCAGTGGTCTCGGTAACTATAGTAACTTTTTCTTAGTCAGTTTTGGGAGAATACCAGAGTGAAAGTCATTACATAATCCCCATTCCCTGCTGAGTTCATTTATTCTAGTCATGTCAGGTCCTTAAAGTGGTGTAAAATAATTTCTCTTGTTCATACTTAAAGGGATAGTTCACGCAAAAATGAAAATAAGCCCATGATTTACTCACCCTGAAGCCATCCTAGTATATGACTTTCTTCTTTCAGACGAATACAATCGGAGTTATATTAAAAAATGTCCTGGCTCTTCCAAGCTTCATAATGGCAGTGAATGGCTTTGGAAGTCCATCAAAGCGCATCCATTTATGATTTAAGTGCTCGACGCGGCTCTCCGGGGGTTAATAAAGGCCTTCCGGAAGTGAAGAGATGCGTTCGTGTAAGAAAAATATCCATATTTAAAACTTTATCGACTGAAATATCTAGCTTCCGACAGACGGCCTACGCAAGTCGACTTACACCAAAGGAGAAACACTTGAATTGACGCACAACGCCATTGTCGAGCACTTAAATCATAAATGGATGCGCTTTGATGGACTTCCAAAGGCATACAGCCATTCACTGGCATTATGAAGCTTGGAAGAGCCAGGACATTTTTTTATAAATCATGGGCTAATTTTCCTTTTTGGGTGAACGATCCCTTTAGTCAACTATACGTGAGACATTCACTGTGTGCCAAAAATAACAGTATGGAAATAATGGAATAAATAATGGAATTATAGGCACACTATGCAGTTTCAGTTTTTCTCAAACGATTCACGTCTGAAATGCGTGCTAGTGTCTTCCATAGAGGCTGCTTCATATGTTGTTGATGTGACGTCGTGCCGTAAAGCAAGTCGTGATTCTCGCGAGATTTGTCGGGGCGCCCCCTCTCAAACCTGCATTGCTGGTTTTGCCAGCGCTTTGCTATCGGGATGATTCGCCCTACTACAAATTCGTTTACCATACAAAATGATTTCGAAGCTGTTATATTAAGGTACAAATCTTGCATAGTGTGCCTTTAAGGGAATTAAAGGACCTTCCCAACTTGCACATGTCACACAAGAGGTCGTGAACTCTATCGCAGAGCTGGACCAAGGCGAGCATTTAAAGTATGTACATTTTTAAATTAGAAAATGACTGATCATTTCACTTGAGATTACCCTTTTTCATCAGCACTTTAAAGCTCCCAAAATATTGATTTTGGAGCATAAAATATGGTTTACATTGAGCATCATTCACTTGCATTAGAGACAAATCCTGAAGTGTTTGCCTACAAAACTCTCAAAAGTTGGGAAACACTTCGGCTGAAGAAAGTCAGTCATAAACATCTTGGAAGGCCCTGAGGTGAGTGAATTTTCATTCTTCTATTAGTTAAAGGAATTTAACTAATTAGGACACTAAACTAAACAGAATGAAACATGATACTAAGGACACGAAAACCTCTAAACTGATGACCAATTAAAACAATATTCCCAAGAAAGCGAGTTTTAGTTTGATTAGATAAAGCCAAAGAGAACAAACTACTGTAATTATCACGTTTAACATGCATTTAAAATTTATTCTAATTCAATTATTTAGAATTAACCCCTTTATACTTTACATAATTATAATTACTGATGATTTTCATCTTTAAAATATAGGTCCGGTTTCACAGACAAGGCTCAGATTAAGCCAGGATTAGGCCTTAGTTCAATTAAAGCATTTAAGTAGCTTTCATAAACATGCCCTAGAAAAATTCATTACTGATGTGCATCTTGAGACAAAACAATGGCAGCATTAAGATATATTTTATCCAGTATTTTAAAACTAGGGAAGGCTGTCATTAGTATTCTCAGGGCTTGCAGGGGAAAAGGCCTATCCTGGCCCAGCAACACATGCTCATTTTCTCAGAGGTCTCTTTCTATCTACACACTAACCTATACGTAATGAATCCGATCTGAGATCCCGAGAGGCACGTGGTGAAACCCCCATGAGCTCAGCGGCGTGGGAGATCAGCGATGTCACTGAAAGGTAAGCACGTTCTGGGCACGCTCAGAATACACTGCACTCGTAGCCGTAATTATTCAGAGCAGTTCACTAACAAGAATCTGCTAATCCACACTGATGCTCCATGAGCTCAATGAGATCAGAAACAAGAGTCAGAAACAAGTCACTCTGACAGAACGGACTGTAAGAGTCGCTCTTCATAACGGCTTCTCTTCGAAAATAAAGAGTAACTAGTGTCAGAGGGGAAAAGTGATGTGCGATTGCTGACATGAGTCAAATAAATGCGGTCATGTAGAGGAATAGTTCACTTAAAAATGACAAATTCTGTCATAATTGTCGCACCCTCAAGTTGTTCCAAACCTGTATGAGTTTCTTTCTTCTGCTGAACACAGAAGAGGATATTTTGAAGAATGTCGGAAACCAAAACCAAACTTCCATTGTAGGAAGTCAATGGGGTCCATCAACTCTTTGGTTTCCGACATTCTTCAAAATATCTTCTTCTGTGTTCAGCAGAACTGACTACAAGTTTCTATGATAGGAGGGATTTAAGAATTTATCTTGCCATGATAAAACCTCAGAGCAAACAAATATGAACATATGAAAAATCAATTCAACACTAAGAGGATTAGGAGATCTAAATGTTTAGTTTCCATTTGCTTATCCAAGACTGTAATGCTTTCATAAAGTACACAGAGCAAATAGCGTTTTTGTTGATGATGGCATGGGTTTCTGGTGTATTTCTCTTTGTGGAGCTCCATATCAGATGTTTCTTCCTTTAAAACAACTACCAGAGTAAGTCATTTAAATCATCCTGCAGGATTTTCCATAACCAGAGTTTGTTGATGCAGCACAGCCTGGATTTTCAACAAACTGTCCATTAAACTGTAATCATGACATAATTCGTTTGTAACACAGTTCCGTGATTGGATGAGCCACGTTCAGAGTGGATGTGGTTGCCAGGCATCAGGCTAATGAGAAACATTACACAGCTATCAGATATGATGGATTAAACATTATGTGACGTAACATGAACAGCATGAAAAGCAGCTTGTCTTAAACATGTCAAGTGTCTGTATCGCTCTTAAAATGCTGATTTTGTTCTGTATCCAACACACACAGGTCATGGTTTTGACAATCTAGTGAAGTCATATTTAATTCATTGTAACACAAAAGTACATTAGAAACCCTTTACCAATTCTAGTGTAATTGTTTTTTTAATTTATGTAAAATTACTGTTTAAAAGTTTGGGGTCGGTAAATGTCCTTCTGCTCACCAAGGCTGCATTTATTGAATCAAAAATACAGTAAAACAGAAATATTGTGAAATATTAGCAGAATTTAATTCTCGATTTGATGATCAAGAAACAATATTACAAACAATATCCTTAATATTTTTTGAGGAAAATTTATTTGAAAAAGAAATCTTTTAATTCTAATTATTTATAACTTTTTAAGTTCACTTTTTTAAACTTTTTTCACTTCAGCAAAGTGTTGTCTTTAAAAAGAGACTAAACTTGAGTCTTATCTCCACAGCATTCAAGATTTATGACCGTTTAAGACCGTTTCAGTTCCATGCCAAAAAAGTGAATAAATGGATTAACTACAGCATAAAAATAATGAAGTACCATAAAATCCTCTAAAAATACAAAATATTAAATAAAAAAACATTATCGAACTAAAATATAGTACAATTAGATCACTGAAGAAAAAAAAAGTCTTTTTTTTTTTTTGAGCCAGAGGGTTAATGCATCCATGCTGAGTAAAAGTATTGATTTCTATATTTAAAAAAGCATACTGAACTGTATAGTGCATTGATGTATATTGTCATAAAACCACAAAAGCTGTTTTAAATGTTGTTAATTATATTAAAACACTGTATTAAGACATGTGGCAGCTTTTGAAACAGCTTTGCATACTTCTTCCCAATCTCCCGGGCATCATATCTCCTCTCTGACTAATTCAGTCAAGTAAGTGATTATCATTCCTCTCACTGCATGTCTGGCAGATGCTTGAACTGAAGCGTCGCAGTCATTACTGCACATTAGGACCCTTAACCATCATGCTCTTATTTATGGAGGGTCATCTGATGCACTCTGTTAACGGCTGCTTTTTAATTCTCTGATGATTGTAACATATGCAAAGAGAGAGGTTTGCTCGTAAGGAAAGGACTGTCTCCTAAATCAAATCACACCAAACATCAAATTCATTAGGACGGGCTTGAGATGACTGCATGAGTGCAAATTTGACAAATGAAAGAGAGGTGACATCACTGAAGTAACGTCACTGGAGACACGTTGTTCTCTGACCCCGATGACTGTAAAAACAGAGAGTCAACAGCGGTCTGCTAAAACAGGATGAGGTGGACAAGAGGTCCTTTAATAACTCATTTTCACATGAGCTGAGCCGATCATTGGGTGTGTTCGGCTTGAAAAGGCGCTGCGCAGACCGATCGCAGAATAACTAAACAGGGCAAATCGGCATAAGAGCGCGATACCACAAAAGTGCCGACGGGAGTGGAAAGTTGTGCACATGATCTACTTAAGACTTGCATATTAAAGAACACAGAGGATCATTTCCATAATGACCAACACAATCTACCAAGAGCAGCGCAAATTAGCGTCTGGTGCATCTTTTGCTCGGTAAATAATGGTGCAAATACCAGAAATCACCTCCCGTGATTCATACTCTCCTCCCATAAATGTTGCACCTGAAAGGGAAACTTCTACAAATGCATGTGTAATAATATCAGCCGCAAAAATAACCGTCCACGCCTTTTCAGCGCTAATTTTTCACTGTGTGTCATTAGTAAATTCTGACAGTATCTTTTAACGGCAAAAGATTTATGTTGGAGCTGTAAATCTGGCCCCTAATTTATACTGTCCGGACAAAATCCCACATCGTAATATATCGGAAACCTTTTACACCTTCATTGTAATTATAGCCATTTAGTGTGTGTGTACATATATATAATATATATATATAATATATATACTGTATATATTAAATTGGCCAATTAATATATATATATATATATATATATATATAGAGCATTGACTCATGTGGATGATTAGGCGACACAATTGAAATGGATCACTGAAAGATTTAGAGGAAAGATGAATTTTTATTCTAGCCATCACATTTTCAGTTATTAACAAAAACATAAATTAGCTTATTATAGTGCCACCTAGTGGGCGATTCTCATCAAATATAGTGCATAGCCTCATGTAGGAAAGTTATGCAAAACAAGATAATGCATTCTCTTATCGACCTATTTAATTTGTCTCTGTCCACTTGCTCAATACCTTCCATATGGAAATGTGCTAAATGTGCTACCCCTCTTTTTAAAAGCGGTGACCCATCTGATCTGAACAACTATCCAATTTCTATTATTTGCACTGTTGCGAAAGTTTCCGAGAAACTAATTTTCAATCAAATATCAAAATACATTAATCGGTTTAAAATTTTATCTCCATCTCAGTCCGGTTTTAGACCCACCTATTCCACCACTAAGGCCTTAATGAAATGCACCAATGATTTGTTTGCTTCCTTCGATAAAGGCCAACTTACCAGTGCAATCTTCATTGATCTCTCTAAAGCATTAGTCATGGTGGACTAAATTGCACTCTACAGGCTTTGATATAAACTCTCTCCTCTGGTTTAATTCCCATCTCCATTACAGACGCCAATATGTTCCTTTTCAAGGCTCTTATTCTGTTTATTTGGTTGTTGATAATGGTGTTCCTCAAGGCTCAACACTGGGTCCTTTGCTCTTCTGTGCCTTTATTAATGACCTTGCTCACAATCTTTCATTCATCTTTATGCAGATGACACTGTTATTTACTCTTCCCACTCTGATATTTCATACATTCAGTCCTCTCTGCAGTCAGAATTTTACTCATTACTGGATTGGTTTTATAAAAACAAACTTCTGTCTTGCAGTATGGTGTTTATCAAAAGATGCGTTTGTTCGCATTCCTTTGATTTAAATGTTAGTTTTGATGACGGTTCACCCCTCACTAAGGTTGATCTATTTAAACGTCTTGGTCTTTGGCTTGACCCTGAACTGTCCTTTAGCCTCACATTGATTTTATTTTCAAAAAATCATATGGTTGCTTGTTTTCCCTTTATCGCTCAAAATGTTAATCTCCTAATTAATTCTTCCTATTATTGACGGATATTATTTACCAAAACACTTCAGATACCAATTTAAAACCTCTAAATGTCATTCACAATTCTTTCTGTATTGTTTTGAGAACACACCATTGTACGCTGTATGAAACTCTTGATTGGCTCCAACCAAAATCCCGAAGGCATTACCACTGGTTCCAGTTTCTTCTCAAATGCGTTCATTTTAATGGCCCTTCTTATTTAAAACAGCTTTTGGCTTCATTTACATCCTCCTATCCCTTTCGACACACGCAGCATCCGTTTCTTTGTGTCCCGAGAATTTTTACTGCAGGTCATTCCAGGACAAAGCTCGACCGGACTGGAACAATCTCCCTCCTCGTCTCTAATCTAGGACTAATCTATTTTCTCATCTGAAAACAACCTGCTCATGTTTTTAAATCAAGGCTTTTATACCAACGCTTATCATCCTGTTCATTTTATTTCTTTCTTTATTTTTATTTCTGCCACCTCTCAGGGTGCAGGTATACATTTAGATTGTCATGTTTGCACTAAAATGTATGTCCTCTTGTGTGTACATGCTCCTGTTTGTCTAATACAGTTGGAGACTGTAGCTGGGAGAATAGGGGAGTGAGCTGTTTGTCTGTTCAAGTGATTTTTTTATTCATATATTTTTTTTGTTATTTGTTTGTTTGCTTTAAATGTGTTGTATTTTGTATTGTAGTGTGTATGCGTTATTGCGACCCCCTCGAAAATGTGGTGTTACATCTCAAGGGGCTATCCTTTCAATAAATTCAAATACACATCAAATTTCATTATTGTTCATTATTATTATTTCATTAAATTAAGTTATGACAGGTTTTCAGTTGTAGCGCCCCCTATTGGCAGATATTGATACACCTTGTCAATGTGCATCAAGTTTCATCAAGTTTGGACATTGCATTGAGCAGATTCAGGTCGAGTAGTCAAAATCAAAGATGTCAGACCATTTAATATACTTATGTCTTCACAACGCATTATTGGATCAGAATTCTTGTAACTTTTTGTCTTGAGGATATTGGGATGATACGTGCCAAGTTTGGTGCAAATCGAACCAATGGCCTTGGAAGATTTAGTAAAAGTATGTTTTTCAGAAAATGTTAAATGGAAAAAATGTCCCAGGGATAAACAATATTGGATATATATGTACTTTTAGAGCCGAAAAAGAATAACTGGCAAAACAGTAAATGCAATAGGGTTCAGCATCTTGGTTTCACGGACCCCTAAAGAAAAGAAAAGGAAGTCAATGAATCAAGGGCAATGAATTTAGGTTAAGGGTTTGGCGAACTTGATTGTCTGAACCAGAGCATAAAATAAATAAAAAAACCGAGGTACTAAATAATATTATAAGGTCTAAGGCTTGACCAAGCCACAGTGCAGAAGTTATGCTAGAATGACGGTGAATATTTTCATGTTAAGCTCCAATCCTAGATTAATATGTTACAATTGTAAGGATATGTAACATTGTATGTAATACGCAATTGTTGCAAAATGTATCAATCTGTTTGACCTACAGTACCAATGGAGATCTGGAGACTTTCACAGACCACAACATGTGGGTGAACTTTCCCTTTAGAGATGCATGAAGACAAAACAACAATCGCTGATGCTCACATTCACCTCTTTATTGCATGCCACTGCAAATATCTTCTCTTAACATTAAGCAAACATGACTAAGAGGTATTCAAAGAAAGAACAATAATCTTTTTTTTTAAACTATAGTGCCAATCATATTGTGATAATGACTTAAACATAATAAAGTATAATTACACCCAGCCCCAAATGAGAATGTTATTAATGTGGATTGCATGAGGAAGCAAAATATAAAATGCACATTTGTAAATCTCAGCTCCTTTCGTCGTGCACAAGTTTCTTTTAAACCAGCGGCCTCGAACAGACCTCGTGAGCAGCCTAATAAAGTCTTTATTGCTTTTCACGGCTGATTGGATTTTCTTCATCTTGTCACAATGGGTGAGTTTTATGTGTGTGTGCCTAGCCTCCATAAGACAGACAGACACACACACACACACACACACACACACACACACACACACACACACACACCTGTGAGATGTAGATCACTGCACCACAGGATCATCAAGAAAGAAGAGATACAAACATCCTTTGGCACATGCGGCGACTCTTCGGAGCTGAGAACAACAGATTACACTTCACGTTCCAGTCTTTTCTTAAGAGAAAACAGCTAAATGAATGAAAAAAGTGCACAGAAAGAAAAAGCAAGCAGTCTAGGAGAACAAGTGTGCATTGGAAAGCAGGACACGGCTTGAGATGCAGCTTAACACTGCTTGAAACTTAAGCGTGATGTGATGTGATGTGATGGGTGTTACGGTAGCGCTGTGCTAGTATCAGCGTTTGTTCCAGGTGGGGGTGGCGATTGGACCTTGTGGAGCTCTTTCCACCAAGATCAGCTCCTCTGGGTTATTAACGGCCTTGTAATGGAGTAACAGGTCCTGAATGGCTCGTTCTTCAATCTAAAGTAAAATGAGAAAAACGGAATTGAAGGGTAAATGACAAAAATATAAAAAAGAAATCTAGTGTAATACACATTTGCACAGTTCGTAGAGGCTGATCAAAGCTGAATTTCCAGCATCATTACTCCAGTCTTCAGTGTCACATGATCCTTCAGAAATCATTCTAATATGATGATTTGATGCTCAACAAACATTTATTATTATTATCAATGTTGAAAACAGTTGTGCTGCTTCATATTTATGTAGAAAACGAGATACATTTTTCTCAGGACCCTTTAGAAAGTTCAAATGAACAGCATTTATTTGAAATGGATATATTTTTGCAACAATGTAGTCTTTACTGTCACTCAACAGTGTCTTTTTCATAGTTTTACAATTTTATAACAATTTTATCCAAAGTTGAGATTTAAATACGACGTCAAGCGGTGTAAAGCTAAACGTACATATTTCCTTTTTAGTGTACATATCTTAATCATTATCATTCAAAAGTAGAAAACGTTTGAAGTAGCTTGGATTTTTAACCATTTATATCACGCTGTTTCCTCGCAGTTATACCATTTGACAACCTGAACTAACTAATGTCATTGCCAGGTTAAAGTTCCTGTTTTTAAGTCACATGCATTTACATTTACATTTATTAATTTAGCTTTTATCCAAGGCGACTTACAAATGAGAACAATAAAAGCAATTAAACTAACAGGATGACAACAGTATGAAAGTGCTATGACCTAACGCAGTACATGTAAAATTATTATTATTTTTTTTTTTAACATGCAGATAATGCCGAATCTCGTGACCTGTATGAGTGCTAGCGGCTTCTCGCGGCTGCGGATCAGTGCCGCCTCCTGTTTTCTCTCCTCCTCCACAATGGAGGCAAACGTAGAGGTGGACGGAGGGCTTCCGGCTGCTCTCAGCACCCAAGGGCTGATGGGAAGAAGAAAAAACACAAGAGAGAACAAGGTTCAATGCTGAGTAACTTCCTCCGAAGCGGAATAACGAAGTTGCTTCGAATGCTTCAATTGACTCAGGCGTGTGAATTGTGAGGAATTTAACCTGCTTCTTTTTCCACTGTTTCTTAATGATTCAGCAAACGACAGAAAACAGGATCGTCACAACAACGGCTCTGACACTTATATTGCGCACACACACACACACACACACTGTATATATATATATACACATATATGTACGCACACATATTATATAAACATTATTATCATACATGCGTTTAATCCCGATTAATCGATTTGAAAGCCCTATTTACTTCCTAAATCCCATCTCAAGCTCAACCAGTTGAACAATACCAGCATAGACATGAAACTGCTCTTAATTCTTTCAAATAAATAAAGTTGCATAAATTATTCCCTAGCTTTTAACGGGAGATGGTTACATTAAGAACACACATTTTAACATTAGATGATTAGATGTAAAATGTTTATGTAAAATCCACTACTGTTTTATATAGAATTGTTCTATAGTCTATACAGTATTCATTTCAATTACATCAGAAGTAACTAATTAAATTACAGAGAAATGAAGAGTAATCCCTTACATTACTTTTTCAAGGGGAAAGTAATTACACTGGTTGTGTTTTAATTTATTATTTTTAAATTTAATATAAAATATTTAATGCTCATTATTTTTTACATTTTTGCTCATTTACATTCTTCCACGATGTCTACAGAACAATGTTTGATTTGACTGACTTTTATGTTAAATGCGATTAATTTATTTGACAGCACTAGTAATAAGTAATGCATTTCTTTTCAGAGAGTAATTGTTACAGTAATGTCACGGTTGGAGATGTACTTCGTAGCTAGAAATTATTTACATCTGTAACTCACCCAACACTGTACACAACACAAAAACACCAAAGGTAAAACAACCGCTTTCCACACACTGATTTCAGCCTGCCTTCTCATCGCGCTCGTAAACACAGGTGACGTCGAGCCCCAGGGATGAGTGTGTTTGTGACAAAGTGTGCCCTTATCAATATAGATTACAATCACAGACGGGCTGCTGATAAATATTCAGACCTCTGCTCGAGCGCTGGACTCATAAACACAGGCCCAGCGGGCAGCTGATGTGACCGAGAGACGCCGGGCCCAGGGTCAGGTCAGATCAGTGCTGACACATGATGGAGGAGGACACGTCACACTGGACGTCCTGGAGAGCAGAGCATCCCAGAAAACACCACAGATAAGCACCTCTCGTGCACCACATATAGTAGACGGACGTCCTGTTGCATTCGGGTCCGTTTTTACCCGGAAGAGGTACATGAAATGTCTTTAAAAATTCCATAGTTTCTGGTTCAAAGATTTTTTTTAAGTGTGTTAAGACTGTCAAAATACACTTTTTTTCTTTTCTTTATTATTATTTTTTTCCACAGAAATAAAACGAAAAATTTAATTGTTACACCTTTTGCTTTCAGGTCCGTGTCTTTACACATGAAATTATGCTGTTTTTTTGTTTTTTTTTACATTAGATTTGTCTCAAATTACTTCTGTAAAATACATTTAGCGTTTTTCCTACACTGACACGCACATCATAAACAATAATTCAGAAAAATAAATAAATCAAATAATGTCTTAATGTTGAAATAATAAAAGTTCATCCAAGTAAAATGAATATATTTCGTTTGAGAGTACATTTCAGAGTAATATTGATGTTGTATTGGTGTTGTTTTGTTAGAAAAAGAATATGTAGGTTTCATAAATTTAGGCGGTCATGAGTTATACGTTTCATATGAATTTAAGTTAATTGAAGTCAATGGTGCTCATACTGGAAATTCTACTATTACATGCTCTTATAAATGTCATCTAACGATATATTCAAATACAATTTCTCATAAATATTGATAACTTGTTTTGCATCACACTGGGTTTTGCTGTCATTCTTGAAAAATTTGAAATTAAAAATAATTTCTCAATTTCTTTTATTAATACAAGGGGGTATATGAGTAATAGCATGGAAAAAAAACATGGTAACAAGCCCAACTTTAAAACCTTTTTTTCTGCATTCACTTATTAATGATAAGTTACTGATTTAGATAAAACATGGTTTTGAAAATATTAAGTTGTGACTTTTATAAGCTTTCGGTCCACCGGCTCCAAGCTGAAGGTATATACTGTTTTTTAAATGCATTAGGAGGGTTAAATGCCACTCTAAATCAGGGCTATTCAATTGGCGGCCAGCCAATCATCTCCATGCGGCCCGACAGCACCAACCTCCCTCCTCCTCTTTTCCTGGCGATGCGGCTAATTCAGTTTAATACTCGCTCCAATTGACCTGAGAAACGTTTTACGTGCGAATATTTTAGCAGTTATTCTATGTGTCCCGAATTTATGTCGACTGAACCAGCGATACCAATTCGTGAATGAATCATTCTTTTGGTTTGATTCTAAACGCGCTTGCATAACGGTCTAAAATTCGGATTCATTCGGACTGCTCCGTCACTGAATCATCTGAAGCGGATTCTCGGTCAGTACAGTAACAACAAATAGCGATGTTTTCAGTTGTTTCACTAGTTGTTTCAACACGGCCCAGCACGGGAGTTGCGTTTACTCCCGGTCACTATATTAAACAGCGTTGCGACAACCAGTAAGCGTTTCAGTTCGACAGAGATGTTTCGGATGAAACAGTCTCAACATTCCCAACAAGACTGATGAGGAAAGCAGGAGAAACATTGTGGCATGAATGAAATTAGAAGACTTTAAATCCCCTAATCACCCTTACAAACATTTACCATGAATGTACTGTAGTAAATTACCATGGGTTGGGCAGAAATGTATGAATACTATGTAGTAATAAATAAATATTGTAAATATATATACTATAATATTATATAATAGTAAATATAGTGTTTTATATTGCATTAGATTTATTAGGTGGGTAGAGGAATATAATTAATGTTTGTTATGAAATTATGTCAGTTTCTTTGTAAAGGTGCGTATAGTTTTTAACTTGTGTTTAGGCATTTTTTATACAGTGGGAGCGAGTAGCCTGTGGTTATCAAGTCTCACTGTCAGAATATTTTCATTTAAGCATAACTATTATAAATAAAATAATTATTATTTCTCACCAACAGCTATAAGTTTGTATAAATAATTTATTTGTTCCATGGAAAAGAGTTGTACACAGCTGTAAATTATCAAGTTTTTATTTATTATGGTTTTATATATTTGCATACTGTTGGGTATCACATTTCCAAGTAAATAGGCCTACCACACTTTTTTAGGGTTACTTTAACTTATTTATTGAAACTGTTATGTTTCAATAAATAAGCTAAACCCCCAAACCAACCCACCGGCCCACCTCAACTTTTCGATTTGATAATGCGGCCCTCGAATGAAACTAATTGAATAGCCCTGCTCTAAATCAACTGAACTTCAGACGACACTGGGTTTGCATAATAACACAGTGTACTAACCGCGACAAAGCAGATAGTGCCAAGACATAATCACTCTGGTTTCCATTTCAATAATTTCCAGATGAATATTTCAACACTCTATCGGTTGAAATCGTGTGTGTGTGTGGGGGGGGGGTCTTACTAACCCAAGAACAAAAACATCCGTTACTTCTTTGAGAAATCAGCAAATTAAAAGTATCAGCCTAGAATCACACCTAGAGAACACACCAGTAAAATGTCAACAGATGAACTGTAACCATATATAGACAGTATAAGAAGTGGACAGAGCCATCTCATTGGAACTCAATTGAGACAAGTGAAGCCCATTTTTAGCGATTTTTTAGCGATTTTAGGACTTCCGTTCCTGACGCGCAGACTCAAACCGACTCAAACTGAGCTTGACGACGTAGATGTGACGTGAGCAACCCGACTGTCTTCTAGTAGCTGTGCCGAGAGAAATCTGAATCATTCCCTTCCCGAATCTTGCAGAGACGGAGAGCGTGAGTAGGAGCTGTCCATGAGCTAGGAGCAGGAGAAACTTTTGCTAGGTATTCTGATTAATTATTTTGTCATTTTGCCTCCACGTCCTCCCGATTGCCCGCGAGCGTCTCCTCCCGTCCATACGGTAATCTCTCTACTGTGCGACAGAGAGTCGCGTGGTTATGACGCAATCGTTAGCCTATTTTTACAAAAACTGCTTCTACGGGGCCATAACATAAGCTACAAGGTAATGGAGCATTTTATACATTGTCGTGTTTCTTTAGAAATAAATAATGGACAAATGGAGTCTTCAAACGCCTCAGATGTAAAGTTATTCGCTGTCAAAGTGACACCAAAATGAATGGGAGTCAATGGGATGCTAACAGCAGGTGAAGTTCTGCTACAAGATGGTGGCACGCGGCCGGCTTCAACTTCCGGTCGACTTCCTTCGCGCTTGACTGTAACATGTGGCTTCAGTCCTCACTGACTACAGCATCTCAGTCACATGACCGATCACTCACAGGCCTCGTTATGAAGAAGCATTACAGCGCCATCTAGTGGAACATACAACTGAACAAGAATCAGAATAACACCTAATCTCACACACAAGGTCTGATCCAAAAACTGGTGAGTGTTCAGTTCAGTTCAGTTCAGTTTATTTGTCATTGTTACAGGATAACAACGAAATGTTGTTAGAGCAAAAACAGACAGGCATATAGTTTTAAGTTGTCCACCCATTTGCCTTATCAATATATGTCCCCATAAATTAAATTACCCATACCTAATTTAACACCCCATAAAGTGCTATGTCCAGTAAAGTGCATGGTGCAATTAATACATCTAATAGAGGTAAGGTTGTTGGAGTGTTTTTGCAGCAATGCAAAGTCCAGGTCACAGATATTGAGGGTGTAGGGACAGAGACATTATGTCACAGAGGGATGTCCGATGGGGAATGGGAGGGTAGACTGCCCATTAAGCAGCCTGACTGCATGGGGGTAAAGACTGTTGGCCAGCCTGCTGGTTTTGGCCCTGATGAACCTATATCTTCTCCCCGAAGGCAGTAGTTGGAAGAGGTGAGTGTCTAGAAAAGCTGAAAATTAAGTTATCATCGGTGCACTACAAGCAGCCCGTTTCAAAGGGAGGCAGCGAAAGACACCTTATTTTGGCCATATTGTAAGGAAGCACTGCATGTGTGCTTCGGGAACACAGAACGCACAGAACTATTTTTGTGCTTGGAGAATTGTGGCGTTTCAATTCCAGATGATCGATATCCTTGTTGCTAAAATCGAATGACCATTAAGAAATGGTTTAAAGGTGCAATGTGTAATATTTCTGAGGATCTATTGACAGAAATGCAATATAAGATCCATAACTATGTTTTCAGTGGTGTATAAAGACCTTACTTAATGAACCGTTATGTTTTTTTTACCTTAGAATGAGTCTTTTATATCTACATAACCGAGTGCACCCCCCTTCTATGAAGGTCAACATATCGTGACGTCATGTTTCTACCGTAGCCGACAGCGAACAAACAGCGCTACAGAGTGCGCTTCGTCACTAACTTGAATGAGAAGCAGCAGAATACTCAGGTTGTCCCTGACTCTGCAAACGTGGAGAAAACATGCTGTCTGAACGACGCCTCGGACATCGTAACATTAGCTATTTCCCCTTACCTGCTGCTTTGATGCTCTTATCTTACACTAACTAGCATGGAAACAAGCTATGGTAAAGTCAGTGAATAAAAGACTAACACAATGATGAACAAGTAAAAAATAACAAATCGCAATATCATGTGGTTTTACTGAATATTTAAGTAAATATAATTTAATATAAAATATAATATAAAGAAACACCATTGCTTGACTTGCTACTACTCTCTGATGACTCAGACTTAGACGACGACATCTTCCGATCCTACGTCGGCCACCGTAGCTTCTCCTTCGAGTTTGCAAAGGGAGGGATAGGCAGTGAGTGACTGTGTTTGCAATTCGCAAACCTCACCACTAGATGCTGCTAAAAATTACACACTGCACCTTTAATAAAAGCGGGTAATTGAGTAATAGCATGGAAAAAACATGGTAACATGCAAAACTTTAAAACCTTTGTGCATTCACTCATTAATGATAAGTTACTGATTTAGATAAAACATGGTTTTGAAAATATTAAGTTGTGACTTTCATAAGCTTTCAGTCCACCGGCTCCAAGCTGAAGGTATATACTGTTTTCTTTTTTTTAATGCATTAGGAGGGTTAAATGACACTCTAAATCATCTGAACTTCAGACGACACTGGGTTTGCATAATAACACAGTGTACTAACCGCGACAAAGCAACTAGTGCCAAGACACGGTCACTCTGGTTTCCATTTCAATAATTTCCAGATGAATATTTCAACATATTCTTGTTCTTACTAACCCAAGAACAAGAACATCCCGTTACTTTTTTGAGAAATCAGCAAATTAAAAGTATCAGCCTAGAATCACACCTAGAGAACACACCAATAAATGTCAACAGATGAACTGTAACATGTGGCTTCAGTCCTCACTGACTACAGCATCTCAGTCACATGACCGATCACTCACAGGCCTCGTTATGAAGAAGCATTACAGCGCCATCTAGTGGAACATATAACTGAACAAGAATCAGAATAACACCTAATCTCACACACAAGCTTCACAGAGAAAGCAATCCCAGAACGCACTTTTTGTGAACAGAGAACGCACAGAACTATTTTTGTGCTTGGAGAATTGTGGCGTTTCTATTCCAGATGATCAATATCCTTGTGCTAAAATCGATGTCCATTAAGAAATGGTTTAAGAAGTCTTGTGTGGACTAATCTTGTGTACCTA
Source organism: Scardinius erythrophthalmus (assembly GCF_964197995.2). Lineage (NCBI taxonomy): Eukaryota > Metazoa > Chordata > Actinopteri > Cypriniformes > Leuciscidae > Scardinius > Scardinius erythrophthalmus. The sequence goes on from NC_138236.1 coordinate 35,675,838, forward strand.
GCTAAAAGGTAAAGCATGTCAAGCGATCAATAAGTTTATGGTGACGTTTAGGGGTGGGTAAATACCACTACAATAACACAATGTGCAACCACACATCATTCATTCAAGATCGCAACACTCTTCATTAAAGGGTCATTTCACCCATTTGAACATTGTTTTTTATTTAAAGTGGGTCATATATGTAGTCGAAATGTAAAATAATTTTTGAATTTGGTGCCTTCGTGACCGAGGAAAGACAAAAAATAATTTCAGGACGCATTTGTATGAAAGACAACAACTCCCACAATGCACCACATTGCACAGCTCCGCAAGCCACTCCCACTAATCCAGAAAGCGCATATCTGCCTATAAGAGAAATCACTCTTCCGACTACAAGGCTAGCTACTACCAGAGCTTGAAATTCATTTCACATTCACACAAAATGTCTAGTTAGTTGGCGAACTCATATAATGCATTACTCCTCGTTTGTATTTCTTTCGAAAAGGTGAATTATTGCATGGTACCTGGATGTTCAGTCAGAACATATGCGGAGCGAAACTTGGATAGTTCTCAACACAAACGTCCGTGTCCTCGTCTGATTCAGAGATTTCGTCCAGGAGAAATTGTCATCGTTGAAATTCTTTGCCGCAGACGGACTCTATCTCTGTGTTCGTAGCGGTTCGTAGCTGCATTGTGAGATCACCGGCGCCACCGGTCCGCCCTAACTCGAGCCAGTCCGGGCTCCTCGTCCGCGGCAGGCAGGTCTTCTGCCTCGGCTGCTCTTCGCTATAATGCGGCTTGTAAAGGTAGCCACAAACACCTGATTCAAGCATCAGACTTCCGAAATCCTCTTCTTCTATATCATATTGAGCACTCTCCTCCGCTATTGTCATAACTTTACATCTGTCTCCACAGCGCCTGTTAGCTTAGCTACAAACAAGATGGAGGATATTGCTTTCAGTTTCAGAGAGTAAAGTCCCACCCACTGATCTGTAATAGGTCTGTAGCGTGAGCGCGCCCCACCCTGGGAAAGATGAGAAACTAGTGTCTGTAGTCTTAACAGAAATCCCCCCCTCTAACACTTCCTCCTACAATGACGCAAAATGACGACTTTTGCGTCATTGTAGGAGGAAGTGTAAGAGGTAAATAACAGATTTCTCCCATCTCAGGGGAAAATGAGAGAGTGTTGCACGACCATTCAATAGTATGACTGGGTTTCTAACAATGCAAAGCTTAATGCAAATGGGTGAAGTGTCCCTTTAAAGCACATGAGAAATTTGTTCATGTATTTGTTGATGTCAGTTTTTTTCTCTGGGTTAAAACTTTTAACCCAGTTGTTCTGTGATAATATGAATATTTGTAACACAGAGATAACGACACTGTGTGTTTGTGAAGCTGTTTCATACCTACACATGACAACTGCTCTCTCTGGGTCAGCGCCAACACAGATCACAGAATGTTTCGCTGTGATTTTGTCAAAGGTTTAATAGACACAGGCGAATCGATGTCATTTAGGAATGAGAACACGATTTTTTAACAATTAATCGTGCATCTCTATTGTGTTTATTTATTATTTTCATACTTTTATACCCAGCTGAGTGAAACGACACTTGCGTCTGCTGTTTGTGTGGCAGGCTTTCTGCTGCTGTCATACCTTACATACGTCTTGTTGAACTAATGATGACGTCATCAGCTAAAGAGCAAGCACAGGTTTCTTTACTTCCTTAACAAGAGCGCACCGAGTCACGCCACAGTTCCAGTGCATCTGAACTCAACTTTCACTTTAACAACAATTTCATGCGAAACATGCCATATTTCAAACCAAACTGCGGGTGTGAAAGCATCATCGGACTTCTGACTTTGCGAACCCATTTCCAGTTTAGTGTGCCATACGCATCCATCATTTAGTGAATGGATAATGTGCACTGAATGAGATGTTCCTCACCCCGCGGGTTTATCCGGGTCGCTGCCCTCGGCACATTTAAAGGTCACTCTTTTGGCACACAAGGGCGGTCCTGCAGTGGCCACTGGACTGCTGGCCTTCACTGGGGAAACTGGAGAGGGTTTTCCACGCTGTTCCTCCTCCACTAAAAGATCCCGGAAGGAACAGGAAGAGGGCGGGGACTGAACTGCTGTCGACCTGACAACACAATGATGCAAGGTGAGTGAGGAACTGACAACAACGGTAGGACAAACATCATTAGACAATCACTGTTTCCAAATGACACAAAGGTAATGGCTCTGGCAAAATCCTTTTCACTAATTCCCCTTATACAGGGTGACACTTTGTGTATTTATGTTCCCACCTTTTATTTTTAAAATTGATGGTCTTGTACTTCTTAATGATAAAAAACTGAGATAAAATTGTTAGCAATAGTTTAGGCACTATTTAATGCATTAGGTATCACTGATCTAGCTATAAATATGCTATTTATACAACATATTAAATGTTAAAATGTATTAGTATCAGATTTATTAGTTTAATAAGGTTGTTCACACACTTGTAGTTCGGTTCACTTGGTCCAGACCAAAAAAACAACAACATTTAGTCCTGGTCTGCTTAGCGTTCACATTGGCATTTTATCACCGAACCTAAAGATACCGAACCTAAAGGCATAGGGATGCATTCACAACCTGGTCGGCTTTTATTACATATATTTCGCAACAGAACAATACTGTGTTCTGGGATAAATGCGCTCACTGTATGTGCATGGCTACATATGATGTTATTCTGACATCAGGGGACGCGGTTCTGATGCCTGTAATGAACTCAGACGGGCAACATCGAGACTATGACGAGAAAAAACCGGTACTTGAGCATTCTGTCCTTTATAGAGTCACATGTTTATGACATCATGTCCGTCCGTACCGCACCAGAGTTCGTTAGGACCGAGACCCATCTTTTCAGCGTCTCGGTCCGCTTGTTTGGTGGCTCCAAGGTTCAGATGGCAGCGTTCACACTTATTCACATGAACTGCACTAACAATCGCACCAGAGTTCATTTTAATCGAACCAAACATGCCAATTGTGAACACACCCTAAAACTTAAACCAAACCCAACAAAAAACATTGTTACTTGAAATAAAATAAATGTTAGCTGAAATAAAGTAAGATTCTTAAAGAAAAAAGATGTTCATGTGGTTTAACTTCCATCCATTCATTCTGCTTTTATCCTCTACAGGGTCACGGGGATGTTTTGTGCTTTGCTGGACTATAATGCGTCTTTGTAAATGGTTTGCATCTTCATTTGCTACTGACACCAGTTACACTTGCAGGGGGCAATGACTGAAAAGCGATTTGACCAGTAGTCTGCAGGCATTGTGCGAGAGATGATGGGATCAGAAATTGATCAAAGCAATGCAAACACGTGTACAGCGTTTAGAAGACACTTAATTATTCAGTAATATTATTCATTCAACTCCACCAATACTATCAATACTTGAATTGACTGAATAATGACACTATTGCGATATGAAGAGCTGCTTATAGCTGAATCAAATTTGCAACATTGATTTTACAGCATAATTTGAATTTGTCTCATATTTGATGAAGTTTGCATCACTGAATTTGTTATTTTCCTGTTTATTATTGTGAGGCTGCTATGAAACAATCTGTATTGTATAAAGTGCTGTATAAATAAAGGTGACTTCACTTGGCATATTATGTATGAGGACTGTAGAGAGCATGTCAATAGGAAAGCCAAGCCAAATTTAGAAATCCCAAAGAGGCCGTACTGTCACCCTACCGTTTTCCCATTTCTCAGGCATAATGGAATAAGGAAAGCAGAAAGTGATCAGGCTCTCACCAGGTCTTCACAGGTTTCACTGGAGGAACAGATGGTGGTGATTTCACAGACATGCTCTCCGTGCTTCCCTCTCTGGAGGCCAGAGCCATCATCTTCCTCTGCTTCTGAGACATCCTACTGGGAGTGACCGCGGCTTTACTGCTGCTCGATCTGGCATTTAAAAAAATAAATGAAGTAGAGACACTATAAGGAATAGTTCACTTAAAAATGAAAATTCTGTCATCATTTACTCACCCTCAAGTTGTTCCAAACATTTATTAATTTCTTTCCTCTGCTGAACACAAAATAATATATTTTGAAGAATGTTGGTAACCAAACAGTTGATGGACCCCATTGACTTCCATTGTATTTTTTTTCCCTACTATGGAAGTCAATAGGATCACCAACTGTCTTCTTTTGGGTTCAGCAGAAGAAAGAAATTCAAACAGGTTATTCCTTTAACTGTGTTCTGTGAACTACCATGACTTACGAGCTGGGACCTTTGGCTGTGGCACCCAGGGTCAGTGAGTTGGCCTCCATCTCCATGATGGCCCTGAGGTCCAGGACAGGAGCTGGTCTGGAGAGACTGAACATACATTCAGAATTACAGCGACACCAATGAAGAAGATCAACTGCTTGCGGTGACGGATATTTAAATCACCTTGCTTTGACTGTCGGGATGGGTTCAGGAGTGGAAGACTTAGTGGGAATGGGGCCATTTTTCAAAACAGGGTTGCCAGGAGGTGTCTTTAGTCCCACTGGTCCACGTCTCTCCTCCTACAAAAGACAATTTTTCTTAAATGGAGAGTTCACGCAACGATGAAAGTTCTGCCATCATTTACTCAGCCTAATGATATATGAGAACTCTCGCGGGAGGAAAAATGTTCAGAGAAAAATGACTTAAATTTTGGTACTTTCACAGCTATTTTATTACAAAAGATGTCCGACAGCAATGTTAGAATGTTTCTGTGTATCAAAGAATCCTGAAAACAGCACAACTGTTTTCAACATTGATAATAATTGAGCAGCAAATCATCATATTAGAGTGATTTCTGAAGGATCATGTGACACTGAAGACTGGAGTAATGATGCTAAAAATTCAACTTTGATTCAAAGGAATAAAGGAATATATTCACATAGAAAACAGTTCTTTTAAACTAATAATATTTCATAATATTGCTCACAATTCTACTGTATTTTTGATCAAATAAATGCAGAATAAAAGACTTCTAACCCCAAAATGTTGAACTATAGTGAATATAAAATAAAAAATAAAAACTTTAAAGGTCCCATGTTATGCCCCTTTTCACAAGATGTAAAATAAGTCTCTGATGTCCCCAGAGTGTGTATGTGAAGTTTCAGCTCAAAATACCCAACAGATCATTTTTTACAGCATGTTTAAATTGTCATTTTTTGGGCTCAGAAAAACGCGCTGTTTTAGTGTGTGCCCTTTAAATGCAAATAAGCTGCTGCTGGACGACCCAGGGGGCGGAGCTTCATGAGCTAGCGCTCAGTCTCTCAGGACAATTTCATCTCATGGAATGATGATAATATCAGAAACTCTCAGTAACAGTGTTCATTTCGAGTCGGACAATAATGCCTACAGAGTCAGAGTGCTGTATAGAGATGAAACAGGTATGGTTTAGTAGTTTAATTACGGTTATTATAACGTATTTGTCATCTGCTTGTATGTATCCATTATTTATTAATAGCCTACAAGTCTGCTGTCTGAATGATGATCAAACATACTGATGAGTTTAATAAAGTTTATTGTACATCACACAAAAGATGAAGCGTCAGTTTTACTTCAGAAAATCACCGTAAGAGCTGAGTAAACACACTAAGTTATACGAAGTGCGCATTCCTGTGGGCGGAGGTTAGTCAAAAAACGGTTCTAGTGACGTCATTAAAGAAGGAAGTAGAGGGATGTAGTCCAAACGGGCCGTTCGATGTAGTCAACTTCTGTTAAATAAAATATCTCGCTTGGCATTGAACTTTGAGCTTTATAATTTTACAGATATTATTTATATTCTAACAACAACATTACACACTAACTAAAGTTTGAAACATGGGATCACGAAGAACGGGACCTTTAAAAGGACGTAGCTGACATGATCAGAATCAGAATGTAGTAGTACATCTTTAAATTTTACTAATGGTATTGTTAAACTGTATATAAGTGTATAGAGTACAGTATATATTACACTAAGAATAATATCTTAATATTTAAATATTATATTACACCAAAAATAATTAACATTTTTGGAAATCATCTTGGGTTAAATATTACCCAATAAATAATATTATTGATATTAGTGAAACTGAAAACAACATTTAGTTTTTTTTTTTATATTAACCCTCTGGGGACCAAAAACGCGCCCGCGCGTTTTGCTCGTTTTTTTTTTTTGCAATGAAAATAAACACTAAATGCTCTGTTAATTTTGATCTTTCATTTTCGTGTAATACATCAATCGATCCTGTTCAGTTTCTATTTTTTTTCTGTATACTCATAAAAAAAATAAAGTGTTTTGCTTTTTGACAAATAAAGAAAAATTAACATGATGCGATTTCTGCCTTCTCTCTGTCAGTAAACTCCCATTTGAAACGCGTTCGAAAATGATCTATAACTCCGCGAAAATTCAGTCAAACAGGCAAACAGACCCACGGGCATAAAGCTTGAGATCACATCTTTTAAATGAAGTAATTTATATAAAAAACAAATATGCTCAGCTTCTGTAATCTGTATAAAAAGAGAGCGACTCCAGTCAAGCTCATTACGAGCCATTCAAAAGTAATGTGACCACTCCCCGGAGAGCGCGTGCTATTCAAATGCAAATTCTGAGAACCATTTCACACCTGTGAAACGCCCACATCAGCTGTAAACAAAGCGCGTCGCGATCGAGTGAGGCATAATATAGCCTACCTTATGGAGAAAAGATGTTGCTGATATGAGGAGCAATATATCCTGATATGAGGAGCAGATCCCGCTGAGGAGTGAGGTAGGTTGTTTTCTTTTCTCAAGTGTGGAATACGTTAGTGTAGGCCTATGCAAACCGCAAAAAGATGAATCGCATTTCTATAATATGACTCGCCTTTCTGTGAGATGAATGAAGGGTACATATTTGTAAAGACTGTTTAGCCTAAATATGAATCGCGCGTCTGTGTGTGAAAGAATAAACTGCTTTGCTATAGCCTACTGAGATGAGTAAAAATCGACTGGAATATGTTGAAATAAAATTTATTTGTATAAGCAACGTATTAAACTGCAAATTAGCATTTATATGCCCTAATATTTCATAAAAACAACGTTACAGTCAGTCACTTGTTGACTAGATTTGGGTACAGTTTTTAGGCTACTGTAGAATATACTGCCACATCAAATAAGCTTTTGTTTAGCAATTTCTGCTCATATCTAACGCGTTATATATATATATATATATATATATATATATATATATATATATATATAATTGTCAAAAATAAAGTCATAGACTAAGATGTTAGATGTTCCAATGTTGGCTATATTCAAACTAATGAATACATATGATAAAATGTAGGCCTATAATCTTTTTTATAAAGAAAGAGTACACTTGAAATATTGTTGAAATTGTAATTATTGTTGTAATTGTAACATTTTTTATAAAATAGCAAAACATATTTACAAGAGAGATGTAAGCGAAATCTTAAATGGTCAATATAAGTCTTCTTCTAAATACATCTTTTGTCCTTGCATTGTGGCTCAGTCAGTGTCACACCTGAATGAATGGCTAATTATGCAGAGTCATTATGCAGAGTGGGTGGGACATTGAAATCTAAGGTGTAAACTACTCCTCCCCCTCGCATATTGGCTTTCCAAGCAAAACCTGTTTTACACCATTTAAATCAATGTATTTTTTTTTTGTGAACGATAAAGCAAGACTATTTTCACATAATTTTGAAGCTAGAACTCAAAGGGATAACATCCATTAGTCAAAAGTCTTGTGGACACATATTTAATATGTGTTTTGTGGTCTTAATTCAGCAACTTTCATTTAAATTTTTTCCAATAACCACGCATAAACATTATTCTCTTAAAAATACAAACATCTACATACACGTTGCTCGCATATTATGGTAGCCCGGTTTGTGCTATATAGAGTGAATTTACACCTTAGCCATTAACATGTTTATAAATAACTGAAAAAAGCACAAATGTGAAGGCATGTCAGAACATCTCAAGGACCACAAAAACAGCTTGGTCCCCAGAGGGTTAAAGAATGAAATGTCTATACTATGGAGTATTGTGAGTTGATGGTAAAGTGTTGTGCTATTACCTGTGTATCAGGCCTGTCCTGGAAGATGGGGGACGGCAGGTCTCGAGGGCTGCCCACCTCCATATAACTGCCCTCCGAGTCAGACGTGATGAGCTCCTGCAGAGACTCCACTGAACTGGCCTTCACCGAACGACACAGACCTGGGGAAACACAACAGTCAACTAGATCCAGTCCAAACTAAGAGCATCTGTATTCAGGAAAACTACTGGAGTGATAGAAATGACTGAATCATTTACATTTGCTTTGTGGTCACATGATCTTCAGTGTACAGGGCACCATTTAGATCAGTGGTTCTCAACCTTTTTGTCTTAAAGGCCTTGATTGTACAACATTATATTCAGAGGCCCCTGATTCTAAACAATTCAACAACTGAAAATTCTTCTGTATGAATTTCTTTCTTCTGCTGTACACAAAAGACATTTTGAAGAATCAACAAACAGCTGATGGACCCCATTGATTTCCTACTATGGAAGTCAATGGGGTCCATCAACTGTCTGGTTACAGACATTCTTCAAAATATCCTTTTTTTTGTGATCAGCAGAAGAAAGAAACTCATTCAGGTTTGAAACAACTTGAGGGCGAGCAAATGATGACAGTATTTACATTTTTTGTGAACTACTCCTTTAATTTAAATAATTGTAATTAATCCCGCAACTCATATAGATGTTTGCTGAGGCCCCTGGTTTTTTAGATGAGGCCCCACTCAATTTAGATGATCAATATTCATTTTCGGAAGAAAGTGTGAGTGGTATTTATCTGTTGCGAGGGTATTTTGGGGTGGTTGCACACTGACCCAGCTCAAAAATGGCCACAGAGGGATTTGAATAACTCCCTATTCCTAAGTATAAGCAATATTAAAAGTGATGCTTGCCTTAGCAAACACAACTAATTAGTAGGGGTGTAACGATACCCTCATGTCACGATTTGATACATATTGAGAGACTAAACTCATGATATGATATTATTGCGATACTCCAAGACATATGGTAAAAGGGTAACAAAAAATGCACTGTTGATTAAAGGGTTAGTTCACCCAAAAATTTAAATTCTGTCAGTAGTTACTCATCCTCATGTTGTTCCAACCCCGTAAGACTTTTGTTCATCTTCGGAACACAAATTAATATATTTTTGATTAAGCGACAAGAATAGTTGAATAAAGTTGTCATTTTGGGGGGGGGGGGGGGGGTTTGCGCACAAAAAGTATTCTCGTCGCTTGATAAACTTATGGTTGAGCCACTGTAGTCACTTGGACTATTTTAACGATGTCTTTACTAATTTTCTGGGCCGGCAGATATTGATTACATAGAAGCCTATGGAGGAGTGAGACAGCTCTCAGATTTCATAAAAAATATCTTAATTTGTGTTCGGAAGACGAACGAAAGTCTTACGGGGTTGGAACAACATGAGGATGAGTAATTACTGACAGAATTTTCATTTTTGGGTGAACTAACCCTTTAAAATGCAAAAAAAAAAATTATATCTGAAATAATGTAGGCCACTTTTTACTGGTAACATAAGAGATTTGGCATTATCAGGACCCACAAATATTTTCCCATTGCATTATTATACATTATATTCAGCAATGCATATAATAGTTTAATTTCATTTTGGTTGAACTACAAACAATAAACATTGCCATTATCCCCGATACGCATTGTTGCATATTTGTATTGCGAAGTAACACGATATATTGTTACAGCCCTACAAGCAGGTCGGAGCGCATTAAGGGTTTTCTGTTAGAACGGTGTCGTGTTAGCGGCCCCTAAGTTAATAACTAATGATCTTTGCAACGGAAGTGAATCAATCAAAACTAACTTTAGCTGGACAATAACTTTATTCTAGAGCTGCTGTAAAGCCAAAACAATCTCTGTTACTGTAATTTCCCATTATCACTGTAAAGCTGCTTTGAAACAATCTATATTGTTAAAAGCTCTGTATAAATGAAGATGACTTGACTGACCTGTAGTGTTTGGGCTGTGTGTGACGTCAGTTGGAGAGCTCTGAATGACATCAGACAGGTTGTATCCGCCAAAGCTGTCAGAGCGGCGCCGAGGTTTCCTCTTAGCCCTCATTTTGGCCTTCTTCAGCAGGATATCACTAAGTTAAACACAGTGAGAACTCTTACAGATGGACAGTCCTTCATATCCAGATTACAGTGTTTCAGCAGGGCAGATTTCACACCTGGAGTGATCCGCTTCAGAGCCGCTCTTACAGTCCACAGCAGAGTCCCAGTCTCCGTCCTCATAGGCGCTGAGATCAGGAGCGTCGGCGTATGGTGTAATGAGGCGTCTCTGCATGGCGGGGATCTGATGGAGGAGTTCGCTGTCAGGATCTCTGTGCAAAGCTTTAATAACCCTGATAAGAACGATGATTTAAAACTTACCATCCTCCTGTACGCAGATGTTAGATCCCGGAGGACGTCATCACTCAGGATATCCAGCGATCTGATAGACAGAGAGACAGACACTTGAACAACATCTTTGATACTGTCATTACAATCTGTCATTAGAAAGCCACGTTTCTAGCATCTGTAAATCCGCATTCTTGCAAAAAAAATGCGTAATAATTAGTTCATGCGTTCATGACCTCAAGGCTAGATTATTGTAATGCTCTACTGGGTGGTTGCCCTGCACGCTTAATTAACAAACTACAGCTGGTCCAAAACGCAGCAGCTCGAGTTCTTACCAGAACCAGGAAGTATGACCATATTAACCCGGTTCAGTCAAAACTGCATTGGCTTCCTTTTAAACATCGTATAAATTTAAAAATCTTGCCAATTACTTACAAAGCACTAAATGGTTTAGCTCCGCAGTACTTGAGCGAGCTCTTAACGCATTATAGTCCTTCACGTCTATTGCGATCTCAAAATTCCGGCCAGTTAATAATACCTAGAATATCAAAATCGACTGCTGGCGGTAGATCCTTCTCCTATTTAGCACCAAAAGTTTGGAACAGTCTTCCTAACATTGTTCGGGAAGCAGACACACTCTGTCAGTTTAAATCTAGACTAAAAACACATCTCTTTATACATTTCTATAATTCAAATCAAATAAATGATTATTAGGCTGCATAGATTAGGTCAGCCGGAACCGGGAACACTTTCTATAACACCCGATATACTCGTTACATCATAAGAAGAATGGCATCTATGCTAATGTTAACTTTTCTGTTTATTCCGAGGTTTACTGAAGTCAGCCGGATCCGGGCCGTATCCTGATCAGATGAAGGACCAGCACCTGGACCCATCCATGACGCATCCATGAAGTGCCAGCCTCATCAGCCCTGTGAAGGCCTCATCGACACAACAGCCATCAGCACTGATCCTCAACAAACTCGTCTCCATATCGCTTGAAGTTCAGTTCACTTACGATAAGGATGTCATTACCTCGACAAAATGATCTTGTGGCCACAAAATATATTCTCACACTCCCACAAGTTATGTCATGACAACGATAAATCTAAACCCTTCCGGTCACCGTAGTAAAGGATCTCTGGGGGTTTAAGATTCTCGATCTTACTTGGACTCCAGCATTGCCGCCATGTTGAGGACGATGAACTGCAGGCAGGAGAGCTTGAGCTGATCAGCGTTGAACACGGTGGCGAACTCCAGCAACTCTGCTGCGTTCTTCAGCGTCACTGCACACAATACAACACTGAGAGATTACACTCGATATTTACAAGACGTGTCCAGGAATGAAGAAGCTTACTGGACGAAAGCATCTCATTTCCGTGTCTAGTTTGCACTGCAAGAATTTTAGACTATGTATAGTATGTTATATGCGATTTAATAATAACAAAAATCAAGTCAAGTGAAAGATAAAAGCTTAAAGGGGACCTATTATGCAAAATTCACTTTTGTATGGTGTTTGGACATAAATGTGTGTTGGCAGTGTGTGTACACAACCACCCTACAGTGATAAAAATCCACTCACTCCTTTTTTTTTAATCCCCATAAATCATAAGCAGTCTCTCCAAACGACCTGTTTTCAGAATGTGGCTTTAGTGACATCACTAAAGCCACAGGCCCCGCCCACAAGTGTTGACTGACACTGCAGTTATAACTTAGACCCGCCCCAATCGAGTTCACTGCGAGTTGTACACATCAGCCATTGCTGCAGCACTGCACTCACGAGAAGCGTCAAAGCATCTCCCAAGCGTTGAAGGTGTTGTAGCTGGATGCATTCATTCACATAGCTCTCTATTTACTCTTGAAATCTGCCAGCCACTGAAGACGAGGTGGATTCATTTTGTTTTCAAAGAAAATGCTCCCTCAACTCTACAGAAATTTATGTAAGTTACTTATGCACTTATACTGTTTACTCAGCTCTAACAGTGATTTTCTGAAGAAAAACTGATGCTTCATCTTTTGTGTGACATACAGTAAACTTTATTAAACTCATCAGTATATTTTGTGTCATCATTCAGACAATTCAGATCGTCAGACGGAGTCCTACAGCAGTCTTGCATTAATAGTGTATACAAGCAATGCCAAATAGGTTATAATCGTAATTAAACTAAACTATACCTGTTCCAACTCCATACAGCATATATTCTCTGACTCTGTAGGCATTTTTATGGTCGAAATGAACACCATTACTGTGACTGTCTGTTTTATTATTATCATCTTCCCTGTTCTGGCTCTGATCGCGGCTGCTTAGGCTCTGCCCCCTGTGCCGTGAACCAGCAGCTCATTAGCATTAAAGGAGAAGCACTAAAACAGTGTGTTTTTCACAGACCCAAAAAATGATGATTTAAACGTGCTGTAAATAAAATTCTGTTGGGTATTTTGAGCTAAAACTTCACATACACACTCTGGGGACATCAGAGACTTATTTTACATCTTGTGAAAAGGGGCATAATAGGTCCCCTTTAATAGTTATAGTTAACTTCCATGCAATTCAAAATTAAAGGGGCAGTCGTTCTTGGAAGCTATTGTTTCATCTCTAAACTTTACCAGAAATTTGATTTCTCTTGTTTTGTGTCGGTTCCTTTAAATGCAAATGAGCTGCTGCTCCCGGCACAGGGGGCGGAGCTACAACAGCTTGCATTCACACAGACATGCACTGAAAATTTCAACAACTTTTATGTTCAAACCGGAGTCAGACAATGATGAGAGACTCAAGAAGAAGTGACAACTTGTAGAAGCAACCGGTCATTTCTGTACGGTTAGTTGATGAATTTTTGTTGCTGATGTGTCTATCTTCTAGTCACTGATTAGCATATTCTGTCTTGATAATCTATAAATCGTGTCCCTACTAGAGGATGGATACGGACAGATATTCGGACAGATATTTAGAAATTATGTTCGGGTCGGGCTCGGTCACATTAGCGCGATAAGGCATTGAACATTTTAAATTTAAAACAGCTTATTTTGTAGGTAGCCAATGTACCTGATGCTTTCACTTGATGCAAACGTTTGTTTTTGTGATTAAAATACATGTAAAATATTACCATAACATCTGTCTTCCTGTGTGCGGAAATTTGTTTATGTAGCCGTGACAACGAAACACGTGCATGCGCGCCTGTGTTAAGTGCGCTTGTTGCTCCGTGCGCGCTGATGCACTCATCCTGTTGACATTTCTGAATGCCTTCCTTAAAGTTGCTTAATAAAAGCGGGCTTTCCACACAAACAAACGTACATGTGTCATTAGTATGAGAAAAAAATGGGATTTTATCTGTCGGTCTCGGGTCGGGCTTGGACATAAATATCTTTATGTCTGTCGGGCTCTTGTCGGGTTCAGTTACTGCTCTGTCGGACGTGAGCCGGACTCTGACAGAAAAATTCTAGTCCCTACCAGCCGTTTGTTGGAGTCCTTAAAAAGCAATTTCTTTAAAAGAAAATTTCTCCCTTTGCTTTGAACTTTGAGCGTTGTAACTTTGCAGATGTTGTTTATGCTCAAACAGCAACATTACACACTAACTAAAGTTAAAAAAGTTAAATTATTATCAACCACCCCTTTAAGGTACAAATTATACAAAACGAAAAAACTTCAAACAAACTTATGAAGTGGTTAAAAATGGTCTCCGAGCCACTCCATATTTCCCGACATATTGTATTCAATCCATTTCCACACCCTTTATGACGTATCCCATTTTCGATATTTTCTTTCTTAATTAACAGATTAAATTAAAACAAAACAAACAAATAATATCATAAAATTGTAAGGAAAATATGAAACCAAATAAATTTACTTAAATGGCTTGAACAGTAATGCATTACTTTTAAATTTACAACAAAATATCTGAACATGAACAACTTTCCCCAACACTGAAAGAGAGACTTACAGTTCTCAGTGATGGCGACCTCGCAGATCTCCTTCAGCCGAGTGATCAGCAGCTGATCGGCCACCACAAGCACGTTACACACGAACTCCACATTCACAGATTCTGAGATACACAGAGAGACGAGACATGGGTTACACAGGAGAGAGGAAGAAACAGCAGGATATGACAGAAAAGCACAACATCTGGGCTGAAACCTCTGACAGTGGGAGACTCGTCTGTGTAGATGTACTCCAGGATAACCTGCAGGACATCAGAGGTGGTGGGCATTTCGAGTGCAGTGCAGCTGGTGGCCTGAAGAGGGCAGAAGAGATTACGTTAAAAACACAGCTCCAGTTCAGAAAGACTAAAGATGCTTCATGTTGTTCAATCGTACCTCTATCCAGGGGCTGCCCAACATACTGTTGAAGTACTCTGAAAATTAATTAGTGCATCTATATTAAAATATGATCATCCACACTCCTAATAAGAACAGGAATCGTTCACCTTAAAATTAAGCATTTAGTTACGTTTATGTCACTTAAAATGTGTATAAACTTGTATAATTTGTATAACTTTGTCTAAGCTGCTGAATGAAAGTGAATGGGGACTTTCAACCATAAAATTAAGGATCTTCAGCAAGGAACTTAAATTTGAGTGTTTCGCACAAAAAAAAAGAACGAGTTAAAAGGTAGTTTTCTGTTTTCTAGTCATTTTTAGAGCTCTCCACTATCAGCTTAAAATCTCTTTGCTTCCACAGAAGTCATTAAACCTGTGTTAAATGTCATGAGTTTAGACAGAGTCAACAGATATACACTACCCTTCAAAAGTGTGGGATTGGTAAAATGAGAGGCATTCTCTCCTCCCTTTTAATAGTTGATAAACCTGTTTATTATGTTATCTTAACAATATTTTTAAAATAAGTCTCTTCTGCTCACCAAAGCTGTATTTATTAAATAAAAAAATAAGTAAAATTGTAAAGTTTTACAATTTAAAATAAGAGTTTTCTATGTGATTATTGTCAAATGTAATTTATTCCTGTCATCATTACTCAGCATCAGTCACATGATCCTTCAGAAATTATTCTAATATGATGATTTGATGCTCAAGAAACTTCTCTGATTATTATTATCAGTGTTGAAAACAGTTGTGCTGCTTCATATTTTTGATGAAACCGTGATATGTTTTTCAAGATTCTTTGATGAAATCAAAGCAATGATTCTGAGAATTAATTCTTTTGTAACATTATTAATGATCAATTTAATGCATCCTTGCTGAAGTATTAATTTCCAAACTTTTAAACGGTAGTGTATTTATTTGACAAAAATGAAACCGAGGCGGTGTAGGTCAGACATATACTGAGCTAAGTTTATGATTTTCCTGTCCAATGAAAAAAAAATATTTAAAGACATATTTTCAATGCTTCATCAGCAAAATGGTTAGTAATCCGTAATCAGAACACAATGTAACAGACTTCTTCACCTTCCTTCCAACACTCACAGCTTTATTTTCATTTAAGTCAGATTTAATATGGTATCTGAATCATTCTGAATAAAGTCTACGGCAGTGGACACAAGTGTGAAATAAAACATTTGATCTCACCCAGCCGAGCGCACAAAACGCATTTGTGACAGGGAAACTCTTTCCCATCTTCAGAGCGCAGTGTGACATCACAGAGATACAAGCTGAGGACACACAATGAGCAGATCTGTATTCACAGCCAATCAGAGAGTGAATGACATCGACTGATGTTTCTCAAAGGAACAACACACACCATTTTTTCTGGTTGAGTCGTAGTTTGTTGCCCGTCTTCTTCTGCGCCACATTGATCTTCCCATTTTCAAACTTCACTCCGTCAAGCCTAGTCAAACATAAAATACAGTTATTGATTACAGCAACAGCCAATAACAACTCATTTATTTATATTTATATATATATTTATCTAAAACAAACTTACACATGACAAATCAACAAAACATTATCCTGAATGTGCGTGAAAACTTGTGTTTGTGCGTGTGTAATGACGTACCCTCCCCCTTTAGAGGTGCATATTATACGCTTGTCAAAATGAAATGTTAATTATGATTCGTCAGTTTCTATTGGTCCTATTCCACAATGTTATCTTTACGACACAAGGTTGTAATACTTGTAATAGTGATTTGTGCAGTTGAATTTGAAAATGGAATCAAAAATATCAATTAGTGGATACTTCAAAAGCCTAAACTTGATTATGATGTGTTTATCTCCGTTTTTAACCATATTGCAGGAGTATGTACAAACATTTTCTCAATGTGTGTAGTTAAAATTCTAAACATTAATATATTAATGTGTATACTGACAAACTTGATATAAAAGGAAGAGCCACTGTATTGTTTCATGCACTGTAAAAAATTTTATGATCAGTAATTCATGGCAACATCTATAACTCAAATTATTTAAGTAATTTCAACTTTCTTTTTTAAGTTATATGGAACTCAACTTGATTTTACTGTCAGTTTTAATATAATATATATAAGTTTTATAAATATAAAATTAAAATTAAATATAAGTTAAAATGACTTACACAGCCAATTTGATTACACTTAATTTAAAGCAGAGACAAAGGTAATTTGGCATACAGTTATCATACTCTACACTTTGCCCACCCTGTTTTATTAAGGCTGTTTCAATTTCACATGTTTCAGTAATGTTTTTGAACAAATTATTTTAATGCGTTAAGAATTAGGGCTGTCAACGTTAACGCATGCGATTAATTCAAAATTCTTAACGCATTAAAATAATTTGACGTAAAAGCACTAAGATACCTTGCTTCCACTTAAGATACCTTGTTTTTACCAATTTATAAGGCAGCATGGCATGAATCCTTCATACAGATTGCATATAGGCTGACTATCTGACTTGTTAAAGCAAATAATGACTATTTTTGGAGCAAGACACCTTGATTGACATTGTAGGTGAACTTTACGCTAAAAATACGCTACAAAAAGCGTCTCACCGTGCGGAGAGACTCCCCAAGCCCAGTTTTTTGGCCACTCCCTGCAGCATCTTCACAGGGTTTTGTCCCGGTTGACCAATATTTCCGTTCTTGGCTTTTTTCCCAGACTTAGTGCTTTTACCCTTGGGCTTGTCAGCTTCCTCACAGGTCTTCGCAGGCAGAGAGCGGTACACCTCCAGAGCAGAACGGTTCTCCAGACCCAAAGCCTGGAGACTGTGGATGAGCTGCTGCTGTGGTTCGGGATCAGAGCTCGGGTTGGAGCGGGGCATGATGGGCCGGGTCCCATGCACCAGCATCTCACAGGAGTCTGTGTAGATGAAGTGAAGCGCTTGCTCCAGCATCTCAGGAGGAACCTTCTCCAGAACCAGCAGATCACAGCCCACTGCATCTTCCCCTTTCTTCACCTCTCCATCTCCCTCTCCCTCTTTGCAGCCCTCGGGGAGAAGAATTTTCCGGAAGAAGTCCGAGCGCATGGACAGAATGTATTTGTGCGCTGCAAAGGTGCGATCGCCAGCCTGCAGGGTCACGTCATGGATGCTGTCGGTCTCATCGGCTTCGGACAGGAGGCGCTGGAAGTGCTGAGAGAATGTGGACCCAGAAGTGGTGGGAACTTCATACAAGCTGAAGAAGGGAGAAGAAAAGTGAATGTAGGGCTGCGTGATTAAACTAAACAAAAGCAATATCGCAATATAGCTTAGTGCGGTTATTAAATCACAAAGGGTGTTATTTAATTAAATAAATATAAGCACTGTGTGTTTAAGAGTGAAGTGCGGCACTGTGTTCATTTACACGTGAGCAGATCATGATCCGCCGCCATCTCCATCTGCAGGGCTCCCCGCGGTTTCCATGAAAATTATGGTTTAATGTTTGAAAATGGAGAAATTAAGATAAATATTAGTATTGCAAATTTACATTTGTAATGTAAAATAAATTATTATATTATTTTTCTTTATTTCACAGTGAAATCACAATAGTAATCTTCCTTATTTTGTTTTTATTTTATTCGGCACTTTTTATGTTTAATAATTATAATTATTAAATTGCATTTTAAAATTGCAATAACAATTTTTATTAGAAAAAATCTTAATTATTTTTCCCCCTATTCGTGCAGCCATAGGTGAATGTATAACAAGACATGATTAAGATTGGGATCGGTTCAGAACAAATTACAGGATCTGAATGATTTTCATGAAGTTTGGTTCTTGAGAGTTTGCATTCTTACACTGGTGTAGACATAAATACTGTTTATTTTATTTTTTTGTACAGTGTTTACTGTACCTCTTTACAAGCAACTCTACTTAATTATTTACTCATATTTGAGTCATTGCAAAGGGGTTTGCTGAAAAACTACTCAACTTACTACATTACGAAGTACTTTGGTATTATTTTTCTATTTTAACCAAAATGAGGCGATGTTAGCAATATGGAGAGCTAAACATTCTCATGTAATTTCTGTTTCATTCATACTGGAAGCCGCAGGGTGCCCTCGTGCAGAAAATCCACAAGTGAGATTCATAGAAGTATTTAACTTATGACATTCCAGGAAATCCCTTAGATAGCAATCATGTGTTTATTGTCTTCCATGTTTCATCAGTCAAAATGTCTCTATCTGCATGTTATTCATGGCACATAGCAATATCTGATTTCCATGTTATATCTGTGTTAGTCTGTGTTCTTCAAGCCATCTCGGGTATATTCATAAGCATGATGTATATCTATAATACAACGTTAATTGACATTAACGTCACAGTATAGAATTTTATAAAATAATATAAACTGTCTCACTCTGTGTTAAGAAGCAAACTGGGACGACAGAAGTTATTTCAAACATGACTGACAAAAAAAAAACTCCTTGCTCCTTTTTTCTTTCTACTGAAAATGTGCCGGGAGCCCACTGTTGCTATAGTAACTAACTACACTTTCACATGCATCTAATTGACAGATAAATCATGCGATCTAATTTCACTGTTGTTGCTAATGTTGAGGTTATTTCAGCTCCATACAACGTTTGCTTTGCACATTTAGTTTAATTGCATTGTTAAAGAGGTCAAGCTTTATCATTAAACTGAACTGCGTGCATGGATTTTAGACACTTACATTGTTCTTGCTTTGTCCATGCAATAACTGCATCCTTGTATGTGCCCAGGTTTCTACTTACTTCAGCTGCTCAGAGCTCTGATAATATCAATAATGAGCATAGCTCACTTACATGCACTAAAATATTGAAATGTTAGCGATACAGATTCCAAAACGCGAGCGCCAGTGATTGAATGTCATAGTGCAGTTTGAACGCCCCGCCTGGAAGTTTTGATTGTTTTTGCACCCAAGTCAGACCTGTCTGTTATTGGCTGAAGCTCATCAGACCTGTCTGTTATTGGCTGAAGCTCATCAGACCTGTCTGTTATTGGCTGAAGCTCATCAGACCTGTCTGTTATTGGCTGAAGCTCATCAGACCTGTCTGTTATTGGCTGAAGCTCAGAGCTCCACCGCTGTAGTTTGAAAAGTGCCCTTCAAATAATAAATAAATAATACAATTGCTCAGTTGCTCCGTAGGCACCTTTGTCAAAGTACTTTGTACTTCTGGTGAAAAATAAATGTAGCGAAGTTGAATACTTTATTTTTATTCAACTCAAGTAAAAGTACCACAATTTAATTATAAAAAAAGAAAAAAGAAAAAGATGTACTCAAGTACGGTAAAGAATTATTTGTTATTAGTTACTTTCCACCTCTGCCATTTTCTTTAATATGTAGAACACTTGTATTATTTGATTGCTATCAGGATGTGTTTCAGTCAGTTTCAACCAGAATAACAAAATGTGTTTATGATTTTTTTTTTTTGCCTACCCTACCTTATTTAACCATAGAATGACCAAATAGTTAAGATAACATAATAAACAGGTTTATCAGCTTTTAAAATGGAGGAGAGAATGCCTCTCATACCTTTTGCTGCTGATATAAGGCAGTGAAAGAGTGTGTCCAATAAAACCATACAGAGTTTAGGCAAAGATTTATTGGGCTATTGGTAACATGGCTGATAGTGGTGTAATGTTTTATACTTCTGGTGTTGTTTGTCTTGAAAAACTGCAAATCTGGTTTTAAGGACCTTTTGTTTACCTTTGTACGATAAACAGCTTTGATGATCAGAAGGAACTGGAACCATTTACTGACATCAAAAAACTCAAAAATTCCAAACATGTCTTTAGTCATACACATCTGTGACCTTAGTCATAATTAACCGCACCTGGTTTTGGGATCGGCTTGCAATACTCCGAAGTTTCGTCCGTTAGAATCCATGGTGATGCTGACGGCTCTGTGGACGTAATGAAGCTTCTCCAGGCGGATTCGTTCATAAACAACCCCTCCGTCTGAGTGGCCGGACACCTCCATGTTATCTGACACAACACAGCATATCTAGTGTAAAAATTCTATTTTATTTATAACACATTTAGTTAAACTGATGGTCCCAGTACCTTTTTTGTCTACAGCTTTCTTGTACTGTCCCAGCCACTGTCCACTGAAGCCCTCTCCATCCTGAGTAACAAACATCATGCTGTTCTTACTCAGGGCGATGTCTGACATGAAGACCTGTCGTCCATAAGCCCAGCGACACTGCCTCACTGACGTGCCCGTGGAGCGCCAGCAAAACACCTGCAAGAACATCAGAGAATAAACTGAATGAATACAATACCAGCTAAATGGTTGTTAAAGAGATTGATAAAGTGGTTGAAAGGTGCCTTACTGGCTCAAGTCAAATGAGTCCAAGAAAATATCTAGGGCCTTATGAAATCGGTTTTACTTTTTCTCAAAATCAGTTTTTTACATTTTCATTTTTGGATTCCGGGACAAACTTTTCCGGGAAATTTATTCACAAGACAAATCGCACTAATCCACAGGAAACTGTGTGTAACGTAAACTGTGACTGACTGTCATAAAAAGTGTAATGGCTAACTTGTGAGGCGCCTCAGCCTATCATATAATGGCAGTGATGTCAGTGACGTTCAGCAGTGACATCACTGCCGTTATATGATAGGCTGAGGCGCCTCACAAGTTAGCCATTACACTTTTTCCAATGGTAAGAGCCACAGACCCTCTCATCTCCCAATAATAAGACAATCTCTGCTTACAAACTGTGCAGAACGGGGAGGCACAAGGACTGGAATTGGGAACCCCTGCACCATTCCATATCGCAATTTGATTAAGTGTACAGTCCTACTTTTTATTTATTCATCCAAAATTTACCAAATTCCATGACATTTCAGTCATTTTTTGTACGACTGGAGTATGCGATTCAGTCCATGTTTTCAGCATCACAGAAATCAAAGGGCCCTACATAATCTTAAATTAATCTTAATTGACTACTCAGAAAAGTAGCAATGCATCTCTCCTCAAAAAAAAAAAGCCACATGTTCAGAGGGATACAACATTAAATAAACTGATGGAGTGACAAGCTGTAAAGATATAAAAGCCTAAAACTCTGGCATATAACCAGACAATTACGCATACATGCTAGGCAACTAACTGGTGGCACAAGATTAAGCTTTTATTATAGTTTTTTTTTTTTATTTTTAATGTATAGATAAGAAAACTGGTGCAAAATTAACTAAACATTACTAAAAACTTGGATCCCATTCCACTAACTGGCCTGGTGCAGCTGATAGTCTTTTATCAGGCACGTATTGGCCCACAAGACTAAACATCTTGATTAAGCAGACATTATGGGGGGGGGCGACATTTGGACACTTAATAAGTAGCTGGAATGGTTAAGGGGTTCAACAAATAAAGATGAAAAACCGCACTCTCTAGTTATATCTCATATATTATAATATAATAATACAGTATATGAGATATAACTAGAGAGTGCGGTTTTTCATCTTTATTTGATAACTTCTTTATAACTCGCATCCATAAACGGTTTGGGAGTTGAGCACGCCTGTTCTCAGTACTAAGTGGTTCAACAACCATTCTAGTAGCCAAGTATTGCTCACAGCATTTTAAAAAGAACTTGACAGACAGACAAACTGCTAACTTATGTCATCTGATGCTAGTACCTTGGAACAAAGTGCTGATTTTGATACAATAGAAAAATGATTTTACACGGGCTAGGGAATCATGTTGGCAAATATGGACAGTCACTAGCTTGGTTTAGGTCTTACCCGTCCGACTGTTGCCACCGATTTGTGTAAATGAAAATATGCCTGACCTATTGCAAAATATGGTGTGCCACAAGCCTTGGTCTTAGGACCTTTGTTGTTCTTGCACTTTAGGTGATAATTTTAGGAAACAGAGCATTAGCTGTCACTGTTATGTAGACCACGAACATCTCTATTCTTCTTCCAGAACAGATTATTTTTTTCCAAAGATTGTATGTCAAGAAATTTCCATTTGCCAAATCCTGATTAAAAGAAGTACTTTATACAAAAGAAAAAAAAATCTAGTAGCTGTATTGAGAGTGAGACTTTTTGAGACTGACGGTGTGTTTACATCAGCATTGTTGTTGTTCCCCCCCCCCGAGAATAGAAACAGCATCTTCATCAGACTCTTGAATGATAGATTCTCTCCTTCAGTAAAATAACAAATATCACAACAGGCACTGTGCCAACTCACTCATGAACATTTTTAGGGAGGAATTTTTGTATGATAATAACACATCAGTTGATTATTGGAAAATATTTTTTTTAGGCTTTAACCCAATACCAGAAGTTTTAACCCAATCTCATCTTAAACTTAGTTATACAAGTAAGTATTGAGTAATATTTTTATCCTGTTAGAGTCTCTGATGTGCATATTTAAGTTCAGTTCAGTGTCGTATATCACTCACCCTTCCAGTTTCATCTAGAGCCAGAATCACCAGCTTCTCTCCTCCACCATCATGCAGAAGCTGAGAATCAATACGATGATCCAAACTACCACCGCTCACTAGCACTTTTTTCAGATTCATCTGTCTGGAGAACAACACAAATACAGTGTTGGACTTCCATCCAACTGAACTTTGAATTGTAATATTGCATAAAACATTTCCAAACAAAGCACCATTTCCATCTGCATAATTTTTATATAGTACCTCAAAATTTGCATAAAATAATGTGGATGGAAACCTAGCTTGTGTTAAGTGCCTGTTGCAAATTACATTTCAAGATCTAAAACTGTACAAAATCTGTATTGCTAAGGCAACATAATTGTCAAACTCTAGTCTCTGAACTCCACTCACTTGGAGGCCAGTTTCTTGCACTGATAATCTGCCAGCAGGTACACATCCCCCTTTTCGGACACACACACAGTGGCCCCATTGCTCGCAGCCGCCATAGTGATGGTCAAATCCTTGTGGTGCAGAGCGGACACCTGTCGAGGAACAGTCACGCACTTCTCTCCGTTGGGCTCCAGCAGGTAACCTGAATGTATCACAATGGTAGGACCACAACTTTTCATATGGGAAGAGGCAAATGAAGCAGATGCTCTGGTGAAATTGCACGCACAGGATTTGCTATACACCTGAGAGATTTTAGATCAGTTAAACAATCTGGGATGCGTTTCCCAAAAGCATTGTAAGCAGATTGCCACCAATGGCCTCTACGATCAACTTAGCTCACAATGCTTTTGAGAAACGCAGCCCTGATTGTTTTCTGTAAAAACAGATCTGGGTACTTGAGCCTCTTACCAAGTTGGCCACCATTTAATCCTACGGTATAAACCGCATCTCGGGTCCAAAGAACAGTGTGGAACCGGCCGGCTGCAACACCAATCACGGACCTCCCTTTCAGGGACTTAGATGTGACCTGTGGTCAATAGAAAATAACATAAAAAAATAAATGTATGGAATTACCTAGAGTTTATAAAATTTGTGAAACAGTGCGTCATACATAAAACAAGGGTTCGGATTCACAAAAATCTTCTTAAAGGTACACTATGTAACTTTTTTTTTTTTTAAATGTACAATTTATATAATGAGTGAGTACACCATGAATAATAATACAAATAATTTTCAAGAAAGTTCATTTCTTAAGTTGTCTTAAGAATGTGTTAGGCATAAACGATAAGAAAAATCTTAAGTATTTTTGGGAGTACAAAATATTCTTGTGTTTTTCTCTTAAGTAAGAAAATGGCAGTTAAGAAGAATTTTATTTTTAAGAATGTTTTGCAAATGTGGCCCCAGGCTGACCGACCTGTTTGGGAACTTGGCTGGATGCAGGAGGAGGTGCCAGACCCAGCTGATGGTGGGTGTTGAGCCCAAAAGTGTAGACGTACCCCTCCTCTGTCAGAACGACAGTGTGATCTCGGGCCGCTGCAATCTGTGAGCAGTGATGGGACAAAAGACCCTCCACCATTCGGGGAACCTTTGACGTGAACATGGACACCAAGTCTTAGAAAGCAGATGTGCAGAATATATGCGTTACCCCACACCAAAACATCTTACCAGATATGTCTGTTCATCACCATGTCCCAGTCGTCCGCCCTGTCCGTGTCCACATGTGTACACCTGACCCTTCTGGGACAGGAAGACCGAGTGGAACTTACACAACACCACCTCAAAAGACACAAACACAACAATGATGCCATCATCATCATTCAAGATCATGTTTAAACAGGCAGACATGGTCCTCTTTCTGATATAGCTCATAACATAAGCCACACTTATGTAGCACAAGCACGTTATTTTCAGCAAAAGATAAAAAAAATAGAACTTAGTAAAAGAAGTTAATGTAGAAGCTTTAAAAAATTAAAAAAAAAATGATAATTTGGTAACAAACATGTATTCATTACTTCAATGAGCTCATTGTTTCTGCCTTAAATTAATACATTATTAGCTAACTTTGTGATTTGTATACCGTATGTATTTCTGAAATAAATAACTTTGGACACAGTCACCTATGATAACAGATCACTCTAAATTGTAACAGACGCATTTTCTGTGAAGCTGCTTTGAAACATGTATTGTGAAAAGTGCTATACAAATAAATGAGAATAGAATAGAATAGAATAGAATAGAATAGAATAGAATAGAATAGAATAGAATAGAATAGAATAGAATAGAATAGAATAGAATAGAATAGAAAACAACGTGACAATTAGCATTTTGGGGTTTTTGGCCCAGTAAGTCGAGAAATTTGGATTTTGGTCAATAACTTTCACTTCAAGCATTTTCATTTTATTACCTTGGTCGATTTTTAGTAAGAATGTAGAAGGCATTAAGGAATAAATAACATGTATGTAACATCCTGCACACTAATATGCCTTAATCTGATCAATCTGAAACCAGAATACACTACAGTTCAAAAGTTGGTGAGAATTTATGTTTTTGAAAGACATCTCATATGCTACGGGGGCTGCATTTTTAAAATAAAAATACAGTAAAAACAGTAACATAGTTAAATTATTAGTTTAAAATAACTACTTTCTATTGTAATATATTTAAACAATATAATTTATTCCTGTGATCAAATCTGAGTTTTCAGATTTGAATTACTCCAGTCTTCAGTGTCACATGATCCTTCAGAAATCATTCTAATATGATTTGATGCTCAAGAAACATTTCTTATTATTGTCAGTGTTGAAAACAGTTGTACTGCTTCATATTTTCACCGTGATATACTTTTTATTTCAGGATTCTTTGATGAATAGAAAGTTCAAAAGAACATTGTTTGAAATAGAAATCTTTTGTAACATTATAAATGTTTTTACAGTCCCTTTTGACCAATTTAATGCATCACTACTTAATAAAAGTATTAATTTCTAGAGGGAAAAAAGTACTGACCCCAAACTTCTGAATGTTACGTATATGTGCAATGACAAAGAAATTAACCCATAAAATTTTCATCTTTCATCTCATAATTCTATTTTAACAAGAAATAAGTATTGTTGTCATTAAACATTTGCTCAAGATCCTTAGACAAGAGGCTATCATTGATATGAAATCATTTTACTTGGGAGGTAAAAATTCATTCACACAAACACACTTTCTGAAAAGACACTGACTAATTTGGTAGCTTCAGTTTTAGACACAACCATTGAGACAAGCTGGTTAAATGTCACTGCAAAAATATCAAAGCAAGTGCAACTGCAAAAAAGGCCTTTCTCTCAGAACCATTTCTGAGCTATGTATGCAATGACAATTAGATATCTTTTTAGACAAGTGTACCAAACACTTTTGATGCCACTGTAAAAACGACAGACAAATCCATAGTGGTGAGAATATTGGTCAATTAAGAACTGAGAGAGGAAAACTACAGAATGAATGAACCTGCTGCGTTCTGCTCATCATAAGGGCTTGACTTTTAGCCATGACAGCTTTGCCCTTTCTCTACAGAGCGTGCCAGCTCTGGATTGGCTTGGAGTCGACTACAGCGGGGCAGGGGTTTCGAGGGTCAACATCATCATTAATTTAACACACTCCTCAAGGCCAAAACAGAAGCAAGAGATGTTCTGTAAAGTGTCCAAACTCTGCGCCTGAAGAACTGACTGGCACCCGCTCTCCCTCGCTGCCATACGCACGCATTCACAGCGCTTATTTAATCTGCTGCTGTTATCCCTGAATGAATATTTTAATATTTAACTGAAAGCATCTGCAGAACAGCATGGCAGGACACAATGAGCTTAGGGGGGCATTGGAGAGCTGACGAAAGGGTCGGGAAACAAGATCCGCCATTACAATGGGCACTGTAAAATTAAAGGCCTGCCCTGCACTTCAGAAATTAATCACACACAACCGACTAAACAATGACAAATGAAAGGAGTTGCTGAAGTGTCTTTACATAGGTCAGAAGCATCTCTGGAGGTTTCCCATCATCCTAAATGGTTGACAGATTTGGCTTACTAAATTCGTTTTGATCGCACCCTTAACCTTCTTGTTCTTCTCCTTTCAAAAATGCCAAAATACCAAATGAAAGGCTGACAATGGGATCATGCAACACTACTGGATCACATTTCCCATCCACATATGAGCACATGTTGGTTATCCATCCAAAATGCAAATGAGTCCCCGCTATGACCACGGAAAAAAGGGAAGCTTATACGCCGTTCAAAGCATGATGTTGGCATGAGTTGAGCTGTCAGGGTCAAGTATGCCAAAGCGGTGACAATCACCTAAGTGCTCATGCAAATCTGCTAAATGCCCGAGTTCCAACACAAAGAGCTTCTCTCCATCAGCTTGAACATAGTTTTCATCCTCGAGGGCATTTTCAAGAACAATTTACAGAGAAGCAAAGAGGTCTAAAGCCCTATTCGCACTGGATTAGTATTACCTGGTGACCTCTAGTCATTTGTAATAATTGCGGAGGTTGTCTGTGATCTTAATCCCGTGTGAATCGGCCATGTCTGTAATTTGTAAAGTAAAAATTCCCCCGTAAATGCCCTACCATATTTCGCCGAACACCGAGGTCCCGTGATAACATTAGTCCCATGCGAATCGGCATCACTGTGATTTGGCAGGGTCGCATATCATTTTTTCAAGGTTTTTGTTTCCTGAGCGCCTTTTTATCTATCTTTCGTGAAGAATGGAGGCTGTGTTGGAGTGTTTGGATAGTATTTGGGGTGCTGGGTCATATCGCTATAGGCTACACCATTCAACTATAGAATTTGCAGAAAGAGAAAGCTGAAAACCATCAGAAGAGCAAAAACAAAAAGAGTGATTAGCTGGAGATTGATGACATATATAGCAGTATGCGGTAAAGAACATTCTTCTGTTTATGATATATCATACAGACCTATAACGACAAGACATTTCCAAGCAATAGCCTATTGACATCATATCCGGGAGATAAGTCAGTAAATTCGAGTAAAATCACAGGCTTCGCTTATCTCGTGCGAATGCGCCACACGAAATTCAGATGAGGGGGGGGATTTCTAAATCACTCGTGGTCCCCAGATAATACTAATCCAGTGCGAATAGGGCTCAAGTCTCCTCAGATAGTTTGCAAGGACTCTTGGAGAACTTTGTTTTGAAGGAGTTCCCCGTTGAGAAGCCCGTTATCAAGGCAACACTAGCAGGTCCTCTGTTTTTCACCGTCCTCTGTTGTCACTCATAACCCTGGGGAGTTTTAGACCCAGTTTGCATAAATAAACCCTGAGGAACAGCATTGCAGATGAGGATTTCACTGCATTATGTGCCTCATCAGCAAAAATGTATCTAAATAAGTAATAAGATGAAGAGAAGTTTGAGTGACCACATCGTAAATATTATCATTAAAGTCACCAAGAGATCAAAATCTTGTTTTTTTATTGCAGTATTTATAATTAATTATATATCAGTGCACATTATCTTTTTTTTTGTGGATCAAAATAACTTCTCCCTCTTGCAGCGACATCTCTCCTCTTCTCTGATGATGTGTTGACTGGCGTGAGGGCGGAGCAACCTGTCACTCACATGAGATCCACCAATAGCAAACCACAACCATCCAATCAATTCCCAATGGACAAAAAGAAGTTTGAAGCCTACATTTTGTCTTGCTACAGAAGCGGTTCACTCGTATATACGTCACAGTGGGGAAGAAAAAGTCTATCGCAACTTCCGTTTCATGGCGACTTTAATGAAAACTTTTGAAGAAGAAAACCAGCAAAAAAATGTGAAAATAGTAAATGAAAAAATTAAATAAAAAAAGTTACACTTTATTTAGATGGTTCTCTTTAAACATTCTACTAACTATAAGAATCTTTGCAACTACATGTCAACTAACTCTCTAAAGTCCCGATTATCTTGATGGTTCTACAGATTATCTTAACAGATTCTCCTGTGGTGTGAGGTGTGTTAAGACTAAGAGTGATTGAATCTGCTCGGAGGAACGCCGGGGCCTCACCGATATCAAATTGTAATCCAACATGTTGATTTTTGACGTGTGTGGAAGAAACCCAGAGGACAAACCCGCGCAAACTCTATAGATTGTCACGTGGAATGAAGCGATACCCAATCAGAAAGCAAGATGATGGGAGACAGACGCATAACACGACTTAATTCAAATCTTTTTCTTGAATTTTCTGTAAAACCCAGTGCAAAACACTATTATCGCCATTTCTTCTTTCCCGTCGTCCACCATGTTTGTTTACTCTAACGTCACGCAAGATCGTGAGAGACTTTGTGAGATTTCCTGTGTTCACAGTCGGGACTCTGGCTGTTTGTGAATAGGATCTTGGTCTACAGACTATGAACAAAACTGTTAAATCTATGATTTTATTTATCGTTATGTTTACGGACTCTAGTGGACCATCACAATAAAGTGTAACCTAAAAAAAAACCCTAAAAGACATTTACCTGCTTCACATAGATTCCAGACCTTGAAAACAGGTCCACGATCTCAGGATGGTGTCTGCTCTCCTGGTTTCCATGTCCAAGACTAAAATTTGTGTTGTTTCCCCAAGTGTACACTTCAGTAGGGTCTGAAATGAGATCAGAACAAGGACACAAGTTATCCACTTGCTTTAATGCACTGAATACTGTTTCTAGGTCCAAGCCTTCAGTCCATTTCATATCATACATATTAAGCTAAGCTTTTAAAACTCATGGTGTACACTACAATCTTTATGCTCACGGCATCCCAGACACCAATATTTTAACCATTCATAAAGAGATGAATCACTGCCTGGCCAACTGAGTTTTCGGTATAGAGATAAAGATTAAGATCATGCTATTTCTGTAGTATTACAGTGTATATTAGCACCATTTGTCATTTGCTTTTGGTATCTGATAGAGTGTTGGACCCGGAAATGTGACGTGTGACAAGTTTTGGTTTATTGATTTAAGGTTTAAGCCAAAAGTAAACTCTATCATTTTTCTTTCTCCTCATGTCATTCCAAACCAGCATGTTCCCTATATTTCATTTTGAACAATATTCTTGTCGTTTTTTTTCCCACTGAATGAAAGAAGTCAGTGACCAGGGACCGTGAAGCGTCCCAAAAGAGTTCTACGTGATTGCCAAATATCATTCACACTTACACTTTTTATGCTGCAAGTTTGAATGACGCAAAACACCAGTTTTGACATCAATGAAACCAAACACCATTGGTTCTGACAGGTCTCATAAGAGGATGCCATGCGTCAGCTACTGTTGTGGTGTTTTGTCATCATTTTTGGAGCATGACAACCACTGGTCACTGTATGCTTTTACTAAATAATAATATTTAAACGCATCATATTTCTCTAAAGTTCTAACTTTGATTTTAACTAAGAATCATGCAAGTTTGGAACAATATGAGGATCACTAAATGAGGACAGAATTTTAATTTCGAGGTTTTATAATTAGAAGTACTACATTAACACGGGCACAATCATAAATATAAAGAAGGTCATTGGCCCATTTTAATTACCAGTGTTTCGGAACACAACATGAGCGGGGCGGTCCTTCATGGTGAGGTCTAGGACAGAGAGACCCTCCTTGTCCTGGATGGACAGTCCTCCACCATGCTGGAACACAAAGATACATAGACCAATGAAAGACAACAATGCAAACCAATAGAATTGGGAGGAAAAGATAAAGCAGTTTCAGTGACTCTCAGTCCACTGGGTTTCAAAATCTGCAGGAATTTTCAACTGTGATTGACTAATATATCATCCAGGCCAATTAATCAGGCATCATTTGCTCATTTTGAGATTACTGGCATAAAATGATAATACCCACTTGGCTAAATTAACAGAAGTTTTACATTACTTGTGTGACAGCTCCAGAATTGCCCATTTTTGGATGAAAATGCACATTTTTGGTTTTCATATTTTAAAAGTTGAAGTGTCCAACTGCAATTTAATTTAGCAATTTCTGCATAATTTAAAGGCATAGTTCACCCAAAAATGTATATTTTGTCATCATTAACACCCTCATATTGTTCCAAACCTGTATGTGTCTTTCTTCTGTTCAACACAAAATTAGATATTTTAACGAATGTTGGTAATCAAACAGTTGGCGTCACCCATTGACTTCCATAGTAGGAAAAAAAAAAAAATGCAATGGAAGTCAATGGGTGACGCCAACATTCTTTAAAATATCTTCTTTTGTGCTGAACAGAAGAAAGACACTCATACAGGTTTGGAACAACATGAGGGTGAGCAAATGGTGACAGAATTCTCATTTTTGGGTGAACTATCCCTTTAACTTCATTAAATTCCTTTAAAATGTGTATTGACATTATACTGGCCATTGGTCACCCATCTCGCTAATATTGGCATAGGTTAATGAACCAGTTCTCACCTTGATGAGTGTCATGAGGCAGTGAATTTGCCCATAGAAGGCACTGCGGTGCAGTGCGGTCCACCCAGACTCCTTGTCCTTCGCCAGCAGGTCGGCATGTTTACGGTCCAGGAGCCACTGAAGCAGGTCCCGTTTCCCCAGGGAGGCAGCGAGGTGCAGAGCCGTGCGCCCAAACTCATCCCGCAGGGTGGCTGCGTTGTGACAGTGGACAGAGAGAAAGCCCCGCAGACGCCCCTCCGAACCGCTGGTCAAAGCGGCGATCACTTCATCGGCGTGCCTTTCAGAACGGCACTTCGGTGTGCAGTCTGGGCTTCCCAGACTCATTTTAGCTGAGTTACAACACCAGAGTTATCCGAAACACCCACAAGCTTGAGCTTAGATTTCTCACACTTTCTAGCAATAAATTAAGGAAAACAGAATGAAAAAACAGGGAATACGTTTAGCCTTGCTGTGAATTTCAGGGCGCTAGAATTGTGCGTGTGTTGAGGTTCCACAGCACCCTAGCGGCCCCGGAGAGAAGATCTACCTCATCTCAGTCCACCATCTCAGCAACACACTCGACAAAACCTTTGGAACAATCATTTGCATCAAAGAAAAAATAAAAATAAAATTCTGTACAAAATCATACAAATATATTCCAGTTGACTCAAAAATAAGTTAACCTGTAATGTGTGTATCGTATTTTACAAAAGGCAAATCCTTCAGTTCTTTGTACTGTCCAGCCAAAAAGTCCATCCACTTTGAGGGGAAAGGCTCCTTCCCCCCAAAACTCTCCACCATTTAAGCCTCCATAATTGCAAAATGTGCCTGAAAAGAGAGAATGTCTTTCAGATTAATATCCACAACAACAATCCCACCAAAACTCAAATTAAGCTGCACATCACCCTAGGGGTTGAACGACCTCAGAATTTTTGAAGTCGATAGGCAATGTGATTAAAGTCAAGTTGACGTTGACTAATCGCTGATGACGTTTTTAATAAAAACACAAGAGATGCGAATGCTTTGCAACATGCCACAATTTGCAACTAGAGGCTAAAGTTTGATGTTGGCTTGAGAAGCATGAACCTCGAGCTGGGCATATGACAGAACGATGCCCACAGTGCCATTGCGCTGACATAACAGCTTATTTTTATCAGTAACTTTGTATATGGGTCGTTATATTTCTTACAGCTAGTCCTAAATGACATACATATAAAGTAGCACCTAGTAAGATTACATTTATTTGAATGCATTAGTGTGAGAACAATTGCGTGCGTATATTAAACCTACCTGTCTGTGCAGTGTCTCTCTACTTATAGTAAAGCTGTGGGTTTTAGGTACTTTAAAAACAGAAAGAAATATACAACAGATCTTTTTGATTTTTAAGCTAATTGTTTGATAAATAACAGGACAACATTGATAGTAAGTTTCTGCGCTACAAATTCATTTGAACAAATGTAAAATGTATTCATTTTACAAATGTAAAAATTCATTTGTAGAGCTCTCTAATTGGAATTGTTACTAGTAAGAATTGAATTAGAGAGCTCTGTAATTGTAATTCTTACTAGTAATAATTGAATTAGAGAGCTCTGAAATTGTAATTCTTACTAGTAATAATTGAATTAGAGAGCTCTATAATTGTAATTGTTACTAGTAAGAACTGAATTGTAGAGCTCTCTAATTGAATTCTTACTAGTAAAAATGCATTTAGGACGAGTAAGGCTGGGTACAATTTAAGCTAAAACGGCTTGCCATAGGGTGCCAGCTGGTTGATAAACATGGCTATTTATATTTATTTTTATTATTTAATGTGTAATCAATTAGAAATAATGTGAAATTTTAAGATTTAAAAAATAAATCTGTAAAATAAACAGACTTATAG
The DNA here is from genome assembly GCF_964197995.2 of Scardinius erythrophthalmus. Lineage (NCBI taxonomy): Eukaryota > Metazoa > Chordata > Actinopteri > Cypriniformes > Leuciscidae > Scardinius > Scardinius erythrophthalmus. Next base: position 35,709,196 of record NC_138236.1, read on the forward strand.
ATTTTTAGATGACAACTTCTTGATTCTGTAATCCTATTACACTATTTTTTCACAAATAAAGAAATTATTAATAAAAAATGAAGTGAACACTGTAACCAAAAGGGCTCTCAGTAATCAGGTATGTTTGAGCACACTGGGAATCATATTTTTTTCAAATAACTAATTTAACATATAGCACACGGTGAAAAAGAAATGAATATGACATTGAGGGTGACTGGATATAGTGCACCATAGTTTGAAATCAAGGTTTTAAAGTTTGTTGATCGTGCGATTCTAAGATTACATTTTTATTAGATATATTTAAAGATTTGTTTAAATGATATAAATCCATATTTGCTGAATGATGACGGTAAATTAGATATTATTATAGTGCTTTCCTTTCTATTCTTTTTTGTATTTTAACTGATGGAAATGGAGCGTAAAAATTGACTTAAAAGATCTCTTCTCCTGTGGCCCCCTCTAATGGACAGTATTAGTATTATAGTCAAAGCAAATCTATGGGATTTTTGGGCATTTAGATTGTCATTTATACGAAAACCTTAAGTCCGATCAGCTAGAAAAGATATGGCACACTAAGTCTGAAGGTCTTCTGTCAGTAGTCTTCTGCAAGGCGGCCATGTTGTTAGTGTCAAAAATGCTTAAAGCATCATGGCAGAGCATTAAAGGTGCAGCAAGAGTATTCTGAGAAACGCTGTTGAAAGTGGATCGGACCGAGTACGAAAACACACTTGTAGTCAAACAGCAGTAAGGGGCGTGTCCACTCATGAGGGGGGAGGTGCCTGTGTTGAGATGCTTCTGAAATCACATACTTCCCTACTATATAGTAGGTGAAAGACAGTATGTGACAAAAGTAGTATGTCTGAATTCACAGTACTCATAAAAGAGTAGGGTATGAAAAAAGTACCCGGATGCCTTACTTCTTCCAGGAAGATTTTGAAGTGTGCATACGATGGACTTTACTATCTTATGAGTCCACGGGAGAGGATTTGTGAATGGCAGTGAAGCGACGTAACTGGTACTGGTAGGTCACATGATAATGACAACATGGCGAATGTAGTACGTCCAGATTACATTCATACTACACACACTCATTCTAAATAGAACATACTGTTTTAAAGGAGAACTCCGGTCAATTTTAACATTGAGCTCATTTTTTTGTACATTTGGAGTGCTGTCAATACAGAGAACAACGACAAAAATCGGTGTTGCCTACACCGTGTTATCCTCTTTTTAAAATTTGCACCCTGTTGACTTCAATGGGGCAAGTACTAAACCTGCTTTTAGCCTCTTAACATCCTTGATGTGTCATTACAAGTGCACAGCCATGTTGAGTGATTCCTTCAGAGTGAACACGGTGAATCTGACTGCAGTAGATGTGAAAGATATGAAAGAAGGATGTTAAGAGTCTAAAAGCAGGTTTAAAACTTGCCCCATTCAAGTCAACAGGGTGCAAATTTTAAAAAGAGGATAACACAGTGTAGGCAACACCGATTTTTGTCGTTGTTCTCTGTACTGACAGCACTCCACATTTACAAAAAAATGAGCTCAATGTTAAAATTGACCGGAGTTCTCCTTTAATGGTCGTGAAGTAATTTATTCAAAATAAGTACACTCAAGAGAGTATGCGAGTTCGGATGCAGCAATAACGAACTTGTGAATTAGGAGCTATCAAGAACGGGGTGTGATCCTGTTGACTAGGGGCGTGTTTGTTTTGGTGATTTCAAATATCAGCAGAGTTTCTCAGAAATTGCTTACTGCGCCTTTAAAGTCGACAAGTCTGTGCAACCCCTACATCATACTAAAGCACTTCTGTTGTGCCTTTATTTGTGACTAGACAACACACTTTGAAAATGTAGTCTAAAAATATTATCTGATTTAATAATGTAAAATTGTACATGTTTCTTCAATTATGAACACTTTTGGTCATATAGATTTTTTTTTTTTTTACCTCATTAGTTTGTCCACAAACAATATTCAACAGTGGACCCTGTTGCGGTAATAATAGTAATAAAATGTACTAATTATTATACATTTTATAGGTCATACTTTAAGATTAGGTTTGGTCTTATATAAAAAGTACGGTGACGCATTGCTGCCACATACTTATTATTTTTTCCCCTCAATTATGTCGTAATAACGAGATCTTATGTCGTTTTAACGACATCTTTTCTCGTAATAACGAGATCTTATGTCGTTTTAACGACATCTTTTCTCGTAATAACGAGATCTTATGTCGTTAAAACGACATCTTTTTCTCGTAATAACGAGATCTTATGTCGTTAAAACGACATCATTTTTTGCCCTTATAAGGACATGTGTAGTCATGTACAAAATATGCCTTTATCCACATACAATTGACAGCCTATCGCGCTTTTATCACACATTCAAAAAGCTTAAGCAAATAGTAGCAGCCCCCAATCATGCAAAATTAATCAATGAGGCTCTTTTTGAAAATATATTTTAAATAGGCCTGTAAGTTTTTTTTTTAATATAATATATTATATATAAGATTTATTTTTGTTAATAGGCTATATATATCTTCATTCATTACCTAGAGATATAATTAAACAAAAAGTAGTCAAAACACATCTAAAAGAAAATTTTACAACATTGTGTTCTTATTTTGCTTAATTAACGAAATGTCAATCTTCGCCTTTATAACAGAAGATACAATACAATACAAAAATCTTCAAGATACAGCCTACAATCTTCACATGTATAACGGATTGTCACCTTATAAACAGTCCTTTGTGTGGTGGAATAAGCAATGCTATATAGAAATATATGGTTAGTATTTTAATTTAAATTTTATTTTATTATTTTATTAGTTCATTAATTATGCTAACTCAGCTAATTAAATGTGACGAGCTGGATACTTACTAATAAAATAATGTCAAATATTAAATGTAGGCTATTGATTAGAGTTGCCATAGACTAAAGGATTTTTCTAGTCATTAATTTAAGCAATTAGGACTAATCGCACGTTTATATTCAATCCTGGGTGCATGTAGGCTATATAGCCTATATTCCGCGCTCAAGCGCATGCATAAAACTCGCCGCAAAGCACCAGCAAAAGTAGGCTAATGATATAATAAATGTATCTGAAAAAAATAACGAAGCATTTTAATTGTTTATTAATTAACTAGTCTTTTCTAAATCAGTGTAGGCTGCCTGCAAACATATCTCCATACATCTCCGCTGTAATGTAGCCTAGATGCGCCTTTATTACGGACAGGATTACTTAATCAGATAGTAGCTACCGTATTGCTTTCGATTGGATTTTTTTTTTTCGTTGGTGGGAATTTTTTTTATTAACTTTATAGTTATATTTCTCATGTCTGTGAGGCTTGTCTATACACTGTTTTTCAGTTCATTTTTGAGGCGCGCTCCAATTCACAGAGATCATGAAAGCGCGCCCTGTTCGTTTTATTTTGTTTTACAAAGGCACACCGTTTTCTTGTTGTTGTGAGTTTACACAAATAAAAGTAGTTGCGACTGATGTATTATTATGTTCTGTATGACCAGAAATGATGGAGTATTTTAAGTTGTTTCCACTGTTGATAATGCGAGACAGAAAATGCGAGTGATGGCACCGGCGCCTTCATCCATGTCTAGTGCGCGCTCCACACTCCGCACAAACACTGGATATGCGCTTCATAATAGCGAACATTTATCTAGGTTAACGTTAGAGCGAGCGGTCATGCCAGACAGATAATCCTCCTCATGTTTAACTAATCAAATTCTGTTGCATTTTATTGCGCCAGTTTGAAAAGGGCGGCTGAAACACTTAGCCTACAGATAAACGCCCAAAGCTGGTGTTTTTCTTTAAACAAATTCGTTTAGACTTTAAAATAAATATTGTTTATGGGCTAATTAATGCCACAATAATTTGTTTATTTTATTGGCTAATTGTATTTTTCATTTTTGTTTTGCATTGAATACCATTGAATATTTTCATTGAATGCATTGAATATTCGCTGTGCACCGCAATACCACCCTCCCATAGAAAGACACGTTAAGAGCCACCTATTTTCTTTATAATAAAGGGAAGGAAAACGCTTAATGTATAATTAAATGCATTGCGTTCATATTCTTTATAACTGAAGCGTTTTCTTTATTATAAGGGTGTATTATTCCATTAAAAAAAGGACTGTTTATAAGGTGACAATCCGTTATACATCTTGAAGATTTTTGTATTTTATTGTAGGCTATCTTCTTATAAAGACGAAGATTGACATTTCGTTAATTAAACAAAATAAGAACACAATGTTGTAAAAAATAAACAACTCAGGCTATGTTCTGTTAGATGTGTTTTGAATACTTTTTGTTTAATTATATCTCTAGGTAATGAAGATATAGCCTATTAACAAAAATAAATCTTATTAGGCCTATATAATATATCATATTAAAAAAAACTTAGCCTATATAAAATATATTTTTAAAAAGGGCCTCATTGATTAATTTTGCATGATTGGGGGCTGCTACTATTTGCTTAAGCTTTTTGAATGTGTGATAAAGGCGCGATAGGCTTTCAATTGTATGTGGATAAAGGCATATTTTGTACATGACACATGTCCTTATAAGGGCAAAAAAGATGTCGTTTTAACGACATAAGATCTCGTTATTACGAGAAAAAGATGTCGTTTTAACGACATAAGATCTCGTTATTACGAGAAAAGATGTCGTTAAAACGACATAAGATCTCGTTATTACGAGAAAAGATGTCGTTAAAACGACATAAGATCTCGTTATTACGACATAATTGAGGGGAAAAAATAATAAGTATGTGGCAGCAATGCGTCACCGTAAAAAAGGATCAAATCTATACAAAATAAGCATTAGAAAAGTAGTAAAATAAATGACAAAATAATGCAAAGTTTCTATATGACCATGTGACCATAACAAAAAAAGAAAAGAAAAATGTTAATCTGTGAACTAATTAATGAAAATAATCAAAATTGCACATAGTTGAAGAAACAGCCCAGCATAATCAAGTGCCTCACTTGGCAGAGCTGTAGTTTGACACCTTCCCAATCCCTCCACCAGTTAAATATGGCCTTAGTCTTGCATCAGTTTCTGGATATTTCATAACTTTGTGACCCTAAATCCAAAATCCAATACTTTAACCTATTAAAATCACATATTTGAACAAATAAGTCTGTTGAAAGCGTTTGTTTACATTTGCAGACTGCAAACCTCTCATGTAATGTCAGTCAGGGACAAACAAGCTACACACTCATCAAGCTTTAATATGTGGTGAAAATGAACTCGTTACAGCACGGGACAGTTCGTCAATATCAATAACAGGACATATGAGATGTGTGACGAAGTCTCTGTTCTGAGTCACTGACACATCATCATATTTTTATGAACCATATTGGGCTGAACTATGTACTGAAAGACTGCCAGATTAAACGACAACGCGCTGATATCTCTCACTCACCTGACGCTAGATGAAAGAAAAGGCCATGTTAGTGTTTTTCCCTATGCGACAGATCCAGAGAAACATCTTTAAAGGAAAGACTGGTGTTTTGCGGTAAATATGTTGCAGCAGAAGATACTAGTCGATTAAGTAAGATCTAGAGGCGGAGGCACACAAGAGTAAAACGAATTCTGATTGGCCCATTAGACAAGAATCCTTACATTTTATTGGACAATTCACCTTGCAGCCTTGTATTGTTATTTGTGATAGGACAGTTCGACATGTAAAAGACTTAGCAGTATATAACCAGTCTTGCACTTGACACACATTTTAATGGAGGCACTCTAGTAATTTATGATTATGCATCCATGGCTTGTTAGACGGACTAGCGAGTTGGCAAGGGAGTCCCCTCTCTTGCGTAGGCGCTGTGGGCGGGGCTTACGGGGCATACCTTCCACAGGAGTCACATGACTATCACGTCAACCAGATAATTGGTATGTTTTTTTTAAAAGAAGGAAATCTCTCTGCACGAATAAGTGTGCATTAATAGCGGTGATTAGAATGGAAAATTATTAAAGTGAAACATCATCCTTATATATATATATATATATATATATATATATATTTTTTTTTTTTTTTTTAGACTACCATTTTTTTTCTTTTATTATTTTTTTATTAGGCTATCATTGAAGCTGAAGAGTTTATAGTACCTCTTCAGTACTGACTTATTTAATATAGTATATATAATATATATAATATAGTACCCTGCCTTTCTTTATTGATTATATCAAAACTTAATTTAGGTGAATTTAGGTTGGGCACTTTATTCCAAGTCATCTCAATAGCAAAAATAATTTATGTAAAAAAATAAGTACTCGTGTTTATAAAGTAATAAACACAAGTTATCTATTTTATTTGTCCATTACTGTTGATAAATTGAGGGACATTTATGTTGGATAAAAAATTTAAACAACCTCAACATGTAAATGTAGTGTTGAGCTCATAAATCAGAGGTAATGTAAATCTTGTCTGGATGTTACAGGGACAGATGAACAGATGTGTGTTTATCCGGTGGAGAGTGGCTCATGAAGCTGAATGCTGCCATCAAAGGCTTTGAGTGAGTATACTACAGAAATGAATAACAACAACTATTTAAATACTAAGTTGTAGTTTATTTTAATTATTGTAATTTCAAACAGAGCTATTACAGCACTTTTCTGATTCTTGATTTCTGTGCATTTGCTGCAGATCTTTTGTGGTGTAGCAGGACCTGCAAGGGAAGATGATGGCGGCATTTGTGGAAAAAAAAAAAACATTTTTGTCTTCTAAATAATACTGAAATCAAATGACATTGTGTGGTTGAAATGACTGCTTTTGTGTTATGTTTGTGCATTTTTGTAGGATCTGAAATGTCAGCAGACTGGTGTGAGCACTGAGGATGAGGAGCCCAGAGCTGAATCCTGGAGATGGTGCCATGGACGAGACCCTCCATCACTCCACCTGCCCTTACGAGACCCTCCATCACTCCACCTGCCCTTAGGAGACCCTCCATCACTCCACCTGCCCTTACAAGACCCTCCATCACTCCACCTGCCCTTATGAGACCCTCCATCACTCCACCTGCCCTTACAAGACCCTCCATCACTCCACCTGCCCTTAGGAGACCCTCCATCACTCCACCTGCCCTTACAAGACCCTCCATCACTCCACCTGCCCTTATGAGCCCCTCCATCCCTCCACCTGCCCTTATGAGCCCCTCCATCCCTCCACCTGCCCTTACGAGACCCTCCATCACTCCACCTGCCCTTAGGAGACCCTCCATCACTCCACCTGCCCTTACAAGACCCTCCATCACTCCACCTGCCCTTATGAGCCCCTCCATTACTCCACCTGCCCTTACAATACCCTCCATCCCTCCACCTGCCCTTAGGAGACCCTCCATCACTCCACCTGCCCTTAGGAGACCCTCCATCACTCCACCTGCCCTTATGAGCCCCTCCATCCCTCCACCTGCCCTTACGAGACCCTCCATCACTCCACCTGCCCTTAGGAGACCCTCCATCACTCCACCTGCCCTTACAAGACCCTCCATCACTCCACCTGCCCTTATGAGCCCCTCCATCACTCCACCTGCCCTTACAAGACCCTCCATCACTCCACCTGCCCTTATGAGACCCTCCATCACTCCACCTGCCCTTACAAGACCCTCCATCACTCCACCTGCCCTTACAAGACCCTCCATCACTCCACCTGCCCTTAGGAGACCCTCCATCACTCCACCTGCCCTTATGAGACCCTCCATCACTCCACCTGCCCTTATGAGACCCCTCCATCACTCCACCTGCCCTTACAAGACCCTCCATCACTCCACCTGCCCTTACAAGACCCTCCATCACTCCACCTGCCCTTATGAGACCCTCCATCCCTCCACCTGCCCTTATGAGACCCTCCATCCCTCCACCTGCCCTTGCAAGACCCTCCATCACTCCACCAGCCCTTATGAGCCCCTCCATCCCTCCACCTGCCCTTATGAGACCCTCCATCCCTCCACCTGCCCTTATGAGACCCTCCATCCCTCCACCTGCCCTTGCAAGACCCTCCATCACTCCACCTGCCCTTACAAGACCCTCCATCACTCCACCTGCCCTTAGGAGACCCTCCATCACTCCACCTGCCCTTATGAGACCCTCCATCACTCCACCTGCCCTTATGAGACCCCTCCATCACTCCACCTGCCCTTACAAGACCCTCCATCACTCCACCTGCCCTTACAAGACCCTCCATCACTCCACCTGCCCTTATGAGACCCTCCATCCCTCCACCTGCCCTTATGAGACCCCTCCATCACTCCCCCTGCCCTTACAAGACCCTCCATCACTCCACCTGCCCTTATGAGACCCTCCATCACTCCACCTGCCCTTATGAGACCCTCCATCACTCCACCTGCCCTTGCAAGACCCTCCATCACTCCACCAGCCCTTATGAGCCCCTCCATCCCTCCACCTGCCCTTACAAGACCCTCCATCACTCCACCTGCCCTTACAAGACCCTCCATCTCTCCACCTGCCCTTATGAGACCCTCCATCACTCCACCTGCCCTTACAAGACCCTCCATCACTCCACCTGCCCTTATGAGACCCTCCATCACTCCACCTGCCCTTGCAAGACCCTCCATCACTCTACCAGCCCTTATGAGCCCCTCCATCCCTCCACCTGCCCTTACAAGACCCTCCATCACTCCACCTGCCCTTACAAGACCCTCCATCACTCCACCTGCCCTTACAAGACCCTCCATCACTCCACCTGCCATTATGAGACCCCTCTATCACTCCACCTGCCCTTACAAGACCCTCCATCACTCCACCTGCCCTTATGAGACCCCTCCATCACTCCACCTGCCCTTATGAGACCCTCCATCACTCCACCTGTCCTTATGAGACCCTCCATCACTCCACCTGCCCTTGCAAGACCCTCCATCACTCCACCAGCCCTTATGAGCCCCTCCATCACTCCACCTGCCCTTACAAGACCCTCCATCACTCCACCTGCCCTTACAAGACCCTCCATCACTCCACCTGCCCTTACAAGACCCTCCATCACTCCACCTGCCATTATGAGTCCCCTCCATCCCTCCACCTGCCCTTACAAGACCCTCCATCACTCCACCTGCCCTTATGAGACCCCTCCATCACTCCACCTGCCCTTATGAGACCCTCCATCACTCCACCTGTCCTTATGAGACCCTCCATCACTCCACCTGCCCTTACAAGACCCTCCATCACTCCACCTGCCCTTAGGAGACCCCTCCATCACTCCACCTGCCCTTACAAGACCCTCCATCACTCCACCTGCCCTTATGAGACCCTCCATCACTCCACCTGCCCTTACAAGACCCTCCATCACTCCACCTGCCCTTAGGAGACCCTCCATCACTCCACCTGCCCTTACAAGACCCTCCATCACTCCACCTGCCTTTATGAGACCCCTCCATCACTCCACCTGCCCTTACAAGACCCTCCATCACTCCACCTGCCCTTACAAGACCCTCCATCACTCCACCTGCCCTTAGGAGACCCTCCATCACTCCACCTGCCCTTACAAGACCCTCCATCACTCCACCTGCCTTTATGAGACCCTCCATCCCTCCACCTGCCCTTACAAGACCCTCCATCACTCCACCTGCCCTTATGAGACCCCTCCATCACTCCACCTGCCCTTATGAGACCCTCCATCCCTCCACCTGCCCTTACAAGACCCTCCATCACTCCACCTGCCCTTATGAGACCCCTCCATCACTCCACCTGCCCTTGCAAGACCCTCCATCACTCCACCTGCCCTTACAAGACCTTCCATCACTCCACCTGCCCTTATGAGCCCCTCCATCCCTCCACCTGCCCTTACAAGACCCTCCATCACTCCACCTGCCCTTACAAGACCCTCCATCACTCCACCTGCCCTTACAAGACCCTCCATCACTCCACCTGCCCTTATAAGACCCCTCCATCACTCCACCTGCCCTTAGGAGACCCTCCATCACTCCACCTGCCCTTACAAGGCCCTCCATCACTCCACCTGCCCTTATGAGCCCCTCCATCCCTCCACCTGCCCTTACAAGACCCTCCATCACTCCACCAGCCCTTATGAGCCCCTCCATCCCTCCACCTGCCCTTACAAGACCCTCCATCACTCCACCTGCCCTTACAAGACCCTCCATCACTCCACCTGCCCTTATGAGACCCCTCCATCACTCCACCTGCCCTTGCAAGACCCTCCATCACTCCACCAGCCCTTATGAGCCCCTCCATCCCTCCACCTGCCCTTACAAGACCCTCCATCACTCCACCTGCCCTTACAAGACCCTCCATCACTCCACCTGCCCTTACAAGACCCTCCATCACTCCACCTGCCCTTAGGAGACCCTCCATCACTCCACCTGCCCTTACAAGACCCTCCATCACTCCACCTGCCCTTATGAGACCCCTCCATCACTCCACCTGCCCTTATGAGACCCTCCATCACTCCACCTGCCCTTACAAGACCCTCCATCACTCCACCTGCCCTTATGAGCCCCTCAATGCAATTCATTCTGGGGTAATATTAATTTTTAATATTAATGATACTTAAATTTTTCAAGTATAAAATCAACAGTTTTCTCCAAAGCCGAACCTTCGCACACCTGCCTTTTGTGTAGACATTACAAACGCTGAGGAAAACCGTTCTAGGTAGGGCTGTTGAGTTATGTTATGAGGTATATATATATATATATATATATATATATATATATATATATATATATATATATATATATATATATATATATATATATATATATATATATATATATATCATGGGTTTGCATACATAATATGAGATTTTATACACAGGAAAAAAGAACCTACAAGGTTGAATTTCTTAATATATATATTCTTAAATTATTAATTACAATACTTAAAAAAAAAAGAACTTTTTTTTTTTTTATTTATTTATAGGCCTAGACCTGAGGGATGAAACGAGAGTTAAATTCAACAAGAAAAAAAGGAAAACATAAAGCAGTTAGCCACTTTTGCTTGTGGGTGAAAATGTTTGGATATAAAATAAAGAAATTAACAACATATTTAAGAGATGACAATTTTAGGGTTTCGTAATAAAATAAATAATATCGGATAAAAAGATAAAACGGTGGGTCACATTAGTAGGGTTAAATATAAGAACTTAAATCAACCCTAAATGTATTCACAAAATAAATGGGCAGCAGTTTCTTCAAAAAGACCACAAAATGAGTAAGTTTATCAAGATATTTACAGACAGATGAATTAAACGTGTCGTTCAAATATTTTAAGTTGTTGGGCATGTGATACGCGTCATAGGTCACATATGATAACGTCAACAAGGCAGATGCCCGGGTTCGCATTCATACTCAACGAGATCTGGCTATAAAGTACCTACTCTTTTAGCGCTCGTTAAGTAAGTACTTATTGAAATTAAGTACCTACTCATTGAGTATGCGGTTTCGAACAGCGGATGTCATCAAAGTCGTTGATCCATATTGGCAGAATTGAGAGACTGTACATTTTGAAATGCTAATTTTGTCAATTATTTTAGAGCACACTAGTTTATAGATAACAGTAATGCTAACATATTCACACTAAAAGCCAAAAAATAAAAAATAAAATATTTCATGGGGACTTTAAATACATAACACCTCGCCCGTTATGATTACTTGTATTTACAATGTCAATTTGTTATATCATAACTATATTTAGTTATTTAAATGAATGTACTCGTGGCGTGTTTATAGTGTTTTATGCCAAGAATGTTTTTATTTACTTGTAGCCTACATTCCCTCGAAAAGAATGTACCACCTGGCTGGAAAACTTCACAACTCTGCTGCTGGTAACGTGTGTGGTCCTCGACGCCCCCCGTACGCGTCTAATGGTACAGTCCGGTGAATAGCGTTCAGTGTGGATTCAGGGAGCGGCGGGGGAGACTCATTTACCGCGAGCAGCGCGAGCGTGTCGGGACGCTGAGATGACGAGCCCCGAGAATAACTCAACAAACGCGACGAAAACACGTTCATAGGTTTGTGCCCTTTTTAACATATCAAGACCTTTAATAACAAATCGGTATTGTTTTGGACAGGAATCGCTCGTAGAATTTGGGCACTAACGTTACTTTTGGTGGAACTCATGAAAAGAAGAGAAACATATTTGGAACTTGAAGAAACGTGCGGTTTTGATGCACATGAACTAAATCCATCTCATCTCTTTTGCGTTGTACTGGAACTGAGGAGGTAAGGAAGCTCATCCTGAATGAAAGAACAAAGAAAAATGTGAGACTTTACGTTCAACGGTCGTTTGAGAAGCGCGTTCGCGTTCCTTTCATCTCTGTGGAGAGAATTGCTTTCACGCAGTTTGATTTATATCGCTTCAAAATGTTCAATGGTGGATTATTGCGTTTGCTTCAACTTCAGGGGAAACACAAGAATATGTGTAACCTGACTCTCTGTGTTTTACTCATCCTGACGTGTTCCTGCTCATCTTTATCTTTATGTCCTGCCCATTGCTCGTGCGAAAGCACAGTGGTGAACTGTGTTAGCCAAAACTTGAGCTCCATCCCACAACCCCTTCCAGAAAACATCACCACACTTAACCTCAGTGGAAACAATATAAGGATTCTGAACAATGAATCTTTCCCCAAGCCCTTGGAGCATTTAACACACCTTTATGTGTCTGGAAGCCAAATGGAGCAATTGGACTCTATGGTGTTTAAAAACTTGCCAAGTCTGCGTTTACTAGACCTCAGCAACAACAGGATTTCAGAGTTTAACGTTGAGGCTTTACCTCAAGACAGCAAGATTGAGGTTTTAAACCTCAGCAAATCCTTATACAATAACTCCTACATGGGTGTGTTTGCAGTTATTTTCAAACGCAGCCTATCTAAAGTTTCCCATCTTGATTTGTCCAATAATAACCTGGTGATCCTTCCGGAGGGCATATTCACAGATTTGTCAGACTTAACTGTTTTGGATTTGAGGAACAACACCCTTGTTTCATTCGGGAATGAGACATTTGTGAATCCTGCACTTAAAGAGTTGGACTTAAGAGACAACTCGTTAAAATTCCTGTCAAACGTGACCCTGGCGGAGCTCAGTTTGATCCCTGATTTGCGAGTCAGTCTCTCAGGAAACCCCTGGCGCTGTGATTGCCACATCGAGGACATGTTGATTTGGTTAGAGAGACATGACTTTGTGGTGGACAAATTAAACTTGACCTGTTCTTACCCAAAAGAACTGAAAAATGCACCACTTTTACATCTAGAACAAACACATATCCCATGCTGGAGCAACAATGGAGATATGGATCGTGCTCTGGAGCCCTCATATGTGTTTTTGGGGATGGTTCTTGCCCTCATTGGGGTCATTTTCCTCGTGGTCCTTTACCTTAACAGGAAAGGAATCAAGAAGTGGATTTACAATATCCGAGACGCGTGCAGAGATCATATGGAGGGATACCATTACAGATACGAGATCAACTCAGACCCACGGCTAGCCAACCTCAGCCTCAACTCCGATGTGTGACGAGACATTCTTGGAAAACTGGCTTGCACAACTGGCACGCAATGATCTGACTCTAGCTTTGCATGAATACATATATAACTGTAGAGGTTTGCTGTGACATGCATTCTTTTCTGTCGGATAGGACGGTAACTGGATTCTGCAAGGATCAACCCTGTTATGCTCGCCTTCAGCTCAATCATATATGCTGGTGTGTTGCTATAATGTTGTCCAGTGATGCATGAATCAAGAACATTTACAATTCATATTTCCCTTTTTTATACAATGGATGATGGGACTGTGGATGGGTTTGTCTTTTCTGATGAAATCCGAAATTCTGATTACAGAGTAACCGGCAAAATGTCTGAACAAACTGTAATTGTTTAATGTTATTTTTATAGCTTAATTAATTTCTTCTGCAAAAAAAAAAAAAAATACTGCCATGCATGTATTTAAGTATTTTTTCATTGATGTAAAATTATGGCAATATCCACTTTTTTATGATGAGTTATTTGGTTTTATATTTACATTTGTTGACTGGACATAGATCAACTTTTTTCTCGGGATGCCCTGTTGAATTAAAGGTCTTGCACTGATCTTTTTTTCTCCAGTCCAGTGATTTTTAGGTTTAGAGAGGTGCGTAAAGTTAATGACACTTCATAACCACTACTTGATTACATTATCTGGTAAATAGGTCTATCACATATACCCAGTTTCACATTGAAGACTGTTTTATAGTATTTGCAAAACTGTTTATTATCCTTCAGGCTGTGAGGATAGACCACAGTAAAACAGGACCTTACATCTACTCAAGGTGCTGAAGCTGAAGAGATTTGCATAACAATCAAAAACATCTGTTTGTGAGAGGCCTAATGCGGATCCTCGCATTATATTAAAATGACAAACATTATAGACATTCATGCAACGCTAATCATGCCTGATCATTTCCAGAAACAGAACTAATAGCCAGCATTTATTAGCTTGTTATTTGTGATGTTTATGCTTGTGAAGCACTGCACATGAGTTAGCATGAAATTAAAATGGACTTCTTAATGCACATACCCTGGTCTTGTTGGGCATGTTTTTTTGAAAAATTATTTATTTATTTTTTTTCCGTTTTTATCAGTGTAATCATTTTGCTATCTCTGATACACAATTTTTTTTTTCAGCCAACATCAGAAAACTTTGAAGCCCCTTAGGGCTGTTTTTGTAAAAAAAAAAAAAAAATGTGTTGTTTGCATCCTATCTCATTTTTTTACCGTCGCATTGTCCCTCCCCTCGAAACCACCTCATTTCAATCTTTTACACAACACTCACTTGTAAAGATTCAATTAATTTCTGATGAAAAAAAAAACCTAATTTAAATTGTTGCATTTGCTAATATGTTGGACTACACAACTAAAAACAGCATTGCACATTGACTTGAGACACAAGCTATGCTCTCATATGTTGGATTCATTGGCTTTTCTGTCCATAACATGCAGGCAGTGGTTTGAGATTCAACAATAAGAAAATATGCTGTAAAATAATGTTACAGATGGTGTGATTTCAGTGTAACACTGGTAGCAGAACCTGAGCTGAGTGCCATATGAGCTACTTTTGTGGCCCACACAAACAATAGCAAAAATATACATTTTTTTCCCATTCATCATTTGACCCCAAAAATTCTCTGCTCTCATTTATCTTTGAATGATGGGGGAAAAAAAATCATTGTGATGTAGCTTGCCAAAAAAAAAAAAAAATAATAATAATGATTTTGTGTTCAATAACATGAAATATTTATTAACAAAGGCCTTGTTTTGTCTGTAGTTTTATAGTGATTCGAATTGTAACCATATTCCTGGTTTGGATGTCGTGACATGAACTCTGATCAGGTCCATGAAGTTAACCGTCCAAAACACATTTAGCATTCAAGGAATGCAGTGCATCAGTATGTGTGTTAACTGGCAATTGCACCATTGACCTTGGCATTGCAATTGCCATTTGATCTATGCAGGCAAACATCTTCCAGAGTAAGGTAAAGTTCATCTGTTTCAATGCCACATTTGAAAATAACTCCACCTGAAAGTATATTCCCACCGAACTAAAACAAACAGCATCATGTGCCTCCAATGAATGGGCCAAGCATCCACATATGTGTACTTGCATAGTATGTTTGTGGCCTAGTGTAGCATTAATGACAACTTTCCAACTGTTTGATGGATTGTTGACATCGTTGGTCTGAGCAAGAGCTTGATGGCTGCATCAAATGTGGCTCTTTGTGTTCAGTTTAATCTGGCAGCCGATGACACTCCAAGGATTCCTCTCTCTTTCCCTGGAGGAAAGGGCTTGGTCGCCCCTCTCCAGGGAAGGAACAGGTGCTTGCTATCTCACGTTTCCACGGTGACAATCTCGAACTTATGAACTCTCTGTGCGGCAGGTGACTCTCGGCAGACTTTTAATAATGAGTTTGAGTTACGTAGCTCAGACATGCTTGGTAGAGCAGGTGTAATTTGGATGGAGCCATAAAAGCTGTTGTACAAGAGAACCTTTAAAGAGGGAGGGAAGGAGGGGGGGGGGGGGTGCTTTCACTTTGCTATCCTCTTAATAACCCCTTGTGCATAGTAAACCTGGGCCCGTATCCCTAAAGAATTTTTGTGCAAAAAGTGGCTCCTAGCGGCCAAATTCTAAGAAAATTCTCAGAGTCATGACGTTTTCTTAGAATTTCCCCTAAAAGTGACACGCAAATCCCAGTTAATATAAAAGCTATTCCTCAAGATTCCTAGCGCTTAAAAGGGCTCCTAAGGCGAGATCTGCTAAGAGCAGGGAAGAGGACTTTTAGTGGCTTAGGAGTTCCCCTAAGCAGCTGCACAAAATGGCCAACAGAGGAGGCAACCTTTATGTTCGTTCACCAACTGGGCCAGCAACAAACCTTGCTCCTCAGTCCAGTTCGGCTTGCGATTCCTTTTTTTCTCCATTTTCTGTGTTTGTAGGATATTTGTTAACAAGCCTTCATAAATAGGCCAGCCAGCAATCACAGACATTGATAAAAGCTGAGCCGTGTTACCCTCGTTAAGACCACACTGAGTTGTAACGTTGCAATTTCTACTTCATTAAGGACAGCCCCTTGAGATAGGCCATCTTGTTTTCAATGGGGTCCATATGGGAGTGAAAGTACAAAATATGCCAGCTAGGATATTAATGTGAGCAAATAAGACACGAATCAATATTTGAACAGGGTGTAATGAGCTTAAGTTTTCACATATTTTAGATTCTAATGTTAGGCTATAACCCCTACAGCTTACTATTCATTTTTCAGATATTTTCTTGAATGTGAAATATTTACAATTACAGTCTGCATAAGATTAGAGTGTATAATTATGTTTATTGATCTGAGGGTACATCCTTTGCTCATTATCACCAAAAGTTCATTTTCATCAAACTTGTAGGATCAACCAATCACGGCTTTTGAAATGATGACTCATACCTAGCAACGGGGTCAACCACACCTCCTCACTAAGATAGGATTTTCCATCCATTCCTTGCTCAGAGTTCACTGAAAATGTTCTGGAATCACTTCTAAGCTAAAACTCCTGGCAAGGAATTTTTAGGTTAAGTTAGGAGCTCTCTGAGAGGATTCTCAGAATCTTTAGGGATACGGGCCCTGGACTCCAAATAGATGAAAGTAGCATTGCATATTTCAGTGTTTTTTCCCCTTACTTTGTCTTTTGACACTGTAGTAGAATCTGCTTCTCCTCCCATCACTCCCAGCTGCTTTTGTCCTCACTGTGTTGTCATCTGTTTTCCAATCGATGCGCTTACTGTCCGTTTAGTTTGAATGTTTAACCAGGAATACATAGCCTGCAGCATGAGATTCACATTCCCTTTCATTATTTCATTCTAGGGCTTGCCTAGGCTCGCAAAGCGGGGACATGGCACAGAGTCTGGCCCATAGTGCAGCTTATTCACGCCCACTGGAAGAGGACGTCATCTGACTGATATGTAAAGTCTGGACCTGTCAAAATACCCACTTTTTTGGGCTTGGCCACTTGAGTTCACGTGACCGGAAGTAAGGCTGCGCTTAAAAGTATTGCTAAGTTATGAAACGCATGCTGTTGCTGATGTAGAAAAGTTCATGCATTCATGCCTTCAAGACTAGATTACTGTAATGCATTACTGGTGTGATGTCCTGTAGGTTCCATAAACTCCTTAACACAAAACTTGAGCATATTACCCAAATTGAATCGTCGCTTCATTAGCTACCTGTTTTGTTCTGAAGAATGTTGTTGTTTTGGTTGTTTGCTGATATTTTATTGATCCTTTACAGGAAATTACATTGTCATGGCAGTTTCAACACACACACACACACAAAATCACAGCACCACACATTACAAACAAGTCATTTCTGACTCTGTACTGATCTGCAATATAAAAATGAAAAAGAAAGATATATAAAGATTAACAAGAAATAAGAAATGAGCTTTGACGTACTAAGATAAGAATGTGCAAATGATGTTATCATAGCACATTAAACTGTCTGATAGAAAGGACTTCCTGCTGCGCTCAGACTTGCACGTTGGTGCGATCAGTGTGTGACTGAAGGTGCTGCTGGTAATCACCCGAGGGCCTGGAGTGGATGTGAGAAATCGTTCATTATTGATCTCCGCTTAGAGAGTATTCTTCGCTCCGCCACCTGCTGGACCGTGTAGAATTTAGTCCCTACAACAGAGACAGTCTTCTTAATCAGTTTGTTGATTCTGTTTCTGTCTCCTGTACGGGCACACTCTCCCCAGCACACCACAGCACTGGCCACCACTGTCTGGTAGGTAGACGTTAGGGATGGGCATTTTCTTGCACTTAACTGCATTTCATGAATAAAGTGACTCCAGGCATCACTGCAGTGCGTTTCAAGTCCAGTTTCACTTTATTTTGCCGGTCTGGAAGGCGTGCTGTCTAATGCTAACCAATCAGACCTCAGGAACCACTCCAAATGCTGCAATAACCAATCAGAAAAAATATAGAGAGAAATATATTTTTTAAAGTTAGTGCGATCATCTTTTTCATGATTGATCGTCACTGTCACGAACGAGTACTTGAGTACTCTTACCCATCCCGAGTAGATGTTGCACAGTAGGGGACGACAGATGTTGAATGACCTCAGCCTCCGTAAGAAATGAAGTCAGCTTTGACCCTTCTTGTACACCGTCTCCATGTGGCTATTCCAGTCCAGCTTGTTGTCGAGCTGCTCACCAAAGTGTGCTCACTGTGGCTGGAGACCATCTCCACCTCAATGCCCTGGATGGTGATCGGAATTGATTGTCCTCCTCCTCCTAATATCCACATCCATCTCCTCAGTTTTTGAGATGTTAAGGTGGAGATGGTTGTGTGTTGTTCCAGACCATAAAGTCCTTCATTGTTTTCCTGTACTCCTCCTCACCTCCCTTAATTACTGATCAATAGATTATAAAATACTATGAAGCACTTAGTAAGTCTAGCTTCTCACTAAGCCGCGTTTCCATTACAGATTTGCGCAAATGTTTTGCGCTATTATTTAAATATCGCAAAAAAACTATTGCGAAATGGCGGCGTTTCCATTAACCGATGTTATGCGACTAATGGTGCGTTCACACCGAACGCGAATAGCGTGTCAGGCGCGAGTGATTTCAATGTTAAGTCAATGCAAAGACGCGTTACGCGCGTAAAAATTCCTGCGACGCGAATGAGGCGTTTAGTGTCCTGGAGGGTGATCCTCGCTCCGATGCGGGACAGCAGGTCATCGAACTGGATGCGGGACAGGCGGAAGTACCGCTGAAAGCGGCCGTCATCCAGGCGCAGCTCCTGGAGCAAATGATGAAACTCGCCGAACTGGGTTCGCCTCCGAAGGGTCTGGTGGACCCAAATACGGCGACGGTGATCCCTACGCCGCTGTTCTGCTCTCCAGAGCAAATACAGAGCGGTGACTCTCTCGATAAATGACCGATCAACAACAGACATCTTGTAAAAATATGCCCGCCAACGGGGTTCGAAACTTTTGAAACTTTCGCTTCTGACGCGTGTAAATTTCGCTTCAAACTTTTGATTTTACGTGCGTCAATTTCGCTCTTGACGCGCGAATGCACACAAAGTGGTCAAGCGTATAACTAGACGCGGCAGGCGCGAATTTGACGCGCTATTCGCGTTCGGTGTGAACGCACAGTAAAACGTCCTTTTTTCTCTCGCGATAAGTCATTCCAAAAATCACGGCAATGGACGTTGGTTATAATATCACAGCCACCGCATTAGACATTATTATTATTATTATTAATGGAAGGAGACGTGGCGTGTTATCCAAGCATTAATGGCATGGAAAGACCCCGAACGACACATATAAGGAGTTTCTGGGTGTTTCGCCCTCATTTCTGCTCCGAGGATTTGATTGTGGCATTTCTTTGAGATTTAGAATCCAGTATTCCTATAGGCTAATTATTGTTTCTTTTATGAATTTAATAAAGAATTCTGTCTTGTATTCTGTCCAAACAATCCATGTCGGCTACTTTTGTGTCCATTCGGTTTTCCTTTTTTAACCCCTAATTGAAAAACGAAAAATTAACGGTTGTTGTCTTTTTAAAACGCAAAGTTGAACACCAAAATTTTATTTTGAACTGGCTACACCAACTGCTGCGAAAAAAGTAAATATCGATGAATTTTCAGATTTTTGTTTATGACTTTTTTCCCCTTTATTAAACATTTAAAATATTCACAAATTAATATGGAAAACGTCGATTTTACTGGTTTTCTAAGGCCAAATTAGATGAGATCCAAATTCCTGAATGAGAAGAGCCATTAATATTATTAATAAACTATTGTTTTCTAAGTGTCGGCTAAAATCACATTTCCATCTCCGCTGTTAAGCAGATGCGCTTTTAGAGAGAAATGCACCTTTCATACGGATTACATAATCAGAAGGTATTAGCTTTCGATTCAAATTTGTTCGTTTTAAAGTGGACATTTCAAGCTTTAGCCTACATAGGCTATATTTTGTTTCAGTTTTCGCCCTCCAGTTTACGGAGATCATGAAAGTGTGTCTGATTGTTTCTTTTATTTTACAAAAGCACAGCGTTTTCTTGTTATTGTTTACACAAATAAAAGTAGTTGAGAATAATGTATTATTATTTTCTGTATGATCAGAAATGATAGAGTATTTTAAGTTGTTTCCACTGTTGATAGGAAAATGCAAGTGTTCGCGCCCGCGCCTCCTTGCCATGCAGTGCGCGCTCCACACTCAGATTTGTTCCTTTTTTTGCATAAAAGCGTCTTCTAAATATAGCCTATTAAATGTTATAATAAAATAATATAAAATTATTATTATTTGCGTAGCTATACATGGACTTCAAACACACCGCGTTTAAGTCAGGTGACTGTAAATGCGCAAAAACTGTTTCCATTGCAGTTTTGCGAAATATTCCTTTTTCGAATTGCCTGAAAAACCACCTCATGAGAGCGTAACAACTTTTTTTGCGATAAATGGGAGTTTTTGCGAAATTGACGTGTTTCCATTAAGCATATTTTCAATTCGCAATTTCAATTTGCGCAATTTGAAGGGTAATGGAAACGCGGCTACTGTTTGATCTTCTATCATTCCATAATCTGGCACACTCATTACGGTTGCAAAGCCTCTGTGGATCTTCTCTGAAGTAAGCTGTCTAGAAATGTTTGTTACCCACTCTCTGTAACGATGCATGCAGGGAAGCTGAAGACAGAAGACTCAGGTTCTCACAAAACACTAGTAAGTTTAATTCATACTCAAAAAGCAAGCAAACAGGCAGTGCAAACACATCTTAACATAACAGAGATTGGACCAAGAGTGAAGGCAAGGGTGAGGCTTAAATGAAACAAACTGAAACGAGCTAATAAATGACACACAGCTGAAACCAATGAACTAATAATGATGGAAACCATGGAAACTGAACAAAGGAACATGATCAAAACAGGGAAACAGATCAAAAACAAACATACTGTAACCCTGACACTCTCACAGTTTATAGCGTAGACTAACGACTAGTATAGATAATATCACTCTGGTTCTAGCCTTTACTGACCACTGCCTGCGTCTTTAACTTTAAAGACGTTAAATTAATCATTTTCTTTACAATTAAAGCATTGTCATCATAGACATCTTTGTTTGAGGGTTTTTGTTCTTTTCCTCATAGTTGCATTTGCTGTGTTTACTAGAGGTAGTAGGTAGTAGTTGAAAAGTTATAATTATTTTATTACTTATGATTACTACTTAGTTCCTATAATTATTAGAATGTCTAAAATTGACTATAGAAATAAAGTGTAATCAGGGATTATTATTTAAGATGCTTTGAAAATATATTGTGAAAAGCTTAAAAAAATGTAATTGATTTGTCTCAAATGCATATAGTGGCATATATACTGACATACTCATAGAGCATCCCTAGTCCTAATTCTAGATCCCATGTCGCTAATTATGACATTAAGTGAAAAGCTCCTCCTGCTTAATATGGAGTTATGATGCATTTTACAGTGCCAGTTCATCCCTCCCTGCTGAGTTTAATTAAATGACCATTACAATAAATGAATACAAATACGTGTCGACAGCCATGCCATTCTATTGAGGCAAGATTCCTGGGCTCCACAGGGATAACAGGAGAACAAAATGAGACATGTGCCTGGAGAAAGAAAAGGATGGCCTTCATTTATTCTGGTAAAACACTGTTCTCAACCCTTAAAATAATATCTTGAAGTTTCCAAGAAAGGTCAGCTATTACTGTGAACAGAGGAGAACTGAAATTCCAATTTGAATGGGTTTGGGCCATAATTGGAAGGCATACTTACTTTTTCAGTCAAAATGAGTGGTATGTCGTTACCATTTCCACTTTCTAGCCTTTTATACCTGCAGAAAATAAATTCAGAGGACCTATTACCACTTAAAGGTACTGTATGTTTGTATTAATTTATTTATTTTTACTGTACTAAAGGATAAAAATACCATATGTTTGCAGATATTTAGGAAACATGTTAAGTTCACATACACGTTTCTCCAAAAAACAATACTACAGCCAGATATTTTACTTTGAAATGTGCGTTCCGTGTCGGGTTTTTGTTTGTCAACGCTACCTCACGACCAATTCGTACGAGTGAGTAAAAGGTGGCTAATTCGTACGATTTGTCTAAACCCTGATTGGTAGGTTTAGGGGCGGGGTCAGGTGTAGGTCATTCGTACGAATTCATACGAATTGGGCAACTCGTAAAATATGTAAGATTTAGCAAAAATTGTATGAATTTGTACGAGTGAGAAATTCCGTGAGATCAGGTTGGGTCTGTGTGATCCCGCCCACTGCCAATTTACCCAATAGTATTTCGACACCCCGGGATGCCAGTTGGCGAAAAACGCAGCATCAAACTGGGCCAGAGATCACAGATTCTACCTGACCTTTTTTAAAAAGCCTCTGCATCCATCTAAAAATCTCTAGGAATGGGAGGATATTAAAACACGGCCAAATCAACTCATCAACTTACGTAAGTCTCCGTGCCTTCCTTTGTCAATTGTGGGGACGGGGTAAACCACCCTCCAATATTTTTGAATTTGGACTGCAGTACCCATTTCAACCGATAGCTGTCAATATTCCATAATGCACCTTTAAAAATGTGTTTGGCTGCAAGTTTTTTTAGTAAAGAATTGTTTGTGTTTAATGCTGTTGTGTTTGACATTTATAAAAGTTTCTGTTTAAAGGTGCTCTAAGCGATGTTGGGTGACGCCACTTCTTGTTGACGTTTGAAGTATTGTCAAACAAAACGGAGGCTAGCTCGACCCTTCCTCCCCCTCACGTTCCTTCTCCTTTTTCCTCTTCTTTGCTATTTGGTCATCGGAACGTTGTCTCTTTGGTCGTGTGTCGGCCATATCAAAATTCAAGAGAATATAATTCTAACGTTAGCCGTTGTTGTTGTCTAGGACATCTGTCCTCTAGCTAACTTCCCTCTTTCTCTCTCCTCCACTCCCCACACCCCCCTTCAAGTGCGCGCACTAACCCCCCAACCTCCACCCCCAAATCATTCTTGTCGGTTATTGGCTGGGACACTGTTTGTGGTCCAGGTTGGCCCAGTTTGTTTTTGTTGCCGTTTGTGGAGCCTGGGCTGTCTACAGAGACCATGTTTTTTTTACAGTGTGTTCAGGGGACAGGCAGCTAGCGGATAGTGAGGAGAAGTTTGCTGTATGTGACAAAAAAGGTTTCAGCCTAAAAAACGTGTGACATCGCTTAGAGCACCTTTAAGTGTTTGTGGTTACCATTGTGCTGAAGAATGATCTTGTGGTTAATTTGTGAGTGGTTATGAGTGCTAAGTGCATACAAGTCAGTGTTAACCTATAAGCAGAGCTGTACTGTTGGCACAAACCCAGCCCAGCTCATCGCACAAGAGCCCTCAACCCACTTTCAAGTACTGTGCTGATAGCGACATGCTGCAGCCACATTTCTGGGGGACGTCATGTTATGGTATTTAAGATTTCTATTTTTAATTGATCTCGATTACAAGATGCCTACACGTTAACCTTTAAAGTGTAGTTGTGCAATGCATAAAGTTTCAAAGAGAAACAGTTTCCTTTGGAGGTGCATTCATACACAAACGCTACTGGACATCTTTAAGTATTATAAAGTATTATAACAGAAACAGCTATAATCGAGCTGCAGTCTTTATCTGTCTTTCTAAATAGTCACTTTTGAAGGATTAAATACACGTTGGCCCCTCGTTAACGCAAATCATTTATCAATATGGATGTGAGCGATGGCTACAGCGATGACTCACGTCATGGTTTCAGCTCATGTATGCAAGCTTTTGAGTTAGCGTGATTGCCTGCAGCATAGTAAATCTCGAGAGTTGTAATGAGCATTTTGTTAATTTAGATTGTTTTCCTGACCTGCAACCAACGCTTTTTAACCATTCATTATCCGTTAAACAAAAAGATTAGATTAATTAGATTAATTAAGACAAGATTGTCAATTTAAAAATTAAATTGAATTAGAATATAGTTGTCTGTGACCCATTAAAAATACCACAATTTTTTTAAATAAATAACATGCTCCACAAACAAGTTCACAGAAACTGAGAAGGCAGAAAGTGCATTGTTTTCTTTATCTCTTTATTTTATTAAATCTAACTGATCATGCAAGCGCCTCACACGTGCACACACAACATACCAGTTCTACCTTTGCTAACTTGACATTTCAGCGAGTTTATCATCAAACCAAAATGCAGTAATTGTACAGCGTGCCCAACCAAACACATATTTTGGATGAATTACAAATTTTCAAGGATGATGTTTTACGTGGATATTGGTTAGGACATGACTAAAATGTGTATGAATAGCTATCTCAACTCTACACCCATCACACAACGAGTCTATATTTGGGGAAAATTTTGCTAACTTTGCTTTTGTCCAGTGTAGGCGGTAGAATACTTTAAATTGAATAATTGTATGTCTATTGTGGCTATTATATATATATATATATATATATATATATATATATATATATATATATATATATATATATATATATAAAAAATTAACAGCCCAATCATACATACTATAGAATGGTGCACAAACAAATTTATAAGGAAAAAACTGTAAATAATAAATCAGCTCCATATTGGATTCCAGCGATCAAGGGATTAGTGCGTTCAGTTTAAACACATTGTAAGGGTTCTGCCAGTAGTGGGCGCTCGTGCAACGTAAGCAATGACGTACATCTGTGTGAACGAGACAGGGAAGTTTGCGAGGGAAGGGCATAAACAATTGGACGTGAATGTTTAGGGCATGACGATAAATGAAGCATTTTTTTGAGCCGCCACATTTATCAACATACAATCATTCAAGTTTCAAGTTAAATGATTTATATAGCACCATTAAAACAGCAACAGCTTACCAATGTGTTTTACAACATCAGATAAAATAAATAAAAGGCAAAGGAAAAAAAATTAGAAATTTTTATTGATGAGAATCCTTTCAAATTTCTGAAAGAGAAAAAAAAATCTAAAGACAATTAAATCAAATTTAAACATCATAAAAAAAATAAAGAAAAAGGAAGTAAAAAATTTAAATTCCCATTTAAAATCAGGGACAAAGGCTATAACAAAAAATGAAAATCTAAATGACCAACAGAAGTAAAATGCAAAAATTGATCATCAAGGGACATTAAAAGCAATAGAAAAATTTGTTTTAAGTAAAGATTAAAAAATCTGTAATGTAAGTGCAGACCTAATGTTAGCTGGTAAACTGTCCCAGAGATCATTCACACAATGGGATTGGCAACATACAAATATTTCATGAATCACATGCACGTGAACCCTGTCGTAAGATAATTTCTGTGTTCGAATCTGCGCTTTTTACATTAGTTTGATAAATGAGGCCCATTGCATCACCCTCTTTTTGAGCAAACTGAATAATGTGTATATATGTACTGGATGAAGCTTCATTATCTCTGTCTGTCCTACTTCGAAAACAACAGATTGATGTGATTTCAGATAGACTAAAATGTTTACAGCTCAGCACTGAACTCGGAAGACTGGTGGAAATATTTTGCATGAGTCATATGGACTAATTAAAGTAAATATGGTCTCTTTGGAGTTTGACAATAAATTAGCATCCACTGTCTTTCTATGAAAAAGAGCAGCTTGCACATTCTGCTTTGAAAAGAACATAATTTGCTATTGCAACAACATGAGGCAAAGTAAATATTAATTTGGGGAAAACTGTCTTTTTAATCAGTAAATGGGAAGTGAATACACAGCGTATCTTTACAGCCAGGGGGTGTCTTTTTTAAGTTTGACATGGATCAGATAGTGTGACTAAGCATGGGTTTGTTCTCTGCTATATACAGCCCTATTTGGACAGGACTAGTTTTCCATGAGGAGATAAATCACCTACTGTTTTATTTATTTTTTAATATTTCCTTTTCACTTACTCCTCTGAGAAATCTAATCCTGTCCAGATAAGTGTCTCGTGTGCTCTTCGTCTGCCCGTCTTTAACAGTCCAGTCATCTCATAAGAAACTACATTTCCCAGCATCCTTCCTGTCCCTCACTGTTACTCTGGTAAAAAGGAAAGAAACACTGTTATTCTATATTCGTCTGCTCATCATTACTCTGACTGCTTTTTTTTCATACACACACAAACATAAATTGGCCCCCCATAT
Source organism: Scardinius erythrophthalmus (assembly GCF_964197995.2). Lineage (NCBI taxonomy): Eukaryota > Metazoa > Chordata > Actinopteri > Cypriniformes > Leuciscidae > Scardinius > Scardinius erythrophthalmus. The sequence goes on from NC_138236.1 coordinate 35,735,840, forward strand.
TTGGAATCATATCGTTCCAAACTACTTTCTGAAACTGTGTGTAATGTGCAGTTTATCCTGTGGTGGTAGTGATGAAAAGATGAATTTATTGTGCTATAGCCTTTTAAACTCCGCAAAGAGGAATTACTCTGACCAATGAAGACAAGCGAAACCACATAAAGAGGCTGCGACACAGGAGTAGTAGTGATGGCCGTTCATGAATGATTCGTCACCCTGTCTGCGTTTTGTTCAGACTTTTAAAACGCAGAATATTAAGCAATGCACTTGATTATAGCCTACATTAATAAGCTCTCTTAGACAAGTTGTGTTGTGTGTAACTTTACTTATGTGCAGCAATTTTACTGACTTAATTTTACTGACTTGATTTGATGACTGAATTTCATTAAGCAAAACGAAATGGCTAATCTTTAAGTCATTTCATTCATTTGAGCGGAGTTAAAATGCAATTTTTCAATAGCTAATTTCTCAGAACACGTCCTCATACACAATCTTTGATCATGTTATGAATTATAAAGTCATTATAATGCAGCCAAAGATAAATTATGACTAACTGTTCATGAGTGACCCACCAATATCACAGAGACAGTGTTTCACATCTTCTGCATATGGAGATACTGGAGAAAAGATACAGGTAAAATTAAATATTTAGTCATGTTCACGTATTGTGAGAAATAATATTAATCTATCCAATTGTACTTATACTGTCACGGAGTCACTCACAACATCCACTCAGCCATCAGCACCAGATCTGCCCCCTCGTTCATCATCACCGGAATTCTAGTCACCTGCACCTGTTCACCCTCATCACCATATCAAGCCTGCACTCCCTTCAGTTCACTGTCTGGTCTCACGTTACACAGACTCTTCATGCTCTCACCAGAGATTACCAGCATTCCTGTACCTGATCTTCGTCTTCGTCTGCGGATCCTCATTACCTCCCTGTGTCTTCGTTCTCAGATCTACATCATCATCAACCTCACTTCCTTCATCTTCATTTGTGTTACAGTCAGCTAAGTCCTACGTGTCTTCTTGCTCTGTCAATAAACTGTTTATTTAACATCCACCGTCTGTTCCCTTCTGTGTCGTGACAGAAGACCAGACCCACCATGCAGAGCACCGCGAGCACGAGTACGAGCACGGATCCGTTTGCCGAACTGGTTCAAGCAGTTCGGCAATCACTGACACCAACTTCTTCTGCTGCTGCCTCTGCCAGTCCCATGGCCCGTCCAAAGACATTCACCGGCGAGGCGGAGGATTGCAGCGGATTTCTCCTTAAATGCTCACTGTACTACGAAATGCAGCCACATCTCTACCCCACGAATCTGCTCACCGCACCAATCCACACTGCATCCTCCGCCCACTGCAACATCTGTCGCTCTTCCAGCACCTGAGCCGATGCAGCTCGACTCCAACCATCTCACTCTTGCGGAGCATCAGCGGAGGATTAACAACCATCTCTGTCTATACTTTGGGGGAGAAGGACACGTTCTACAGAACTGTCCCATCCGACCACCACGCCCAGTGGTGAGTACAGTCCATCTTCCACCTAAAATTGCTCCTTGATGTTCCAGGATGTGTTCAGCAAGCGATTGGCAACCCAACTACCACCACATCGACCATGGGACTGCGCCATCAACCTTACCCAATGGCCAACAGCCATATCACCCTCTAGCCCAAGACTGGTTGCTCACTGAAGCTAAGCAGGGTTGAGCCTGGTCAGTACCTGGATGGGAGACCTCCTGAGAAAACTAGGTTGCTGCTGGAAGAGGTGTTTGTGAGGCCAGCAGGGGAAGCTCACCCTGTGGTCTGTGTGGGTCCTAATGCCCCAGTAGAGTGATGGGGACACTATATTGTCAAAGAGCAACGTCCTTCGGATGAGACATTAAACTGAGGTCCTGACTCTCTGTGGTCATTAAAAATCCCATGGCACTTCTCGTAAATGAGTAGGGGTGTATCCCCGGTTTCCTGGCTACATTCCCTCCAATGGCCCTTGCCAATCATGGCCTCCTAATTATCCCCATCCATTGAATTAACTCTATCACTCTCTCTCCTCTCTTCACCTATAGCTGGTGTGTTGTGAGCGCACTGGCGCCATTGTACTGTGGCTGTCGTCGCATCATCCAAGTGGATCTTGCACACTGGTGGTGGTTGAGGAGAGACCCTGACATGATTGTAAAGCGCTTTGGGTGTACAGTAATACATATGAAAAGCGCTATATAAATGCCTCATTCATTCATTCATTCAAGGGAAGGGTGTACCCGCTGTCCATCCCGGATCAGAAGGCCATGGAGGAGTACATCAGAGAGGCTCTCCAACAGGAGTTCATTTGTCCTTCGACATCCCCTGCCGCTTCCAGTTTTTTCTTCGTGGGCAAGAAGGACGGAGGCTTGCGGCCGTGTATTGATTACCGGATCCTGAACTCACAAACGATCAAGTTTAGTTATCCCCTTCCTCTGGTCCCAGCAGCATTGGAACAGCTGCGTGGGGCTTGCATTTTCTCAAAGCTTGATCTTCATAGTGCCTATAACTTGATCCGCATCCACAAGGGAGACTGGAAGTGGAAGATTTCCTTTGTGACCCCCTCAGGGCGCTATGAATATCAGGTCATACGATATGGGCTGTCCAACTCACCTGCCGTCTTCCAGAACTACATGAACGAAGTATTTAGAGACTTCCTCAACCAGTTCGTCATCGTCTACATGATATACGTCTACGACAATATTTTGATTTACTCCAAAACCCTGTCGGAACATCATCAACATGTGAAACAAGTTCTCCAGCATCTTCAGGATCACCCACTTTACCTCAAGCTAGAGAAATGCGAGTTCCACACTTCTTCCGTCCACTTCCTAGGGTATATCATTGACCAACATGGTTTCCAAATGGACCAGAGGAAGGTGGAATCCATCCAGAACTGGCCACAACCCACCACCATTAAAGAGTTGCAGAGATTCCTGGGATTCGCCAATTTTTACCATCGTTTCATCAAGAATTACAGCTTAATCAGTTCACCTCTCATCTCTCTCCTGAAAAACCAGCCCAAGTCTCTGTCCTGGACACCTCTTGCCCTCCTTTCCTTCGAAGACCTTAAGACAGCATTTGTCTCCGCTCCAGTCCTCCGCCATCCAAACCCTCGACTTTGTCGTCGAGGTCGATGCATTCACCACTCGGAGCAGTGCTGTCGTAGCGACAAGGTGATCCCCTACGCCTCCATCCATGTACCTTCTACTCTAAGAAGCTGTCCCCGGTGGAGCAGAATTACAACATTGGGAATCATGAACTCTTCACCATAAAGCTCGCTCTAGAGGAATGGAGACACTGGCTGGAGGGAGCAACTCACCAATTTGAAGTCATTACTGACCACAGAAATCTTGAGTATTTAAGAGAAGCTAAACGACTCAACCCTTGTTAAGCCTGATGGGCTCTATTATTCACGAGATTCGACTTTGTAGTCACCTACCGACCTGGAAGCAAGAATTGTAAGGCAGACGCACTCTCTTGTCTTCATCATCTGGATCCTAAGCCTGCAACACCTGAACCCATTCTCCCTCCAGCCATGATGGTCAGCCCCATCCAATGGGCACTCGATGACCAAATCCATCAAGCCACTTCGAACCTGCTCCGCCGGGAGGCCCTGAGGCTCTGAGGGACGTATCGCCTCCAGCTGCATTCCCACTTAAGCTCTGTAGCACATGAACTCCTTGTCGCATGTTTGTTTTGGTGTCTTATTCCTGCTGCTGCAGCAAATATAATGTTTATTGTATTTTGCCATGTGATAATCAACTTGTTTTACCTATTACCTATTTCCAGGGTGCCTACTGTACATCTGGCCTAGGACTACAGATGAAAACTAGCCTTTTGGCTAACTCTGGCATATTTTACAGTTGAGCTGTTATGTTAATATGCACTGTCCTTGCAAATAAATAAAATAAATAAATCTTTGTACCATCGGCCTATCGTCTGTCCCTCATGGACTCAGAGCCAGCGAACCCTTTCACTCCTCAGCCAACGCTACTGGTGGCCCTCTATGGCCCAGGATATCTCCCGACACGTCAGAGGATGCTCAGTCTGTGCCATTCGCAACACTCCCCGTCGACTCCCAAAAGGTAAACTCACATCATTACCCATACCCAACCGTCCCTGGTCCAATCTGGGCATCGATTTTATGACCGACCTTCCATCTTCAAACTCCCATACCTGCATCTTCCTCATACTCGACCGGTTCTCCAACTCCTGTAAGCTCATCCCCCTAAAGGACTTTCTACCACCTTTGAAGCCACAGAAACATTATTTCAACACATCTTTCGTCACTTTGGTCTCCCAGAAGACAATATTATTGTCTCAGACAGAGGCCCTCAGTTTATCTCCCGTGTCTGGCAAGCCTTCTTCAAACTTCTCGGTATCACCATCAATCTCTCATCTGGTTATCATCCCCAAACCAACAACCAGACAGAGCGGAGGATCCAAGAAATCGGTAGGTACCTGAGGTCATACTTTATTGGCACTGATCCTCAACAAAGTCGTCTCCATATCGATGTGATGACTCCGTCTTCCAACCAGATGGAACTGGATAATATTCTGAATGTTCTGATCCAATCTGACTTCTGACCTGTAATGCTGCCTGAATCATAATCATACACTGTTCGCTCGTTGGCTAGAGGAGAACTGGCCCCCGCCTGAGCCAGCATGAAATGCTTGAATGTAGACATGTAGAATGTAGTCCATATTTGTGTAGCCTATTACTGTCTGAACAGGGTAGGTTTTAGTTAAAAAACTAAGCATAGTGTTAAAACAATGTAAATCAATGTTCACGCATCTTCCCTGCTGCCGTAGCAGTTTCAAATGATATAAAACTAGTATGTTTGCATAGCGTTCTTCTTAAAATCTGATTTTATGTTTATATTTGTCAACTCAGTTTTTTACACATTTTGTTTTTTCTCACTTCAATATACTACAGTATATGGTACACTTGAATGATCAGTAATGAGTAGTGTAGCTATCAGTGTACAACAAGTTTTGGTAATAAAATAAAACATCCATCAGTGTGTCTAGATGGACCCCACTTTTGTACTTTTACTCAAGTAAAATTAAAAAGGAATACTTCATATTTTTACTGGAGTCATATGCCATATTATAAATATACTTAAGTACTCAAATACATAATTTGTGTACTTTGTCCACCACTGATATATATAAAAGTAACTGCATAATGGTGATTAGTGTTCCCTTTAGTTGGGCACTTGGCAATTGACAGAAAAAAAACAATAAGTAAAATTGGCTTAATTCTATATGTGAAATTTACTTCTTCGTGCAAAAATTTGCAAGAGAAAAATTAAGTAAACTCTCAACTAAGTAAAATTGAAAATAAGTAATTTTAACTTGGCCAGTAAAAGGTTGTTGAGTAATTTGTACTTAGTTGAAGTTTCCTTTGCAATACTGTAAGTGCACCTTCATTATGGGCTTTGACCTTTTTGCCAACTCTCATGGGGAAAATAATCTGGAATCCCATCTGACATAAGAGGAAAATTAAATCAAAGAGAGTCTGATCCTGGAAACTGCGCATGCAGAGCACTCACTGTATCGTCATACAATAGCTTCACATTAATAAATTTCTTTCATGCTAACACTTTATTGGTCAATATGTTAGAATTGGCATGAAACAGAAGTTATGGTAGTCTTTTCTTCCCTATTGTGACGTATATCTGTGTCAAACGGCTTCTCGAACCAGAAATAATGTAGGGCAGGGGTCATGGGACTTGATTTTGAGGACTGTGGTTTGCTATTGCTGCCATGCAAAGGCATTTTTAGATAACCAGAGGCCCCTGGGCTACATCATTACAGTAAGGCAAGTTTATTTATATAGCACATTTCATACACTTTCATTCTAAGTGCTTTACACAGAAATTAATTAAAATAATCACAAAATAAAAGGAATTAAGTAGGCCGACCTACCCCGAATAAAAATGCTGCTAGGCCATTATTCAATGCATAGACATTTCAATTTGTGCTCATGCATGAAAAAATTCAAATGACATAACTTTAGAAACTTTTTTCCTTGTTTTTCTAGCTTTGTTTGTTTTCCTTACTAAGGCCATTTTTGAGAATTTGAGTGTCAAAATATCCTCATATATGCATGAGCGTTCAACTGGATCCATCAACTACCAAAGTGTCAGTGACTAAAGTAATATCAAAGATGGTGACGTAAATGAAACTGTAAGGTCTTATCACATTTGAAACGACAAAAATGATGCGGAAGTTCATCCGTCAAATTAACCGACTGCAGCTTTGATACCTGAATAAAAGCGGAGCATTTTGAGTCATAGGCAGACCACAAGACTGACAGGTGGAAGACAGGAACTGGATATTAAAACATTTAGGCCCTGTTTACACATGGTATTAAGATGCGTTTTGGTTGATCGGATAACAAGTGTACAACACTAAACACAGGTGTAAACGGGGTCTACAATGTTTTGAGCTTCCAGAGGTAGATGAAAACACGTTAGACAAGATTGCTTTCGTAGTGTAAATGCTCATGTAGATGAATCGAACAGCCACAAAAGATGAGTGAACATTATGGGAAGAGCACTAGCCAGACGGGATTTTAACTTTTGTCAGCTGAAGACCCAAGTTTGGTTTGAAGATGAAAAACGTACCAAGCACAATATTCTCTCACAATTCCTGATTTCTAACACACACTTACAGCGTTCGGCTGGTCTTGCGGCTGTCAGAGCAGAAACAAAAGCTGATGTTCTTTGTGTTTTCTTCCGTCGTCTCTGGGCGCGTTCATATGTAAATTATGCAAACTTTTTTGTCCATTAGATCAAAATACCTGAAAAAAAAAAACATTTAACCCTCCCATATTTTTAAATTCACATTAACCCATATTAATAAATTCTGTTTGCTGTTAGTCCATGATACTTAATACATTAACTGAACTGTTAACGGTAACACTTTATTTTAGTGTTTTAGTGTCATTGTTACATGCAGTTATACTATAGTAATAACTATAAATTATGCATAATTTCATGCAACTAACCCTAAAACAAACCAAAACCTAATCCTAACCCTATAGTAAGTACATGTAGTTACTTAATATTACTACTCAGTACTTAGAGTTTTTCTCAATTAATTTGACACATTTCTCCAAATTAATGTAGTGCTCTCAAAACAATTAAAACAGCAAACTAAACACACTTTTATGTTGGCAAAACATTTCAGTATTCAATGGATAATGAAGCACTGCACTTTATTCTAGTAATGCATTTAAATAGATAAAAACATAAATAGTAAAATCAAAACTACAAGTGTGTAGTACTCTTGATTTTATCAATTCTGCTGTAGATAATAATACATGTTTTTCGTGTTCTTTAATCATGTTCTTCAAAGTTCTTTTATGACGAGTTTAGTTGTATAATGATGAGTTTCACCCCCGAAAAAAATAAATAAAATAAGTAAATAATTAAATGTACTGCAATCATTAAATCAATGAGCTTTATAGATCTTGCCTCTCATTTACATCTGGTCAAAGACTTTCATCAACATCACAGCATATATTTTCATGAGTCGTGCATCATGGGGAAAAAAAAAGCCATGAATGCTGGATCCACCCTTGTGCCTCAACTTCACCACAGGCCTCTTCCATCACTTGAAGAAGACTTACTTGGTTGTAAGGGTTGTGATCATATACTTTCCATCTCCAATTGGAGAATATGCTGGAAGGAACATCATCCTGAAACGTGGGTGATGCTCAAAACACTCTGATGCTGAATGGTGAAATCGGAAACTCTTCCTCTATCCTCTCCAAAAACCTCTCCCTCTTACACCTCTTCCTTTTCCCATTCTTCTTCTTTTTTATGCCATTTTTCTTTTCCCTTTTTATAGCTTTTGTAATTGAGATAGCTGTGTGAACAATTAGGAAATTTGCATTTCCTGTGTCGTGATTATTACTAACTAAGCAGATATTTATTTGTGGCTAATTGAGAACATTCCAAGTGCAACTGACAATTTAACAAATAACAGTTTTTGTTTTTTTGTGTTTTGGAAAAATGGTGCACAAATTATTGTGATTTTTGTAAAATCAATAAAAAGAGCTGCAATAGTTTTTTCCTGACATATTAAAGTTTTGGTTGGCTGTATGAACTAGCTGTATGAAAAGATGCATGTGATTTCACATGAAATTAATGGAATTTTACAACCTGTTTAGGACAATTACGAAGTGTTCAGATTACTGTATTAACTGTTTTGAGAACAGTTACCTGAGTTTTGGAGAAATGAGTCAAATCGGTTGAGAAAAACTGTAAATATATAATTACAGTGTATCAAAGATACCTTAAAATAAAGTGTAACCCTAATGAAAGTGTTAGCCTACCTCAATGCTTGATTATATACATAATGTAAAAGAGATTACATAATTATGTTTTTTTTTTGTCAGGGGTTTGTGTGCTGTGGTGCATATGCATCTATGACCTTCCATAACCCCTCATCCAGACAGTAGACACCATTTTAGTAAATTTACAGAGATCCTAATCCCGTCCCAAATCACTATGGAATAAGGAAATAACTAGCTCAAATGTTGTGCTGCGACAGCTGTGCTGTTAAGTTTGACAATCTGAAGTGACTATGAGCTTGTGGAAAGAGAACATTGTCATCAATCTGTCCTTACTGCTTGTAAAGGTAGCATCTGAGATAGAAAGCAGATTCATTAGGAGTATTGGAGGATATGTTTTCATTCTAAAGGCTCTGATGATTCAGAATCACTCTTAAGGGGCATCACACTATACACTTTTCGTTCTATTGACATTCATACGCATTCATACGAATGCTGGATACCGAAAACGCAGAAGGTTTGCATTTCAGCGCATTCTTCTAAAGTTCAAGTTTGGTGAACTCTGTCCTGGAAATGCGTATCATGTAAAGTCGTGTGACTGATAGAAGTTAGATAAGCCATGGCTTGACCTCTTAGCTGAATAATTTTTTTTTTTTTTTTTTTTTTTTTTTTTTTGCAGTAAAGTCGAGTAGATTTTATATTTTTACTTTTTGGATATATTATTATTTGTCATATGTTGAATTTATGTTTATAAAAAAGGCTTCGCAGAGTGTGATTTGATCACGACCGTTGCAGTGTCCGTAGAAATTCCACATCCTCAAAGTCTAGTGTGGCTCTGCATTAGATGATAAGGTTCTATATACAGTGGGGAGAACAAGTATTTGATACACTGCCGATTTTGCAGGTTTTCCTACTTACAAAGCATGTAGAGATCTGTAATTTTTATCATAGGTACACTTCAACTATGAGAGACAGAATCTAAAACAAAAATCCAGAAAATCACATGGTATGATTTTTAAATAATTAATTTGCATTTTATTGCATGACATATTTATTGCTCACCTACCAACCAGTAAGAATTCCTGCTCTCACAGACCTGTTAGTTTTTCTTTAAGAAGCCCTCCTGTTCTCCACTCATTACCTGTATTAACTGCACCTGTTTGAACTCGTTACCTGTATAAAAGACACCTGTCCAGACACTCAATCAAACAGACTCCAACCTCTCCATAATGGCCAAGACCAGAGAGCTGTGTAAGGACATCAGGGATAAAATTGTAGACCTGCACAAGGCTGGGATGGGCTACAGGACAATAGGCAAGCAGCTTGGTGAGAAGGCAACAACTGTTGGCGCAATTATTAGAGAATGGAAGAAGTTCAAGATGACGGTCAATCTCCCTCGGTCTGGGGCACCATGCACGATCTCACCTCGTGGGGCATCAATGATCATGAGGAAGGTGAGGGATCAGCCCAGAACTACACGGCAGGACCTGGTCAATGACCTGAAGAGAGCTGCGACCACAGTCTCAAAGAAAACCATTAGTAACACACTATGCCATCATGGATTAAAATCCTGCAGCGCATGCAAGGTCCCCCTGCTCAAGCCGAAGCATGTCCAGGCCCGTCTGAGGTTTGCCATCTGGATGATCCAGAGGAGGAATGGGAGAAGGTCATGTGGTCTGATGAGACAAAAATAGAGCTTTTTGGTCTAAACTCCACTCGCCGTGTTTGGAGGAAGAAGGAGGATGAGTACAACCCCAAGAACACCATCCCAACCGTGAAGCATGGAGGTGGAAACATCATTCTTTGGGGATGCTTTTCTGCAAAGGGGACTGGGCGACTGCACCGTATTGAGGGGAGGATGGATGGGGCCATGTATCGCGAGATCTTGGCCAACAACCTCCTTCCCTCAGTAAGAGCATTGAAGATGGGTCGTGGCTGGGTCTTCCACAGCATGACAACGATCCGAAACACACAGCCAGGGCAACTAAGGAGTGGCTCCGTAAGAAGCATCTCAAGGTCCTGGAGTGGCCTAGTCAGTCTCCAGACCTGAACCCAATAGAAAATCTTTGGAGGGAGCTGAAAGTCCGTATTGCCCAGTGACAGCCCCAAAATCCTGAAGGATCTGGAGAAGGTCTGTATGGAGGATTGGGCCAGAATCCCTGCTGCAGTGTGTGCAAACCTGGGCAAGAACTACAGGAAACGTATGATCTCTGTAATTGCAAACAAAGGTTTCTGTACCAAACATTAAGTTCTGCTTTTCTGATGTATCAAATACTAATGTCATACAATAAAATGCAAATTAATTACTTAAAATCTTTATAGATTCTCTGGATTTTTGTTTTAGATTCCGTCACTCACAGTTGAAGAAGAGTACCTATGATAAAAATTACAGACTTCTACATGCTTTGTAAGTGGGAAAACCTGCAAAATCGGCAGAGTATTCTGATGTATCAAATACTTGTTCTCCCCACTGTAGAACCTTAAAGGATTCTGTCAGACGCTTCATATATGAAGAACCTTTTAGCGGTTTTCCATCATGAGATCATTTTATGGATTTAGTTTGAATTCATACCTTGTTTTAATTACATTTTAGGAATTCATTTTTTGCTCATAAATCTATTTTATCAGTAGAAGGGGGAAAAAAATGATTAAACACAAGTATTATGCAGACATTTTTCCTTATATAGAACCTTTTTTGTCATAAAGCGTTCTTTAATATTGAGTCAGGAACCCTAGGGGTTCTGTACTGAACCACACTGAACCTATGCCTTCACCTTCTAAGGCCTCATCCTAACTGAAATGAAACCTTATTTTGAACACTGCAGTGGCGTCATGCTAATCCTCATGTGAAGTGTACTCGACTCAATTGATTTCAAGAGCATGTTGCTAAGCTAATGATGCAGGACTCTAATGAGCATAAAAATACACAAATGGAAAGGAAAAAGGAAAACATGCTGTTATAATTAGTTACATTCTGCTATCGCCTTCCACGTAAATTATATACATTTACTGCCTAATGTCCATTGACACACACCGCTTTAAAAAAAAAATCTTGATGCTTGCAGAAATTTCTGCTATAGTTTTAACTTCCTTTTCCATCAGTAAGAAATTCAAAGTTAAAAAAAAAATCTAAAGGTTTCAGTGTTACTGGGCTATATATATATAATTATATTTTACACTGTAGACTTTTCTTTGTTGTTTTTTTAGTTCAAGTTGCTATTCCTTTGGGAACAAGTTGGCAGGGGCAGGGGACAGGTCAAGGGAAAAAGAAAGTCTATTTCATGCCTCATTATGCTACAGCATAAACGGCTGATAAACACTGAATATTGCTTTTACCATAAAAGTGGAAATAATCGTACTGAGGAACAGCTCTGTGTGACAGTCGTAAGCCCACATTCACCACCATCCAACACACACATACACGCACATACACGCATTGGGTTTTCATGTTATATGGGGACATTCCATAGACATAATGGTTTTTATACTGTATAAACTGTATATTCTATCCCCTCACCCTAAACTTACGCCTAAACACAACCCTCACAGAAAACTTTCTGCATTTTTAGATTTAAAAAAACAACATCCCATCATTCTGTATGATTTATAAGCTGGACAAGGACAAGGATTTTAGATATTGCCATCTTTGTGGGGACATTTTGTCCCCATAACATAGAGTATACCTGAACCAAATTGTTGACAGCCACAGAGAGACAGATAAGTCCACAAATAAGTCCATATTTTCCTTTCATGTCCAAACAAAAGCAGGCTCATATTATGTTCTGAAAGTCATAGAAAGTCAAAAGTATCTTTAAGGGCCGTTAAACCTAGTCAAAGTAAACAAAGAATGTCAAAACACTACAATATTTACTATTTGCTAGAAAGCAAATGGTCTCATATTAATTATTCATGTAATTAGTAATAGTAATTAATAGTACATTTTGATTTTGATTTGTGAATGCATAGCGAATTAAAAACATATACTGGACATACATATTTCTCACTGGCCAGAGAAATGTAAATGATGTATATTGCTTTCCATTAAAAATATATTGTAGCCATGACAAAGTAATGTTAATGGCATTTGCCTCCCTCAGAAGGTTGGCATCTTTGCTCATGGGCATGGCATTAAGTAAATGCCATGCAGTCGCTTTGGATCCACAGCTAAATGACGTCCTGACATGCTAACAAAAGATTGTCTGCATAAGAATGATCCTGCTTTGTAGTGTTTTCCCCTTAGGTCCACTTTTTATCTTAGTCAAACAACTCATAATGAAGCTTTCTATGACCATATTCCACCCTCTCTTTGAATTCAAGTCGCCATGAAATCAAAAATTACCTTATTTATTTTCCTAATGCATGTTAGTACTACCAGTTAAATAAACGTAGCCACTATGTTAAGAATGAGTCTTAAAAGCTAGTTTGACCAGCTAGTAGTTAGTCACGTCCTACTTTTCAGGTTCATATTAGACCAAACTAGTTTTTACTTCTAAAAACTAGAACCAAACTTGAAGAAAAACAAACATGTGACTAACTTTTAAGACTAATCTAAGCAGTTTATGCAACCGACCACAGCTGCTGCTCTTATAAATTATTAATCTATGCATTTACCTGGTTTTATATAATTTGTTTTGTTTTTCTTTGAAATCTTAAAATGAATGAAATTAATCAAGTCTTGTCCTGTTTGTATCTTTTTCATTAGCTGTTTTACTCAGAAATCCATCACGATATAGTAGTACAGTCGGTTGCACAATCCATTTCAAGCCGACATTTAGCATTTTTGCATTTAACAGACGCCATGACGGGTTTTGCCTGTGTGTAAGAGAGCACGAATGACCAGCAGCCAGTCAGCGCAAGAGGAAAGGGTTTGGGAAGTGGGAACAACAACAACAAAAAGAAAACATCTAACTGCACGTCTCCCCAAGCACTGTCTTGTCTACATTTTTCGCCCTTTTTTTATGTTTTCCTGTTCTGTGCCAAAAAACATCCACAAGCCTTTCTTTCCTGTTGTCTGTTGGCATGTTGTCAAGAGTCAACTCTCACGCTGCCGTTTGTGTGAGAATGTATTCAGAAACAGTCAGGGAGAGGAATGATTATAATTGACTATAATTGAATGCACCAAGTCTGTGATTAGTTGTGTAGTGTCTGCATCAACATGACAGATAACAAGAGATTGTGAGTCTGTATATGTGTGCATTGTCACGGTTCAGGGTGTATCAGCGGCTTCCCCTGTTGTCTGTGTCTGTCCTGTCATGTTCTACAGCCCGTGGCCTGGTAAATCAACATTGCCTTAAGCTATTCTAAAGCCTGCTACAGATTGTGTAATTTCAGCAAACCTATAAGATCATCACAAATCACACTGTACAACATAGATCTAATCAACTTGGGTACGACATGTATGTAGACTGTACGATGACGACATCTATTGAATCGTAGTCTACAACGCAATTTTGTTTAGAAGTATAAAACGTCATCAGCATTCGCCAGTGGTGAACAAATAGAGCAAGGTGAATCGACCATTGGCAATTGTGGTTTTTATGTGCACTGAAAAAGAAAAAAGAAGAGGTAGAGGAGAATATGGACACGGTCATGGCTAGAGAAAAGAGGCCAGTTTGGCATGCCAACCTTGCAAATTGAGCTTGAGGTAAGAAGTTTTAAGTTTTAGTGCCATGTCGCGTTGATCAATGTGCCTTCATGTTGTATTTTTATTGACTAGTCAGTGGAAGTAGTTCGTAGAAGCAAACACACTGTGAGATGATCATGCTAAAGTTCTGACACTGTCAGAAAACAGACTAACAGATCACAGGCTAACTTTGGTCGCAAGACCACTCTCTCACTGTATGACGTAGGACCACCATTTATGAGGCACGACCACAGAAATCGACACGATTGGTCATCATATGGGACAGCCCGAAATCATACAATGTGTACCGGGCATTAATAGCGCTGGCGTGTGCAGATCATGGGATGATTGCCCTCACCTGTCGCTGATTCCATTTTCTCTTTATCTCCGCTGTGTCTACCCCTTGTTGTCAGTAGATCACATGTGCTTCGTCTCAGGTGTCAGTCAGGGCCCTATCATACACCCGGTGCAATGCTGTGGCAGGCGCGACACAAGTGTTTTTTGCTAGTTTCAGCCCGACAAAGTTATCATTTTCACGTCCTGCACCACGTTGTTTAAATAGCAAATGCATTTGCGCCTATTTATGCATCCATGGGTTGCTGGTCTGAAAACAAGGTGTGTTCAGGCGCATTGTTGGCACGTTGCTATTTTGAGGAACTAAAATAGACTGAGCCATTGACCAACTGAAACCTGGTCTAAAGTCAATGGCGCAATATTTTTTTATTTTATTTAAAGCGCACATTAGTATTGTGTGCCTATAGGCGGGTCCACAACGCCAGTACACTTTGTCCCATAGAGAGTCTGTTTGCGCTTTAACCTCGCGCTCGAGCAGATCCGTTCTCTCGCAAGAGAAGTTTTCAGTCTTTCCGCTTCATCATGTAAACAGTGGGGCGAGCGCAACTGGCTTTTAAAGGGAATGGGAGATGAGACTCTGATTGTTTTTTTTGCACGTTACGCCTAAAACACACCCATTAGTCATTAAGAGAATAGGGACAACCTTTTTAGACCATGCGCCGGGAGCACCGACCATTTTTCCCGTAGTTAAACTAGCAAAAATAGATTCGGACACGCTCTCAGTGCACTTGCTCCCTGCGCTTTAGACCATGCGCTTAGATCGTTAAAATAGGACCCTCTGTGTTTTTGGACTGATTTGTGTCTTACCTTTTGTTTGCTGCTGTGCCCAGAACATTTAGACGAGGAGCTTCTCGTTCACTCGCTGTACTCGGTCTTGTCTTTTTCCCCGTCCCGTTGGACACTGCATCTTGGATGGTCTCCACAAACTGTGTGTCCGCTGGTTGTTGTACAGATAGCACTGGAGCTCCCATACTATCTTTTATATTCTCCATGAGTGTCTGTATAAGTGGGACTACTGTTGTCAACTATTGTTAACAAATGAAACCTTATTCTAAAGTGTTATGCAAAAAATACTCTTTTGAACTGTGAATTATATTTCTAAAATTTGTTGTTTTAAGGTAAATTTGATTCCTCATGATATGAGCCCTTAAAACAAGCCATTTATTATAAAGAAATGTTACTAACCCAGTCGTTTACTATCTTTGCTAGGCAAGGGTTAATTTTGGCCCTGCTTATAATCAGTAACTACTGGGTGTAAAGAACAAATTTTCTGCATTTGAGAAATGAGTGGTGGTTCAGTCATAAAGAAAGGAGGGCTCTGGAGCGTCACGGCACACATTATTAAGTTTCTGGTAATGAGATGTGCATCAGTGGTGCATGCGAGACAGAGTAATGACTGCAGGCGGCCCACACAGAGACACACACTCTTATTACCACTTATATTTCAAGATATGTATTTTCTTCTTATTAAAATACTCAGCGGAGCTTAAAGTGGCAGCGTGACTGAGCTTCCCCAAGATGTGAACTGTGTGTCCTGGTCTCTGTCGTCTCCTCCTGCCCCAGACACACACACACACACACACACACACACACACACACACACACACACACACACACACACACACACACACACACACACACACACACAGGTTTACGCACCCTGATCCTGTCAACAGGGAGATAAAGCAGTGTTCTTTGGGATGCACAATATGTGGGAGATACTTAACAAACCGCTTTTAATTACTTAAATGTACCGCTTGCGGTCTGTTCTCAGGAGAGATGAACAAACAAGTTCCACTGTGACTCTTTAAAGAGAAGCTTGTACACACCTGTATACATTGTGAAAGTATACAATCAGGGGTGTGTTTCCCAAAAGCATTGTTAGCCAGCTGTGTATGCCAAATACTGTAACATACTGTAATATGATTAAAAAATGAACGACTTTGTAATTTTTGCAAATTAACTATCATATTACTTCAGCATAAATTATTACTCCACCACCTGCATGTTGTCACATGTGTGCTCTGTTTTGTTTAGCTTCTGTGTTCCTGTTTTCCTTAGTTCCTTGTTAATCTCTTTGGTTCTTAATTAGTTAACACCTGTTCCGTTTCAGGCAATTATCCTCTTTATCCTCTGTATTTAGTTAAAAGCGTTGTTAAGTGGTCCTAACCTACAGAGGATTGTTGTCACCTAGCAACTGTGACAGCTGCCGTTGATGAGTGACAGTAACATTTGTACTGGACTTTTTTGAAAGTTATTTTAAACGGTCTGAAAGCAAAAAAAGGGTTCACAACTTGTCTAAATATGTTCACCATGGTCCATTTCTGAATATTATAAAGAGTATAAACTACATTTAATTGCATTTTAGTAAGATATGTCAACATTTGAACGGCTTAAAGTTTTTTTTTTTTTTTTTTTACATTTGTATCATTAGATATGTCTGGAACCCAATACTTGTGTTTAAAAGTGTAATTCGTAATTTCTCTCTCCAAAATATTCCTGTCGTCACTGGTGCGCAATAAACTCTGGGATAAGCAAGTCTGCGAAGGATCCATCTGTTGTAACCTTCATTTCATGGTAAACGAAGGACACATTTGGAGGACCCTCCGAATTGGGACAGCCTTTGTCACGACGCAGTGAGATGAAATAACGTGTTTTAAACGACAGAGGTGCAAACGGTTTCGATAAACTAGTTAGATTGTCAGGGATATTCGGTCATTTGCTTGTTTAGTTTCATTATCATAGACTTTTAGTTTGCTTCTCATTATTTCCTGTTGTCTTTGTTCATGTTTCCCGCCATCATTAGTTGCTATGGATTTTCATTTGATCATCCCACCTATTAGTCTTTTAGCTCAGTGTATATTTAAGTCAGTATATTCTTTTTCGTCAGGGCCGTAAAAGACAGAGAAGTGACATTGTATGGGGATGGGAGAAGCCCACCCAAATAAGCTTTGGTTAAACAGGTTTATAATAATTTTGGTAAATGTGTAAGCTAGATTTATGCCTACTTTTTCACATCTGCATGGACACCACAATGATTTCCCTTGTGTGGAATATTTTTCCTTGTAATTATGTATGGTTTGCAAAAATGTCAACTGCTGCGTCTAGAATAGATAATCAAAGTGTATGCGCGTTGTGCACACGCTACATTATGGCCAAGCATGCGCCCTTAAAATAGCATCTGAATAACGTGCCACTGACTTTAGACAAGGTTTCTCCTGGTCTGTGGCGGAATTGTTTTCTGGAACTGCAAAATAGTACCAGGGAACGTTTGCGCCGGAACACGCCTCCTCTTTGCGCTGAACCGCCCCCAGGAGCGCAAGTTCATTCCCTAATTTACCAACGTGCGTCTGTGGAGGGAAAAGTCGGCTGTGCGTCGGGTGCAAAATAGGAATGATACATGCGTCGGTGTACAAAGTCAATTGTGCTGGATGCAAGATAGGGCCCAAGAAGTACATTGTACTTATTTTTTTATGTAAGTACATAGTAGTTGGACACCGGTTACACTTTATTTTAAGGTGTCATTGTTACAATGTAATTATATATTTAAGTACTGAGTAATATTAATTAACTACATGTACTTACTATAGGGTTAGGGTAGGATTAGGATGTGGTTTAGGGTTAGTTGCATGTAATTATGCATAATTTATAGTTATTAATACAGTAATTACATGTAACATATGTAACAATGACACTGTAAAATAAAGTGTTACCAGGACACCTAATATAAATTGTGACCAAAAGTAGTCAATACTTTTATGTTGTTTTGTATTTATTTAATTATTTAATTACTTTTATTCATTTTTTGGAGGTTGAAATTTATGGTCATTACGAAATGTCATTTTTTGGAAAAGAGATGTTTGAAGCATCTTTTTTTTTTAAAAAATCCAAAATTGAGTTTAAGCAGAGCAAGTCCTTTAAAATGCTTTCCCAGTAAATTCCTATGTCACACTGATCTAAGAGCCGATTAAAACAATGGGTTTCAAAATGGTTCACAATACAATCTTGTTAGAATGCTTTTAAGCAGGACCCACGCTGACTCTGAAGCATGGTACTGTACGCCTTAGCTGTGGCATTACGACTAATGACTTCTCTCAGAATAAATCATGAGATGGACTCATTCATTACTTTGCACTTGTTCAAGATTACTGTACTGAGAAAATGGATATTCCGCTCTCTCAAATATTGGGTCTTATTCACTAACCAGTGTAAGCACGCGTTTGTGTGTGATATTTGCGTATGGATGTTTTCACAATCTCCAATAATTTCAATAAAATTTGGTGTAGGATTTACTTCAAAACCATTTAAACTTCGAAATGGCTAGAAAATTAATTAAAAGTGAATTTTCAAGTCAAAAGACTGAAATTGTTTTTTCTTCTAGAAACCTAAAGTTCGAAAAATCATTTTTACAGTGTACAATTTATTCAAAATGTATGAAAAATGAACACACAAAAATCACATACTAAAACCATACTTTAAGATTTTTTTTTTTTTTACATATGTATTTAATCTTAATCTTAATTAATCTTAAACAGATTGCAAGTGAGCGACCATTTATGATACTCAAAATTCATTAAGAGTACAACAAGGTTAAGAACAAATTCATGTCCATTATAATTCAATGAACACATAGAGTACAATATTGTTATCTTAACAAACAGTGTTATATTTTCAGTTTTTATATTCAGGTTTAATTTTTAGTAATTGTCATTAAATATTGTTTTTTAATATATATTGCTATTCCAATTAATATTATTATTATTATTATAGTAATATTATATTACATCAATATATATATTAATTGTAATGCTTCAGTCTATTTCAGTTTATTGCCAAGGCAAACTTTCTAATTTTCGTTTAGTTTAAGTTTTTCAACTAATGGCTATTAGTATTAGTTTTATTCTGTTTCAGCTTCATTTAAATTAACTGAAATATTTTCTATATTTTTTTTATTTTTAGTTAACGATAATAACCCAGTTAAAAGCAACTAGCAACTTTTGAAATAAATGAGTCTCCACTGTAAATCAGTCATTGGATTTTTTCTGTGTAGACAGCAAGGCAGCTCACTATAGGTTTGAAAAACAGCTCCTGTCTTTTAAAAATAAAAACTTGACATAACATCTCTTCAGACGATAAAACCCTGTTTGTAGTTCCCTGTCCTGTTTGCACAGCTTGTCTTGAAGTGTTCTGGGCCTGTAAGTCTCACAAACGTTTGACATGCATGTGGGTGAGCAAGGTGAGCCACGCCAGACTACTGCTCCATGCAATTTGAGCATGTTTTGATATATTATCAGCCATCATCTGGTTACAATCACACTCCCCTGCTGAAAATTGGTGAGTGCTTCTCTTCAACAAGTGTCTTATAATTTACCTCCATCTGTGTGGCACAAAACTTCAAAATCAGAACTTAAAACTTCCTTGTAAATACAAAGACAACCTTTATTGAAATGGCTCACTCTATAGTTCTGCAGCTTTCCAGTGTTAGAAAACCAAATTCATTTACATCAATTTTAATGGCTATTCTGTGCTCTGAAACTTGGCCCAACCAGTCATGGTGAGAAGGACGATATTAAAAGAGGAATTCACCGCTGGCAAGATGGGATTTTTATAAAACTTCTATGCAGTAGAAATAAAATTGGTGCTAGTGGACTAGTGACAAGGAAAAAGGAAAAAGGGCTGTGTTCCCTTTTGCTAAAAACCTCAACGCACATAATTCACTTTTGCTTATGCCGCCACCACTCTGTTAATCCAACAGTGCATGTGTGGAAAAAAAAAAAATTTGGATCTATAGTTTAAACAAAAGTCCTGGAGCTGTCAAAAGTCTGCCGGATGACACAAAATAACACAGTTTTGCTGACAAATAAATGGGGATATCTGGATGCAGGTAGCATGGAGTAGCAAGAGTACACATTGTTCATTTACATATACTACAGACACTGTAACAATACAAACCTGGTTAAAAATCAGCGAATTTATGATGGTGAAGAGAACAAGTGCAATTTATTTACAAACGAACCAGAATCCAAAACAAAACATAAACTCAATCCTGACATGAAACAAAACATAAACTATGAACTTGACAATAAACAATGGCCTGGGACATGGGAACAGCGTAACGTTCTTCAATACATGACAAAGTTACATGGCAAACATAAGGACATAAATACAAGGCTATGGGGATCACATGATAAAAACAACCAATGAATAGACAGTACTAATAAAACAAAGGAAACAATGAAAACAAGACACATACAAATAAGCCAATTAGAACATCACACATGAAACAAGTAAAAACCAAACATAGACGCCCTCAAAGGATGGCCCCAGATGCCCTAACAGGACACAAAAATTCCAGGAGGGAAGAGGAAGCGGTCTAGGGGGCATGATGGAGGCCCAGACCCATAAAGGGAAACTCAACCTGGATCATAACATGGTGGAGGACATGGGCCGTGAGGCAGAGACAGACCTAGAGATCAATGCAGAGCCGGCAGTTTAGAGAGCCAAGGCTGAGCCGTCAAGGCTGGGCCTAGCAGGGATCCATGGAAGAGTTGGCACAGCAGGTGTCCAGGGCGGAGCGGACAGAGCAGGTGGCCACTACAGCTAAGCAGGCAGAGCAGAAGACCACCATGGCTGATCAGGAGATCACCACGGCTGAGCAGGCAGAGCTGGAACAGAGAGCATAAAGAGTTTATTGATGGCCTTAATGGCTGTGACAGGGAGCTTAGAGAGTCCAAAAGTGGCCTCCATGGGCATAAAAGGGAGCATAGAATCTTCACAGACAGCCTCCCTAGCCGAGACATGGGGCACAGAGTGTTCCAAAAGGGCAGAAACGGCCTCCTTGGCTGGAATAGGGCAGGCAAAGAGGTCCTAGATGACCTCCTTGGCTGGGATAGGGCAGGCAAAGAGGTCCTAGATGACCTCCTTGGCTGGGATAGGGCAGGCAAAGAGTTACTAGATGGCCTCCTTGGCTGGGACAGGGCAGGCAGAGAGTTACTAGATGACCTCATTAGCTAGGATAGGGCATGCAGAGAGTTCCTAGATGATCTCCTTGGCTGGGATAGGGCAGACAAAGAGTTACTCGATGACCTCCTTGGCTGAGATAGGGCAGCCAAAGAGTTCCCAGATGACCTCTTTGGCTGGGATATGGCAGGCAGAGAGTTACTAGATGACCTCAGTAGCTAGGATAGGGCAGGCAGAGAGTTCCTAGATGATCTCCTTGGCTAGGATAGGGCAGACAAAGAGTTACTAGATGACCTCCTTGGCTGGGATAGGGCAGGCAAAGAGTTCCCAGATGACCTCTTTGGCTGGGATAGGGCAAGCAGAGAGTTACTAGATGGCCTCCTTGGCTGGGATAGGGCAGGCAAAGAGTTCCCAGATGACCTCTTTGGCTGGGATAGGGCAGGCAAAGAGTTCCCAGATGACCTCTTTGGCTGGGATAGGGCAAGCAGAGAGTTACTAGATGGCCTCCTTGGCTGGGATAGGGCAGGCAAAGAGTTCCCAGATGACCTCTTTGGCTGGGATAGGGCAGGCAAAGAGTTCCTAGATGATCCCCTTGGCTGGGATAGGGCAGACAAAGAGGTACTAGATGGCCTCCTTGGCTGGGATAGGGCAGGCAAAGAGTTCCTAGATGGCCTCCTTGGCTTGGATAGGGCAGACAAAAAGTTCCTAGATGGCCTCCTTGGCTTGGATAGGGCAGACAAAAAGTTACTAGATGGCCTCCTTGGGCAGACAAAGAGTTACTAGATAGCCTCCTTGGCTGAAATAGGGCAGGCAGAGAGTTACTAGATGGCCTCCTTGGCTGGGATAGGGCAGGCAAACAGTTCAGATGGCCTCCTTGGCTGGGATAGGGCAGGCAGAGAGTTCAGGAAGGGATGGCGCCATCTCAGGAGGAGCTGTAGCGGATGACCCCACCTCGGGAGGAGCTGTAGCAGACAGCACCGCCTCTGGGGAAGTGTGTGTGGCCCACACACACAGAATAGCAGTGGCCAGAGAGATGATCTCTGGGACCACCAGACATGGATGTGCTTAAACCACCAGACTTTGAAGCGCTGAGACCACCTGATTTGGGACCACCAGACTTGACCTTGATTGTAGAGCAGCCGTGACAAGGCTCTAATGACAGAACTAATGAAACATGGAACAAAGGAACCAATGAAAACAAGACACATATACAAAGGAACCACAAGATCTCATCAGGGGAACAGGGAATCACAGGACATGAAACATGACTATGACTAAATTTCAAAATAAGAAACATGAAAACACGAATGTGAACCAAAAAACACAGACGTGACAACCGACCAGTGTATAAATGTTGTTTTATCCACATCAGAGTCAGATAGCCTCTCTTTTGGCTGCATAAGGAAAGAAGCACAATTGACTTTTTAACAACACTTTGTATTTTATGGGAAAAAACAAGCTCAACTAAATGAACTATCATTATTTATAGCAAAACTTCACTGAAGCTTTCTCACTGCAATATCTTCTAACCCAATTTCATACTTTTGAATTATGACCCGAAGTGAAAACATCCATTATTAATATCACTATGCTAGAATATTAAGAATATTACTGCATCAATTCAGTCTTTCATGTATTCTGTAGCAGATAAATTTGAACCATCAGTATTGGACGCCGCAAAGATAAACTGCATCTCATCTCTGTGTTTGTTAGAAGCACATTTTGTGAATAAGAGGTTGTTTTCTGTAGTCTTTAACACACTAGGCTAAACTCTTTGGTTGTGTTGACAAATGAATATTTTGTTAAATGGCTGATTGACTGATTCCCCCAACCACCCGCAAACAAAAACGTCTTGGTTCTGCAAGCTAAATGACACATTTTGGCTTCAAATGGCAAAATTCACCAAAAAGCCATAACTTTTTGGGCACTGTTAATTTTTTTTTTACCCACAGTAATGGTGAAACTTAACTGTCAAATATAAAAATATTTATTTGTTGTTATTTGAAAGTTGCATTTAAAATCTATTTGACTCAAAAATCTTATGGGACATGTGCGGGTTTGAATGCGCATGACACCTCTGCATGGCTGGGTGTACATTAAAGGGGTCCTATTATGCCCTTTTAGCAAGTCTTGATTTTATTTTTGGGGTGTACTAGAATATCCTTTTAATGCTTGATTGTTCAAAAAAACACATTACTTTTCATATATTTTACATTTTTACAGCTACTCTTTCCCCAGTCTGTCCCGAACACGTTGTTTAGTTCAGGTTTCTATGAAGCCCCTCCTTACGAAATACGAAATGGGCTGTGATTGGTTAGTTGGCACAGTGTGTTGTGATTGGCAGCACTTAGCGTGTGTTCAGAAAATGTCCCGCCCCTCCATAACCGCAAACTCTGTTCTAGTGTAATTATAAAGGATGGCAACAATTGCAAACCCGATTCAGACCCTGACAATGTTAACAAACAAGAGGAGCATCCAGAACGGATTTCACAGGACGTTTCAGAGTGGTATGTTTTTCTTGTACATTATAGGTATGATTTTATCCACCATTTAATCATGATATTTGTCGGAGAACTATGGTTATACAAACAGTAATCAATCTCAAAAACATGGTTAATTTTCCTAAGGGGGGGGTGAACATAAAACTTCAAGTATGACATATTCACAAGTTGTGATCCATAAACAACAGATTGTCCCAACAAATTGGAAACTGCTTCATTTTAGGAGAAACTTTTGACTGTAAAATTTGCATAGCACAGATAAACATTGGGATTATAATGTTCAAGAACAGTGTTTAAAATACATTTTACCCATTATAAGTTCGTCAGCCTTAGGAAGGTCAAACAAATGAGTTGTGGAAATAACAGCGTCTCTTTGGCATAGCAGCAGATCTGCGAATCCCGTGGGCGGAGATTATTTAAATGAGGAACATTATAACTTCATAAGATCTGGAAAAAAATGTGTTGTAGTCCAAACGAGCCGTTCGTTGTTCTTGGAAAGTGAATTTTGTTAAATAAAATATCTCCCATTGGAGTGGACTTTGAGCTTTGTAACCTTGCAGATCTTTTTTATGCTCAAACAGCTACATTACACTCTAACTAAAGTTGAAAAAAGTGAAAAGCATAATAGGACCCCTTTAAACGTTTTTAATGCATAATTAGCAGGCAAAAAAAAAAACATTCAATGGAAAATATCTCTTCAGAGAGGGTGGAAATAGTCGTACAAGCCTTAGTAATGACTGGCACAAAAACTTTAGGGGGAAAAAAATTAAATGAGAAATACAGACTTATATGACTCCATTAAAGTTTATACACGGCCAATGTAATTTGTGATAACAGAGACAGGCCCATCCGAAGCTTGCTATAATTAAACAGTACATGTTGGCATGTAACAGGAAATGCAATATTGCTAAAGTGCCGTGAAACCTGAGCGGGCAGTCTAGATAGCAGATGTGTGGCGCTCAACTGTAACACTTACCTTCATCACACCGCTGATAGAGCCAATTACTTGTTCTCTGGTTACGCTGGCTTTCTGATAAGAGCTTATTGATATGTTTACTTATAGTGAGTGATTTGACTCAAATTTAAATACATGAGTTCGTTTTTTTTTGTCCAAAAAGGACAAGAAAACCCAATAAAAGCATAAATCCATACGAATCTTGCAGCATTTCCAAATCTTCTGAAGTCATGAGTGAAGAACAGACCAAAATTTAAGTCATTATTCACTGATAGTCTTTCCCTCTTTCAAAGGTCTCAAATTTCATGCAATGAAAAATGCAAAATTGTGCAACATAATTTTTGGCTTGGCTGTTATACAAAGAAATTATGAACAGATGCATAAACAATGGAATATTAAATAACTGATCATGTTGCAGTACATTTTTTGAGCTTTTTTTTTTTTTCTATGCATTTGTTGTTGTTGCATGTAAAATAAAACCTCTAGGTAAATTTGTTAGATAAATTCTTTTGCCAAGTTAAGCATTTTGTTCTTCCCTTATTTTTAAAATATTAAAAAAATATGTAAAACATTCTCCTCAATCTTTGATGGATTCATCAGATTTGTATGGCTATTAAAAACAAATACACCCTGCGGACATCCCTTTTTGGCCACTACTGTATACCACCTCTAAATAGACTGAAAATTATGTTTGTGTAAACTAACCTTTTTCAAGAAATATTTAAAATTATTTTTGAAATTATGCATCATTTAGCAATGAAAATACATTTATTTTATTTCTTTATTTTTCTTCAAATACTGATTTCTTAAAAGCACTAAATTAATCATGGAATCGTTAAAGAACCAGAATCATTACAATTCAAATATCTTTAGATGTGAAGGAAAAAAAAAACTTGGCTGTGTTTCCCAAAAGTTTTGTGAGCCCAAGTTGATCTTGAAGACTATTGCCACCAATGTTATATGATCAACTTAGCTCACAATGCTTTTGAGAAACGCAGCCCTGATTGTTTTAAATGTGGCCTGTCATCCCTGTTCATTCATCTCCACTATTCTCCATTGTGCGGATTTGCTCTATACCTTCAGCAGTTCACTGTGTTAAATGGATACAGACCATTTTACACAAAGACGAGAGAAACAAAACCTTCCGTTGGCAAATGTGGCAGGTGAATGGTCTAATTAGGGAATGCGGCAGAAAGGAAGAGAGAGAAAAGTGAGAGATACAGAAGCAGCCATAAATTACAGAAGAATGGAGAGTGGAGAAAGCCACATCTGGTGTGTTAAATGAGATTACATGTTAACAGAACAACATTCAACAACTGAATGCACCCCTGACAAGAAAACTTGACTAGAATTGACAAAAACACAACAAAATTACTGAAACTTTAACTAAAACTAAAATGAAAACCAAAAATGTAAAATATAATTAAAAATAATAAATACTATAATAGTATCTCAATAATACTAAAATAACACTGGTTGTGGCAACTACGTTGACATTAAATCTGTTATTAATGCAGTGATGTAGTAAGTGTATATGTAACACTAATAATTATAAACAACTAATAATTTATTAAAAGGTACGAAACGGAAGTTGCAATAGTCTTTTCTTCTCTATCGTGACGTATATTCCAGTAAAACGGCTTCTGGAATAAAAAAAAAAAAATAAATAGGGCGGGACCAGATTTTGTCCTCTGGATTTGATTGGATTATAGGAAGTTGGGCGTTGCTAACTAAATAAAGGCAGATCTGAATGCCAGTTTGCAGTGAGTTGTGGAGGATGTTTAGTCCTACTCTCCGAGACACACGTCATGAAGAGAACAGATATTGTTTGAGGGGAGGATAACGTGTTTGATTAAAGATTACCAGTGCATATGAATTAGCCTATAAAAATTATGATGCACTGATAAATCATTTATAATAAATAAAGAATTATAAAGAATTGTTGATTTTGATTTCATGGTGACTTTAAGAAAAATTTCAGGTGTTTCTTCATTTTTTCTTTCTCTGATAAAATAAAAGTTCAACATTTGAAAATACACTGTCTGAGAAAAGCAGAATCTCTCAGTAAAGGCTCGGACTGTGAGTGACCATAGTGAAGCCGAAGAGAAGCAAAGACAACATTTTCAGTGTTCATTCATTCATGACTTTAAATTTGTTGGCCACAGAACCCACGTACAGGCACAAATGCATAAACATTGGGAGAATACGACCCCACGGCCACATCCGCTCGGTCTTATTTGATTTCATGCGGAGCTCTCATGAAATAATCAAATGAGTGAGATATTGTTGCTGTATCCTCAGGCTCTGTGTTCTACACACAAAACAACACTCATTTATTTCTATAAGAGAAAGAGGAGGGACAATAGAGATAATTCAGTGGTGAACTATGATGCACTCATTTTTCTGAAGATATTAAATCACACACAGCCGCTCGCAGAAAGCATTCGGGCCCTTAACCATTTCTCTCATTTACTGAATTACAGATCTGCAAGTGAAACGCTGTGTTCGTGATGTTCGTGTTTCGAAGCAATAAAGAGACTCAACATTTATTTGTATCTTTTATTTTCTGCTAGAGACATTTTTTAATAACCTCAAACAACTGAAAGACATTGCTGTCATGAGTGCCATTCATTTAATGTTTTGTAGCATCAGAAACGGCGGAAATTAAAATGTATGTTTACTGCATTTGCTGGCTTTGCAAGCTGTTCAAGTGTGTTTTGCTCAAGGTTGTTTGAATGGACCATTGAGATATAATGTGTTTGAGAGTCTTAAGAGATGGTGTTTGATTGTGTTATTACTCTCATTTCTTGTCGGCAGTGGTCTTGGAATGGGCAGAAAGCCACGAGGCAGGAGCACTTGACTGCTTTAAATTGGGCTATTTATCTTGGCCGCGTGGTGGCAAACGGATTGGCTCCTGCCTTACTGTCCATCTATCATTACGACTTCCCTCGGTGGAGGTCAAAACTGCAATTCTATAGAGCCCTTGAGTTTTGAAGAGAGCAAGATATTTTTGGAAATTAAGATGCACTATAGTGTATATACTACAGGCTCCCTGTCTTATGGAAAAGACTACATTAATACATAAGAGTACATTTCAATAAAGTTACTATAGGGATGTCAGTTAAACACATTAAAGTGGTCATGGCATGGATTTTTTTTATTATGTTATTAATATGTTCATTGAGGTTCACTTATAACATTAAAATGTTTTTTGCACATATATATGTGTGTGAAAAAAATATATATTTTCAACCCTCATCTCTGAGCCTCTGTCTGAAATGATCAGTTTTTTAAGGTTTGTCATTAAACGGCCATTGTTATGATTGGCTTATGCCATTGCATAATAAACAGTATCAACGTTTACTCGCTATTGCATGCAAGTAAGTGTTTTGAAAACATTATCCATATAAAACCATCATTTACAAACAAAGCATTACGAAATAATTTACTTGTGATGCAGCTGCTGTCAGATTCAATACAGTTGCTGCTTCATCTTTCAACCAAATTTTGTTGTTGTTGCAAACTCTCCATTACACTGTGCCTCATTTACGAAACAATCTGCAGTCAAATGCTCCGAACAAACATTTAATCCTCTAAAGCGATCCAGGACGCCATTAAAAACAAACCATCCACTTTAGGGGTGGAGCCGAACCCGAATACGGTATTCGGAAAGGCACAAATAATGTGTTTTTTACGAATACTTATTTCGAACAAATACTTTTAAAAATATTTGTATTCGGGAACAAGAAAAACTTTATATTAAAAAGCTGCGTTTCCTCATGAGACATGGCGACTGGCGGTGCTGCTGATGTGGTGGCTGAAATATTTTGGATTAGGCTAATGTCACGTTGTCATAAGGGGTAGTTCACATAGCGTGTTTTTTGCGCGTGCAGATTTCAAATGTAGGCGCGCGGCAAGCGCGCTTATAATAGAAGCGAGCGGCGCGCTGCATAGCAACGACAGACGCCACAGGAGGGCAAGCGCTTGTGGAAAGGAGAAAACGGTGCGAACTGCGCTCTTCATGATGACGAGGAAGTATCAGCAAAGAATTCATTGATTTCTAGCCCTTGCATTAGCTTTAGATATATTTATGGAGATGAGAAATGAAATAAAAAGCCGTCATTATGTCATTATCAGTCCGTCAGAAAAGCAGTTCTAGGCTTATTCTTGGCTGGATAACTCTTAGCAGGTTTAAAAAGCTCTTTTAAAATTAAATATGAATGCAGTTTTGGATTAAAATGTATTTTTAAATTAACCCCAAGGAGAATAATTGCGACAGTATATAGCCTAACTATTGTTTATTGTTAGGTCATTTTATCTAATGTTATCTAACAAATGGAATATTATTGTAAAGTGTTTTTAATACTACAGTTTCCATCTTTGTAACCGTGATATATGCTTTAATATATGTAAATTTAATCTAAATTAAGCTTCGGTACCGAAATTGTTACCGAGAACCGTGGATTTTCACAGGTATTGGTACCAAATACTGAAATTTTGGTACCGTGACAACACTAGTAGCTCTGTTAGCTCGGTAATTTAGACAATAGGCTGTTGACAGAGTAACGTTAACATATGGCTGTTATGTTATTTTCTTTTCAATGACGTTCCTTGTTACATGTTCATTGCTGGATTTATGGAAAAACATCAACCAATATTGCATATCCATAATTATTATAATGGATATAATTAAAGAATACTTACACTATAACGTAAATTAGAAGTGTAACGCAAAAAAACTGGATTTTTACACCTATTTTGAATTTTACTCGAATACAAATACAAATACAAATACTTTTCCCCTCTCAACAAATACAAATACAGATACAAATACCGGCTGCTTTGCACACCCCTAATCCACTTGTTCCTGACACTGGGGTTCTCCTGAAATCTGTACTGAGACGAGCTGTTAAACGAGCTGTTTAAACTGGACATGTCAAAGAAAACGTTCCTTTACGCTCCTATTTGTTCTTCCATTTGTCCTCTTGCTGGCAGACTCAAGCGTGTTGAGTAGAATAAACGTGCATGTGTATACTGTATCCGGTGTAGACAGCATCAGTAATTATAATGGGTTGTGTTTGCTTTTGACATACAATGCGATGCTCGCATTCGCTGTAGGCAAATGTCAGCAGTTAAACGACTTAACGCCAGTGGGCGGGGCCTATGCTGCGATGATGTATAACAGGGATCAGCAACTCCGGTCCTGGAGGGCCACTGTCCTGCAGAGTTTAGCTCCAACCCTAATTAAACACACCTGAACAAGGCAATCAGTGTTTTCAGGATTACTAGATAGATACAGGCAGGTGAGTTTTTATCAGGGCTGAAGCTAAACTCTGCAGGACAGTGGCCCTCCAGGACCGGAGTTGCTGATCCCTGATGTATAACAATATATTGTAAAATGTAATGTATTCCTGTGAGCAAAGCTGAATTTTCAGCATCATTACTCCAGTCTTCAGGGTCACATGATCCTTCAGAAATCATTCTACTATGCTGATTTGATGCTCAAGAAACATTTCTTATCAATTTTGAAAACAGTTTTGCTGCTTCATTTTTGTGGAAACCATGATACATTTTTTCAGGATTCTTTGATGAATAGAAAGTTCAGAAGAGAAGCATTTATTTGAAATTTAAATATTTTGTAACATTATAAATGTCTTAACTGCCACTTTTGATTTAGTACTTGTTGAATAAATGTATTCATTTCTTTCTTTTTTTATCTTACTGACCCCAAATCTTTGAATGACAGTGTATTTTGAAAAGGGACTGAAATTGATTTTGAGTCAGTAAAGCCATTAACCACTTAGCTCTCCCACTCTGACTCTCTGATTCTCCAAATGTAAATGTTCATTGCAGAATTCGTCAAATGTAAATGAGGCTGGAAATCGACTAAAAATGGCTAAAACATTGGTCAGATCAATTTGATTGCAAAATGAACTATAGGCCTGTGACCGTTTTCAGTGAATATTAAGACTGTACATAGGATTGATTGACTTTTAAATGCAATGGATATGTACACTGAACAAAATTATAAACACAACACTTTTGTTTTTGCCCCCATTTTCAAGAGCTGAACTCAAAGATCTAAGACTTTTTCTATATACACAAAAGGCCTATTTCTCTCAAATATTGTTCACAAATCTGTCTAAATCTGTGTTAGTGAGCACTTCTCCTTTGCCGAGATAATCCATTCACCTCACAGGTGTGGCATATCAAGATGCTGATTAGACAGCATGATTATTGCACAGGTGTGCCTTAGGCTGTCCACAATAAAAGGCCACTCTAAAATGTGCAGTTTTATCATACAGCACAATGCCACAGATGTCACAAGTTTTGAGGGAGCGTGCAGTTGGCATGCTGACAGCAGTAATGTCCACCAGAGCTGTTGCCTGTGAATTGAATGTTCATTTCTCAACCATAAGCCGTCTCTAAAGGCGTTTCAGAGAATTTGGCAGTACATCCAACCAGCCTCACAACAGCAGACCACATGTAACCACACAAGCCCAGGACCTCCACATCCAGCATCTTCACCTCCAAGATCGTCTGAGACCAGCCACCCGGACAGCTGCTGCAACAATCGGTTTGCATAACCTAAGAATTTCTGCACAAACTTTCAGAAACCGTCTCAGGGAAGCTCATCTGCATGCTCGTCGTCCTCATTGGGGTCTCGACCTGACTGCAGTTCGTCATCGTAACCGACTTGAGTGGGCAAATGTTCACATTCGATGGCGTCTGGCACTTTGGAGAGGTGTTCTCTTCACGGATGAATACCGGTGTTCACTGTACAGGGCAGATGGCAGACAGTGTGTATGGCGTCGTGTGGGTGAGCGGTTTGCTGATGTCAACGTTGTGGATCGAGTGGCCCATGATGGCGGTGGGGTTATGGTATGGGCGTATGTTATGGACAACGAACACAGGTGCATTTTATTGATGGCATTTTGAATGCACAGAAATACTGTGACGAGATCCAGAGGTCCATTGTTGTGCCATTAATCCACGACCAGCACCTCATGTTGCAGCATGATAATGCACAGCCCCATGTTGCAAGGATCTATACACGATTCCTGGAAGCTGAAAACATCCCAGTTCTTGCATGGCCTGTAAACTCACCGGACATGTCACCCATTGAGCATGTTTGGGATGCTCTGGATCGGCGTATACGACAGTGTGTTCCAGGTCCTGCCAATATCCAGCAACTTCGTACAGCCATTGAAGAGGAGTGGACCAACATTCCACAGGCCACAATCAACAACCTGATCAACTCTATGCGAAGGAGATGTGTTGCACTGCGTGAGGCAAATGGTGGTCACACCAGATACTGACTGGTTTTCAGAACAAAAGTGTTGCATTTATAATTTTGTTGAGTGTATATTCGATGCATGAAATTATTTGTCTTCAGTCTCTATCTAAAACGATAAGATTTTTTAGAACGTATGTGATTAATTCAATACAATCATTTGAATTAATTAATCTGAATATTATGTATTATATATTTTAATCCTGAGTTATGTCCTCAGGAATCATTTTAAAAGCTTAGCTAACTCTTTAAGATCTTATATGATTTTAAAGCCCTTTCTTGCTCTCATATTCTTTGTCATCAAGTTTATTGGTTTTCTTTTTTTAATAAAATTCACACAGAGACTGTGGGTCTGCAGGTGGAAATTCGTTTGAATTAAAGACACTACTGGACAGGAATGTTTTATTTGCTACAACAATCTTAACAGCTATAAACATGAATATTACTGCCACATTATCAAGGTTGCATTTCAATGCAAAACAAACTCTTTATATGAGACAGTTGTGCTGCTCACTGCTCTGTCCTTCAGAGGTAGGGTGTAGAAATAATCACTTTCAAATGCAGTTTGCCTAAGGACTAATTCTAATGATAGCGAATAGGGTCGAACTCAGATTCTGCTCAGAGCTCAGTTTGAAGGACTCTTATAATATAACCCGTAATGTAATAATCACTCTTTCTGCAGGACTCTTTTTACACTACTTCAGGGCTAAACGTTTGATGTTTCTTCTTTGACAGCTCTTTCATTTTCTTTGTTAGCTGTTTTCTCTGGATGCATGGCAGACACCCGAAAGGCCTTTTAGAGACAGTTCATTAAAAAATATTAAGCACCCGAGCCAAAAAGTTCTGCAAAGTTGATTCGTATTTATTTGCAAAAGTAAGTGTAAAGTTCTCACTATGTGCTTCTGCGACTCCCCCGATGGCGACACACTGCTTGCACTGCAGGTTTGTTTCATTATGACATCTGTTAAAGAAAAAAATTCCTCAAACCGCTGCATAGGAAGGTTGTATTCGCTAGCAGACTTTGCCCGTAGGCTTGGCCTTTCTCTAGGTTCAGCGCTGGCAGTCCTAATGAGACACGAGGGACTCGACGCTTAGAACCAGAAACTTCTCCATCATGAGAGAGAAGGGCTGGAGACTTTCGTACAGGATCTGATTGATGAACAGGACAAGATGACAATGCAGCTGGAAAGTGCAATCTAAGAAGACTAAATCTGAGCTATCTTCACTGGAGAACATTCCCAACTCCAGAGGAACCAGGGGCGCAGCAGAGTTACATTTCGGCCCACTGTCATTATATGTTAAAGAACGTGTTAAAAACTTGGGTGTTTATATTGAAAGCTCCCTGAAGTTGAATGCACAGATAAATCATGTGGTAAAATCTGGCTAAGATGAAATCATGTCTGACGTATAAGAGCCTTGAAATTGCAATCCATGCTCTTATATCATCAAGACTTGATTATTGTAATTCTTTATATAAGGGTATTAGTCAAGAATCTATTCTACGGCTGCAAAAGGTTCAAAACGCTGCAGCAAGATTATTAGCGAATATTAAAAAACGTGAACACATCACTCCATCCTTGGTCTCTTTACATTGGCTCCCTGTACAATATAGGATTGATTTTAAACTTCTTTTATTGGTGTATAAATCTCTTCATGGCCTTGCACTGACTTATTTATCAGATCTGTTAATGGAGTATCAGACAGGAAGAACTGAGATCATCAACTCAAAATTTGCTGAAAATTCCCAAGGACCAAGTTAAGCCAGAAAGGGGATCGTGCATTTGGGGTAGTAGCGCCAAGACTTTGGAATAGCTTATCTTTACACGTTAGGAACGCTGACTCTGTACATGTCTTTAAAGTACAACTTAAGACACAATTGTTTGCCATGGCATCCTTTTGATGATCATTTTTATTATTTGTATTCTATTACTATTGTACTATTTTGTCTATCTTACTGAGATGATGTAAAGCACATTGGTCAACGTGTTGTTTTAATAGTACTATACAAATAAAAGTGACATTGACATTGACAGAAGCACAAACAGGAACACATAAGCTCTGTTCCAAAACCTAGTGAGCTGCCTTCCTAGACAGCATGTTAAAGCATCACAGACAGACCAAACAAAGCTTGTTTAAAGGGTGTGTTCACACTTGTAGTTCGGTTTGCTTGGTTCGCTTGGTCTGGACCAAAAAAAAACTAAAACGTTTAGTCCTGGTCCGCTTAATGTTCATATTGGCATTTTAACACCAAAGCCAAAGATATCAAACCTAAAGACATAGGGATACATTCACAACCTGATTGGTCGGCTTTTATTATGTATATTTCACAACAGAACTTACCGAACATCCAAAACAATACTCTGTTCTCTGGGATAAATGCGTTCGCTGTATGTGTGTGGCTACATTTGATGGTATTTTGACCAGCTGAGAACTCGTGGAGAGCTTATAAAATGTGTAAAGGAGTCAAAACAGCATCAGGAATCCCTCCGTCACACACACACAGATCTGCTGTGAGGAGACGCGGTTCTGACGCCTGTACTGAACTCTATCGGGCAACATTGAGACATTGACGAGTGAAGGAAACCAGATTTATTAAAATGTTTAATTTAGGTTTACATTGAATTTAGCATGTTAAGGTTAGGTATAAATTATGATTATCAGAGTCTTCTAGCAAACGACTCTGGTCAGTCCTGTTTTACTGAAACTCTTGGAGTTTGTGTTTTAGCAAGAAAGTCCAGCCAGTCCTGTACTCAGGTCTCAGTGTTTGAATAGATATGCCGAGTGCATTAGGGTGGTCAGCGCTTTCAGTCTAGAACCGGTTCCTAAACCTGTCTTTTTGGTTCCTGCCCCTAAATGTATATAAACTGTATAAGAGAACATTCACGTCAGACTTTGGTGACTGCAGCTAACGACAGCTCGTGTTCTCAATAAAGAATCCTGCTGAAGATACAAACCAAGTCTCCTGGTCTTTCGATTCTAAGTTCACAACAGACGAGAAAAAACAGGTGTGTTTTTTCTGTCCTTTTCAGGATCACATCTTGTGACATAATATCCCATTTTTGGTTCGTTTGCATGTCTTTGGTCTGTATTGTGTTCATATTTCAGTCGAACCGCACCAGAGTTAATTAGGACCGAGACCCATCTTTTCAGCGTCTCGGTCCGCTTGTTTGGTGGCCCCAAAGTTTAGATGGCAGCGTTCACACTTATTCACATGAACTGCACTAACAGAGCAATCGCACCAGAGTTTGTTTTAATCTAACCAAACATGGCAAGTGTGAACACACCCTAAAAGTTAGATAGAAACCGACATTCAAAATGTTTACCAATAAAATAGCTTACCCTTTATTTCAATGGTCCAATTTAGATGTTCTACTAACTATAAGTAACTTTGCAACTGCATGTCAAATAACTCTCATTAGATTATTAGTAGACTGTTAGGATTCAAGTTAGTTGACATAGTTGCAAAGTTACTTATAGTCAGTAGAATATCTTTTGGGGAGCATCTGAATAAAGTGTTAGCAGATATTTTACAGACAGTCTACTAATACTCTAGTCTAATGAGAGTTAGTTGACATGTACTGACATGTACATTACTTATAGATAGCATATGTCTAAAGTGGACCATCAAAATAAAGCGTAACCCTCACAAAATACCATTCAGAAGTGTTGGGGTCAGTAAGATTGTTTAAAATTTTTCAAAGAAGTCACTGATGCTCCCCAATGCTGTAATTATTTGATAAAAAAATTCAATTTTTTTTTTTTTTTTTGCAGGATTGTTTGATGAATAGAAAGTTAAAAATACAGCCTTTCTTTGTTATAGAAATCTTCTATGACATTATAAATGTCTTTGCTGAATAAAAGTATTAATTGTTTCATGTATGCTCTTAAAAGTGCAGTAAGTGATTTTTGAGAAACTTTGAGATCACCAACACAAACACGCCCCTACCCAACAGGATCACACCCCTATCTTGATTGCCCCGCCCCCAAATTCAAGAACACACAATACAACACAGGCATCTTCCGGCACGAGTGGACATTCCCCTAAACTGCTCGGTCCGGTCACATATTGTAACAGTGTTACAACTGCTCCCCACTGAGCTCATTGGATGTTTGCATGATTTTCACATCAACCTAATAGGCTAGGTGTCCCAAAAAAAAAAAAAAAACTTAATTTGATGAGACAAATTAATAATCACCATTTTTTTTTTAATGATCAAACAAGAACAACAATCTAATCACAAAAAAAGTGAAGCAAGACAAGGAAAATCTTACCCACCCAAAAATCTTCCTCTAATATCTTTGAAGGAATGTGAACTAGACGATTCAAATTTCCCACGCAGAGAGAGGATGCTAATGTAAATGTGAACACAAGCTGAAGGCAAATATTCAGTGCACTGTACTCAAATTAGTATAAAAATAGTCATAACACACAAATATTGGATAAAATTGTCATTTTTTAATTACATGGAACATTGAAATTTCAATTTCAACTTTTCAGTAATAAGTGAATTATAGGGTATTAACTCATTGCTGGAAAGTATTGATTAAAATATATCAGTGGCAGTAAACAGCTCACTGCATGTGTGTATTGTCACATACATTTCTCCCTTATTTAACTCATTACTAAACTAAATAAATAAGTCAACACAATCACAATCAGATCACAATCAATAGCAACCCTATAAAGCCCAATGTATCATATTTGATACACTAATTTCTAAGTCCTCTAAATGATCAACATGATCAAAACTTTGCTGAAAAACATCTTGCACAAAATCTACTATTTGCTTTCTGTCGTCTAGATTGTGTCACGGTCACGTTCTTCAGCCTTCATCTGTGTGTGCACTTCATTCCCCAGAATCCTCCATGGCGCACACCTGCACTCACTCACCCAATCACCAATCATCATCACCTGCACTCCCTCATTAACCACCCTTTATATTCAGCACTCTCCCTTCACTCCTTGTCTGGTCTCGTCGATGTTCACATGACCCACAGACTTCCGAACACTTACCTGGATTCCTACCTGTCATTTCATCCTCTCCAATCCGTCCTGCCTGCCATCCTGTTCTGCCTTCAGCCCGACATCATCTGCAAAGAGAAAGAAAGACAAGGACATTACCAACCAGCTAAGCATCCACTGTTATTCTGTGTTTCTGTTACTCACCATCTGTCTGCATCTCCACACTCCCTGAAAATAAACTATTAACCTTACCATCTTGTCTGCATCCTCTGTAAAACCCTGACAGAAGACCAGACCACACGAAGCATGGAAGTTGCTCACTTCACCCTAACCCCAGCTGATCGTCTGATTCATTGTTTTCAAGATGGCTGCTCAATCGAGGAATATGTCGCCGGCTTTCTGGAGCTTTCTGTTGGGGTAAGCTGGACAGATGATGTCCTAAAAACAGTATTTTGGGGCGGACTGGATAACCATCTGTACCAGCAAGCTCCAGCGGAGGCAATCCCAGGCTCATTTGCCCAGTATCTAGATCATGTGTTGTGGTTGAGTGGCTCAAGGTTCACCGTAGGTGAGGTTGAGGACATCGCCACTCAACCACCATCTCCAGCCATCTTCACCACGCCACCCATCATCATCCGGAATTCAGTCACCAGCACTAGCGAGCCTGCATTTGACGCCAGTCCAGCCGAGCCTGCACTTCACGCCAGTCCAGCCGAGCCCGCACTTCACGCCAGAGCTGCCGAGACCAAGGCAGTAGGCGTCGTGCCCGCCGCCCCTGAGTCTATGAGCGTCATGCCCGCCGCGCCTGTGACTGTCAGCGTCGCCTGCCCGCCAGAGCCAGAGCCAGTCGCCTGCCCGCCAGAGCCAGTCGCCTGCCCGCCAGAGCCAGAGCCAGTCGCCTGCCCGCCAGAGCCAGAGCCAGAGCCAGTCGCCTGCCCGCCAGAGCCAGAGCCAGTCGCCTGCCCGCCAGAGCCAGAGCCAGTCGCCTGCCCGCCAGAGCCAGTCGCCTGCCCGCCAGAGCCAGAGCCAGTCGCCTGCCCGCCAGAGCCAGTGAGCGTCGTTCTCCCCGAGCCAGAGCCAGAGTTTTCAAAGCCCTCATCGCTGGTCCCGTCCAGCACAAAGCCCTCATCGCTGGTTCCGTCCAGCTCAAATCCCTCTTCATCGCTGGTCCCGTCCAGCTCAAATCCCTCTTCATCGCTGGTCCCGTCCAGCTCAAAGCCCTCATCGCTGGTCCCGTCCAGCTCAAAGCCCTCATCGCTGGTCCCGTCCAGCTCAAAGCCCTCATCGCTGGTCCCGTCCAGCTCAAAGCCCTCATCGCTGGTCCCGTCCAGCTCAAAGCCCTCATCGCTGGTCCCGTCCAGCTCAAAGCCCTCATCGCTGGTCCCGTCCAGCTCAAAGCCCTCATCGCTGGTCCCGTCCAGCTCAAAGCCCTCATCGCTGGTCCCGTCCAGCACAGAGCCTTCTTCGCCGCTGGTCCCGTCCAGCACAGAGCCCTCTTCACCGCTGGTCCCGTCCAGCACAGAGCCCTTTTCACCGCTGGTCCCGTCCAGCACAGAGCCCTCTTCACCGCTGGTCCCGTCCAGCACAGAGCCCTTTTCACCGCTGGTCCCGTCCAGCACAGAGCCTAGCACAGAGCCTTCACCGCTGGTCCCGTCCAGCACAGAGCCCTCTTCACCGCTGGTCCCGTCCAGCACAGAGCCCTCTTCACCGCTGGTCCCGTCCAGCACAGAGCCCTCTTCACCGCTGGTCCCGTCCAGCACTGAGCCCCCTTCACCGCTGGTTCCGTCCAGTACAGAGCCCTCTTCACCGCTGGTCCTGCCCAGCACCGAGCCTTCACCGCTGGTCCTGCCCTGCACAGGGCCTTCACTGTTGGTCCCATTCAGCTCAACACCCTCTTCACAGCTGGTCCTGTCCAGCTCAACGCCCTCTTCACCGCGGGTCCTGTCCAGCTCAACGCCCTCTTCACCGCGGGTCCTGTCCAGCTCAACGCCCTCCTCACAGCGGGTCCTGTCCAGCTCAACGCCCTCCTCACAGCTGGTCCTGTCCAGCTCAACGCCCTCCTCACAGCTGGTCCAGTCCAGCTCAACGCCCTCCTCACAGCTGGTCCTGCCCAGCACAGAGCCCTCATCGCTGCCCAGCACAGAGCCCTCATCGCTGCCCAGCACAGAGCCCTCATCGCTGCCCAGCACAGAGCCCTCATCGCTGCCCAGCTCAGAGCCCTCATCGCTGCCCAGCTCAGAGCCCTCATCGCTGCCCAGCTCAGAGCCCTCTTCGCCGCTGGTTCCGCCCAGCTCACAGCCCTCTTCGCCGCTGGTTCCGCCCAGCTCAGAGCCCTCCTCGCCGCTGGTCCTGTCCAGCTCAGAGCCCTCCTCGCCGCTGGACCAGTCCAGCTCCAAGCCCTCTTCGCCGCTGGTCTTGTCCAGCTCAGAGTC
Source organism: Scardinius erythrophthalmus (assembly GCF_964197995.2). Lineage (NCBI taxonomy): Eukaryota > Metazoa > Chordata > Actinopteri > Cypriniformes > Leuciscidae > Scardinius > Scardinius erythrophthalmus. The sequence goes on from NC_138236.1 coordinate 35,775,248, forward strand.
CTCTTCGCCGCTGGTCCTGTCCAGTCCAGAGCCGCCTTCATCACTGGTCCTGTCCAGCCCAGAGCCGCTTTCGCCCCCTGCCTCTTCCAGTCCAGTGTTAAAGCCTGATATTTCCCCAAAGGAATTTTGGGGGGGGGGCTATCAGTCGTCTCCGCCATGGCCACCTGAAGGGTCCTCACCGCCGTGGCCACCCGAAGGGTCTTCTCCGCCATGGCCACCCGAAGGTTCTTCTCCGCCATGGCCACCCGAAGGGTCCTCACCGCCATGGCCACCCGAAGAGTCCTCTCCGCCATGGCCACCCGAAGGGTCCGCACCGCCATGGCCACCAGAAAGGTCCTTACCGCCATGGTCCCCTGCTCAGCCTGTATCACCATGGTCCCCTGATCAGTCTGCTTCACCTTGGTTCCCTGCTCAGCCTGCACCGTCCTGATCACCTCCTCTGTCTGTCCTGCCACCATCCTGGAGTCCGTACTCCTGAACCTGCTCCACCTTCCCGTCACGGACTCCAGGGTGCCCACCCCCCCTCCCGTATGCTGCCTTCTTCGGCGCGGGACGCGCCTTACGGGAGGGGGGAGTAATGTCACGGTCACGTTCTTCAGCCTTCATCTGTGTGTGCACTTCATTCCCCAGAATCCTCCATGGCGCACACCTGCACTCACTCACCCAATCACCAATCATCATCACCTGCACTCCCTCATTAACCACCCTTTATATTCAGCACTCTCCCTTCACTCCTTGTCTGGTCTCGTCGATGTTCACATGACCCACAGACTTCCGAACACTTACCTGGATTCCTACCTGTCATTTCATCCTCTCCAATCCGTCCTGCCTGCCATCCTGTTCTGCCTTCAGCCCGACATCATCTGCAAAGAGAAAGAAAGACAAGGACATTACCAACCAGCTAAGCATCCACTGTTATTCTGTGTTTCTGTTACTCACCATCTGTCTGCATCTCCACACTCCCTGAAAATAAACTATTAACCTTACCATCTTGTCTGCATCCTCTGTAAAACCCTGACAGATTGATAGCTTATACTTTTTTTAGGAAGTTAAAGGCCTTTTAGTATCATTGTAAAAACGTCCACCTTCAGCGCGTGTCTTTTTCCTGTGAAATATTTACTGCTTTTTATCAAGTAAATGGAAGAATAACTGCAATATTGTTAGTAGTATTTCAAGATGAACACTTACTGAACTGTAGCAACTTAGGTTTACACCCAAGAAAAAATCATGTAAAAATGCATTGTGCTGGACTTTTTTTAAATTAATCATAACTAACATGTCTTTTTCTTGCAGGATTCATTTTTATATGCTTTTTAAAACTTAATGTCCCCAACACTTTGACCAAAGTCAACGTGTGTCTGAATCATGTCCGAATATAACAAAAGGCGAAATTAAACTACACAGATGTCTAAATATATAAACTCATGACTTTGAGTAACAAAGTAAAGCTTCTACCTATAACAGAAGGGTGTGCTAGAAAAATGATGTCATGTATCATGGATTGATACTCCTATACTATAAAAGCTGTTTTATTCTTTTTGCTGGTGGGATTCTGTCTGAAATTGATCCTCCGGCCAGGATTAAAGCATATTCGAAGGTATTGTCTGGAGTCTGTGTAGTTAGAGGAACACTAGACCTTATTCCCAAGTGAGAGTGTCAAAAAGGAACGAGACGTTGTTCGACTCAGTGTGAGACTCTTAGGTGGGGTTAGATACGGTCAGGTAACTATAATTGTTAGGCATTATATGCGGGCAGAGTAGCTACACTTAGACGTCATCCAACGCGGTATCCAACGGGTATAATATTGCAGGTAAACTTCAGCCAGGAGCGTAGGGGAAAATCTACCACAGTATCCAATATGATCATCAGGCTTTTGAGGAAAGTTTATTTGTTCATCTCTCAATCATCATTTTATTGCATTTCATTATATCGTTGAAACTACAGAGCTTTGATGATAAAACTAAGCATGTAAATATCATCTTACTAAGACATATTATTGGGAGATATAAAGACAGCTGATATTTATATGATTTTATGTAAAGTAGTTTATACTGCCATAAAGATCTCATCTTACTTTGTGTGTGTGTGTGTGTGTATAGATGCGTGTATATATACTGTATATCATATCTTCTCCAAATTTCATATTTTTAGTTTGAGCCACTGAATAAAACACGTTTTTCCTCTTCTAGCATGAGTATGGTGTTCTCACTATATCAGATTATATGAGCCATAAAAGCCTGATTTATCAAATATGATCCTCAATATGCAAACTTTTTTTTTTTTTGATCTAAAGGTTAAATAAACTTCCTTTTCAAAAAATGTGTTTTCTTTTCTGACTATTATACCATATGTCATGCTTTCCAGGGTTAGGAGCTAAAGGTTTTACACCTCTACTTAGAGAGAGAAAAAGAACAGATGCACTGTGACTTCTGAGATCATGTGTGCTGTGTTCACACTGGCTGTCGGATTTTACACATTAAAAAGACACACTTTGTCAGAAGTGTAACATATGTGGTGGATGCATGAGAAAACGGGTGAAAACGTGTTTCAGGAGCAAACAAACCTGCTGTAGATGCAGTATTTCTATTTATATTCAGGAATCTGTGGATTATTGCAACATATACATTTACAAAAGTTTTTAAAGAATCTGAGGCTGGTTGATGAGTGATGATGGAATCTAAACCAAGAAGAAATATTTAATATTTTTGGTCACCACATAATCCTCAGACATAGAACATATTCACACCAAATGATGGCTATTGTTTAGACATGCAGACAATATTCATACTAAATAACCGGTAGGTGTGTCCAAAGTTTTTTCTGGTAGTGCAAAAAACAAACAACAACAACAACAACAAAAACCAGTATATATAAAATAACACAAATTGCAAACTAGTTCCCAAAGCATTTTGCAGGCGTCTGTTGGAAGCACTATCTCTGTCTCTAGGCTGTTATTTGTCAAAAACACAAGTGCTGGTAGAGAAACAGTGCAGTGAGTTTGCTGGCCTAACTCTATTCCTCAGTGGAACTGAACACCCCTGTGACTGATGGAGTTCTTGATGGAGTTCAGCCTGCTGGCAAATTCTGTTTCCTCTAAATTAGGCTCTGAGTGAAGCGGTGCAGGGCATTATCACAGCGCAGGAAAGGCAGAGGTGGCAGTGGTCAACCAAACATAATGCAAACAGGACTATAAATAAGTTTGAGCATCTTTGTGCCATTCTTCAATTAAAAAGAGACCTTCATACTGTCCATTAGAGGGGAAATCCTTTGGACATGTTTGAACGATGAACTACACCTGGAATATAGGGCACTTGTAGGAAAGGTTATTTTCCTATTTTTGTGTTAGCTTCATGCTGATTTTGTCATTTTTGGAGCCTGGTGTAAATATGTGCATCTGTTGGTCTTTAGATGGAAAAAAAAAAAACAGTTCAGACATTCTGGAAAAATATACATCATCGTGTTCCATAGAAGAAACTCTGGAAGAGTAGAAAATAAACCTGTGAAATTTAGAAAAACGTGGATGCAACGTTTTAAGTTTTATGGATTGAAGTTAAATTTAAAATTACAAAACTGCATATTTTATTACCTGATGAAATATTAACATTTTCATAGTTTATCACAATTAGCTTTTCCGTAAGCTGAAGTTAACACTAATATATAAATGGTGACATGCACACAAATACAAAACTCTATCATGGTAACACATGTGACGCTAATATAATGCAAAAAAAAACATTCACTTAAAGTCCTCCTGTGATGAAAATCTAGCTTTTAATGTTGTTTATGTGGTGTTTTTAATTTGCTTTAAGACAAACCATGTGTAAATTCATAAGTCGACAGCATTGCTGAGTATTTTCTCCTTAAAACTGCAGTGCACCAAAGACAGTCTCAGAAACACAGTTTGAAATCGCTGGTGTTTCTGACGTCACAAACTACCTTGTAACCAATCAGATCAACGTGTGATCGTCAACCAGTGGATCTCTGAGCTGAGTGAGTGGGGAGGCAGGGCTCATTTGCATATTCATAGAACCGCGAATACTAAATGAGGCAAGAGTGTTGAGTTACATTCAAGCTATTTTAAGGTATGAGTCGCATGACAATTTTTTTTTTTTTAAATATGTCATTGTGGTGATCAAAGATGAGTTTTAAGGGATAAAATGTTTGACTACAGGGGACTTTAACAACATCAGATGGAACATTAAAAGAACAAAAAGATTCAAAATCTGTACTTTTAACAGTATTTTACTGTAATATTACATAAGATCTGATCTATAACTATTACAGTTTTCCACTATATGTAGAATATGTAGAAAAAGAACTTGCTGTTGACCAATTAACAGTTTTTTACCATTAAAATTATTTAAGAACAATCTATCTATCTATCTATCTATCTATCTATCTATCTATCTATCTATCTATCTATCTATCTATCTATCTATCTATCTATCTATCTATCTATCTATGATGTTAACATTGTCCACAGTTTATAGTATGCTAGCGGTACTAATAAAATGTCAAAGATCAGATTGTGCCATTTTTCCTGCAATTAGTGAAGTATTGCTATTCCTAGGTTTGAGAAGAGCCCTGTGACGCTCACTAGGACGTGTGCTTCATTATCTCATTCACCCCTTCAGTGCCCACACCAGCTCTATGCAAAACATCACCTCCACTATACTACAGTACTAACCTCACACAGCACGATTTATCCGAGCAGGACATCTTTTATTGGCCCTGGAACAACATTCCCATGACACACAACAACCTGCGTCTCCTCTTATATTGAGATGATGGTGCTCGGATAATCAGAGAGAAATTATGGTCTATAAATCTTCAACCAGCCAATCAGCAAAAAATGCTGTTTTTAACCTTATTTTGCAATGCATAAGTAAGCTATTTTCTATGAATGTGTATGAACAGCAAAAAATGTTTTTCTTAATTTTTTAATTTCTTAATATTTTTTGCAGTCCAAACATTCTTAAATCAAGATGGATTTACTTGACAAGTAAAATTACATAAGCAGGCATGTGATTGGCTAAGGACAAAAAAGCAGGAAAATATACAAAGTCCTCCAACCCCCCCCCCCCCCCCCCCCTATACTCCTTGGGTTGGAGTATAAGGTTTTTTTTTTTTTTTTTTTTTTTACACCAAACTTAAACTGCTTAATGTGCAATATCCAACTTGTGTCATAAGTATGACACATAACAACATAACAAAAAAAATGCAATATTGTGATATATTATTACAATTTAAAATAATTGGTTTTCCATTTATTAGCCTATACTTTAAATTATCATTTTTTTTCTGTGATGCAAAGCTGAATTTTCAGGATCATTACTCCAGTCCTTTAGAAATCATTCTGATATGATGATTCATTATCAAAGTTGGAAACAGTTCTGCTGCTTAATATTAATAACCTGTGATACTTTTAGGATACTTTGATGAATAAAAAGTAATAAAATTAAAATAAAAATAAAAAAGAAGAAGAATGATTTTTTTCCCCCAAAAAATAGAAATCTTTTGTAACAACAATATACACTACTGGTCAGTAATTTGGGTTCAGTAATTTTTTTCTTTCTTTTTTTAAATAAATCAATACTTTTATTCAGCAAGGATGTGTTAAATTGATAAAAAGTGATAGTAAAGAACATTTATATTATTAGAAAATATTTTTTCTTATTTTGAATAAATGCAGTTCTTTTTAACCTTTGATTCATCAAATATTTTAGGCAGCAGAACTGTTTCCAACACTCATAATAAATCAGAATATTAGAATGATTTCTAAAGGATCATGTGATAGACCGGATGTCACATGCTGAAGACTGGAGTAATGATCCTGAAAATTCAGCTTTGCTTCACAGAAATAAATTATAATTTAAAGTATAATAAATTGAAAACCAATTATTTTAAATTGTAATAATATATCACAATATTAAAAAAAAAATCTGTATTTTTGATCAAATAAATGCAGGCTTGATGAGCAGAAGAAACTTCTTTCAAAAACATTAAAAATAGTAATGCTTCCAAACTTTTGACCTGCACTGTATTCCCCCCAAAACATTAATAAAAAAGTGATAATAAAAAATGTGTCTTAAAACTGACATGATTGTAACAAAATCACACAGTCTGGAGAACTCAGAACAACTGCTAACATTAAGTTTAAGGTAAAAATAACTGCCATTGAAATTATAGTATCTTACTCCTATGCAATTAGATAAACTGTTCATTCACTACATCACTTTACCTCTGTCTTAATATCCCCTTTTATCCTCTTCTCTTCTTTTTGGCACTGTATCTATCGCAGACTATAATGCTCATTTATAATGTGTCATGTAAATTCGGCCATCCGTCACAATCAGGAAAATTTCACCGCGTCTAGAACTGGCGCGAGCTGCCAGGCCCGTTTCTACGAGCCTGTGTGTTAAGCGCCCTAAAAAAAAAGCAATGCTGTCTATATTGGATGCGGCGTCGCGCACACTACACAACAAATTACCAACAACTGATCGCGCGCGCGCTCTGTTTCTGACGCACTTCAAGCACTGGCTGGGCGGGGAAAGATTACATCTCCCTGCCATCTGTAACCATAGACATAATATACATAGACGCCCTATTGGCCGCTGGATCGTACGTCAACGGCGCCGCCATACTGCGGAGGGCAACTTTCCCATACTTCTCATAACGAGAATTGAGAAAAATGCCTATTTCTTGTGCTGCTTGGGGCTTTACAAATCGCCACACAATTGAAAACAGGTCTCAGGGAATTACCTTTCACAAGCAAAATTGAAAATTTGTTTCTGGTTGCATTTCATTTACTATTTTTATTTTCAGAGGAGAAAGGCCGCGAAATTTAAAAATACTACTGTTATTGTGTCACGAAATGTAGTTTTAAGAGTTTTTCAGTCGACAACGTAGTTGTTTAAAGCTCAAATCTGTGGTTTATTTATAATGAGAGCGCCTTTTTAAAAATGTTATCTGACGGTTTCGGAGTTGTGAGATCCAGCGATCACCGCTGGCGCTCAGCGCTCATGTACCCCGCCGAGAACAGCCTTGCCTCGGCTATAGTGCTTCTGAGTTCTGACGTTCGCCGCTGTCAGTCTAGAGAGAATAATTCGTCTTGTGTTTATCTAACGGGCGATCTTTGGTTTCATTAATCTATAATTTGTTCCTTGGCAGATTGTTTTGGCTGAGGGCAAAGTGAAGTTTCATAACTTTATATATTTAGGCTATTTAACTTTAACAGTGTAGCCTGCTGTATGTTTGACTGGATCGTTTACTTTATTTCTTGACTTGTATAGCTTCTTATACCTTTTAAAAACTGAAATTAAACAAAAAGAGACAGGGTTGCGTCATTTTATTTTATATAGCCTATGTAATAATATTTTAAAATGTATAAATTTACGTGATTTATTATTGTTATTATAATAATATACCACTTGCGATTATCAATCTATTATATATGCTGTTAAATTATTTTACTATTCATAGTAACTATTTAACTTATTATTTTTTATTGTCTATATTCTGTAATTGATATTTCATATTCTATTGCTATTATTATAGTATTATACATAAACTATATGCTATTATCAATATATTATCATTATTATATTAGTACTTATGATATTATAATTATACTTTTCATTACTATTTTATTTACTGTATACTGTTTGTTTATTTTATTGACTAAACTATTTACTGCCTACCTCTCACTTTATCTTATATTTACTATTTGCATTGCACTGTAGTTGTACCATATCATATGTATTACCATAAAGGATCCATCAGTTATCTTTGTTATTGCTAAAATCGGGTCAATGACAGAATATGCTTTTCCCACAATAAGAAAACTTTATTTAATTTAATGTGAAAATTAAATTATATCTCAGTATGGGGGTGTTCACAATTCTTATCCAAGAATGAAAAGCTAAATACATGACAAGCCTGAGCTTTGGCCATTCCTTATTAAAATAAATAATTATAAGTCAAACTATCGAGAGTTTAAATTTCTACAGATGGAACTTTTTTGTACACCACATACAAACCACCGAAATCGGTTGATAAATGTAATTTTTTTTGGTTTTTATACAGAAAAACCGCAGCTCACCTGTTAACTTGCATTTGATTACAGCGCAGTCTTGCCCTCCACAAAATGGCGGACGCGTTGACGTATCGCAGCAACGTTCCAAAGCGGCCAATAGGGCGTCTATGTATTTATTATGTCTATGTCTGTAACCATGTTGACGTGCCGCCCGGTGTGGCCGCGATTCGCCGGCTCATGGGACCTTAGTTCGGAAGAAATATGTATGGAAGTCAATGGCGAGAGATAACTTATCTTTTTATTCCGTCTGAACTGTGCCCTGAACTACACATATGATGTTTGTCAATTTAAAAGGTAATTATGAAAGTCAAGAAAGTCGCAGTTTGTCATAAAACAGAAGAGTAACGTTTAGTTTTATGTGAAAATCGCTCAATGAACTACATCTCTCGTCTCGCACTATGTACGTCACAAGATCCGTTGCTCGTATGTGTGTATTCTGGTTCAAAACACTCAGGCATGACGGCGTTGCGTTACGATTATAATGTAAGACTATAGAAAAAATGACAGACGTTAGCTTCAGTAAAGTTAGCTTCATTCATTGAGAGAAAAGGTATGACGTCGCATGTGCGCCTTCTGGGTTTGTAGTCTTTGTAATTACGTATTTTCACAGTCTTATACCTCAGCAGTTTTACATCAAGCTGCGACTTTCTTGACTTTAAAATGTATCTTTTAAATTGACAAACATATGTGTAAATCAGGGCACAATTCAAACGAGATCAAAATATTTGTTGTCTCTCGCCATTGACTACCATACAATATTTTTCCGAAATAAGGTCCCATGGTGGTCGACCGGAAGGGGAGGGACTTAGGCTCTCGTCCCGGGTTACCATGGTGACGGCTGTGAGATTACTAACCCCCCCCCCCCCCCTTTTTTTTTTTTTTTTTTTTTTTTTTTTACAAATCTGCATGATTCACGTAGGTCACATTTTCAGGTCGGAAAATCCGGAAAAATCACATCCCTGATAAGATATTGTTTTTGCTTAAAACAAGCAAAATTGCCATTTGGGTAAGAAAAATATTTATCATATTGGCAGATCATTTAGCTTGTTTAAAGCAAAAACTCAATTTATTTATATATTTTTTTCATTTTACTTAAATGCATCTTGATTAAAGAATTTGTACATATTTGGTATTAGATGGTATTCGATATTTATTCAGCATCATTACTCCAGTCTTCAGTGTCACATGATCCTTCAGAAATCATTCTAATATGCTGATTTGATGCTCAAGAATAATTTCTCATTATTAATACTGAAAACAGTTGTACTGCTTCCTATTTTTGTGGATACATTAGAAAGTTGAAAAGAACAGCATTTGAAACAAATATTTTGTAAAAATTTAAACTTTTTACTGTCACCTTTAATCAATTTAATGTCTCCTTATAAGTAGTATTAATTACAAAATAATAGCATTCATTTATTTAATAAATGGAAAAATGAAACCCCAGACTTTAGTGCGTGTGCCAGACTCATCACAGTTCTTCAGGCGGTTTTCATGTAGTGTCCTTTACTCTTCAAACCTTCAAATTATTGTAAACTTGGCTTTTTCAAGCCAACGTTCCTTTTATAGATCAAATTACTCAATTTGCATTATCCTCACATTTATATGCAACTGCTTTTATACAGAAAGATTGTGGTCAGATTAACCTTGTCCGCATGTATAATGCTTGTTTTTATGGCCTGTGCCAAAACCATTTTTTGGATTATTAACATGCATTTTGTCTATTTGTACCTCTCAGTGAGAGCAACATGAAGGCTTGTGAATTTCAGAGCGTGAGCATTCAGATCAGGGCCTAAAGTTCTTCAGACTGCTTTAAAAATCGTCAATAAATAACATTTTCTGTAGAAAAATGTGAGTGGTGTTTGCCAGTACAAAACTCACTGCCACAGTGTTGCTATGTGGTTGCTAAGGCATTCTGAGTGGTTTCTAGGGTGTTGCTATGCAGATGCGAGATAAAGGTATGTCATGTACATTCCACTCAAAGCAAGCACCCTGATGACAAGCGTTTTTAAGGAAAAGTGTGTTCCCTCCTGTCATAACACATTGGCATCATGATGCGTTATTAAGCACGGTGAACTCTAAGCTTACTCAGGATGCTCTATGAATACATTTACTCGGTCACGTCTGGGAACGCAGTGTTTCCAGTCACTCGCTGCACCGCACACTCAAGAACTCTGACACCATTCCTAAGATAGACAGTGAGTCAAAGTACTGGTAACATGTTTTAAGAGTGCATGGAATGATGTTCAATGTCCTTGTAGTGAAGCATGATGGGTATTTACACTGGTACAGATTGCAAGATACGACGTCAATAAAATCCCAATTAAAAAGATACACAGGCCACTTCCTTCTCATATGCAGATCATTAGACTGTAGAACAAAGCACAACTTCAAAGGTTTTTATTTAAAAAAAAGACTTTCATATTTAGCATTTCCAGGCTATAAGAGCATGACACTGCGCTGATAAACTGGTCCGCTGTGTGTGTGTGTTCTGGAGCTCAGTTCATCACATCCGCATGTAGGCCACCTGATGAGAGAGGAGGAACAGACGAGGTTTAGAATACCATACTTGCGTTCTGCTGTTACATTACAGTACAGTATCCACACAGTGCAAAAAGCATAGAGTATTTGGATGTCCTATTACATACTAAAATGTGCATTATAACTGGCATACTGTATCCCATAATGCAATGCACTCAACTAGACCTTACAATTGAAATGGAGTAAATATTAGCCACGTTTTTTTTAAATCCCTTTCTTAATTCATTTTCTGAATTGACTACCTAAATTTGATTAAAAATGCAAAATAGTTCCACTCAGTAAAGGTTGCAACGCATTGCATTGTTTCAAACAAAGAAATTGGTTCACATTTACAACCATGCAAAGGTCTGACGTCGGTACAATTTTTTTGTAATGTTTTTGAAATAAGGCTGCAAAATGCAGAAAACAATAATATAGTGAAATATTATTACTTCAAAATGACTGTTTAATATATTTTAAAAGTAATTTATTCCTGTGATTAAAGCTGAATTTCCAGCATCATTACTCCAGTCTTCAGTGTCACATGACCCTTCACAAATCATTCTAATATGATGATTTGATGCTCAAGAAACATTTCTGATTATTATCAATGTTGAAAACAGCTGTGCTGCTTCAGATTTATGTAGAAACTGTGATGCATTTTATTTTTCAGTATTCTTTGATGAATGTAAAGTTCAAAAGAACAGGATTTATTTGAAATAGAAATCTTTTGTAGCTTAAAAAAATTATTTACTGTCCCTTTTGATCACTTTAATGTTAAAAGTACTGAATAAAAGTATTGATTTCTTAAAAAAAAAAAAAAAAAAAAATCTTACTGAGCCGAAACTGTTTTGAACGATAGTATATAAGCCAAAAAGTCCTCTATGACTTCTATGATTCATAAGCAGTGTTCCACAGCATTAGGCTGCAAGTTTAATCACTTCAAAAACGACATGACAAATGACAGAAATGACTAAATCTGGGATCTTTCATTTACATAAAAAATATGAAAACTAAACAGATGACAAAATGGCCATAATGCAAAACACGTGCCAAACAGAAAAGCGCAGCTTCGTGCCGGCCTCGAGTCCCGTGACGGACGATGTTGAACTCGCTCAAGGATTCGTCCCTCATGGCCATCAGGGCTTTACACTGCACATCATAAAACAGGCTGTCAAACCAGCAGCCTCTCAGTAAGGTACATCAGAGCTAGAGGTGAGTGGATGACCACAATCTTACATCAAAGTAACTCATACACACTACCATTCAAACATTTGCGGTCCGTAAGTTTATTATCAAAAGTTACAGTAAAGACATTCATAATGCTCCACAACATTTATATTTCTAATAAATGCTGTTATTTTAAACTTTCTATTCATAAAAGAATCCTGACAAAAACAACAAAACAAAAAACATCTAGTTTTCACAAAAATATGAAGCAGCACAACTGCACTGATAACTAAAATGTAGATTTGGTGGAGTTGTTCTTGCAGTGGCAAAACTCAGCACTGGGCAGATAACACAATTAACATGTTGTGTGATGCATGATATATCACATTCTAGTATGATTTACCATTATTTACCATGTTTGAAGCAAGATTTACTACGATTTAGCACATTCTAGCATGATTGACTATAATTAGCATGTTGCTAGAATGATTCTAGCATGATTAGCATTTTGCTAACATGATGCTAACATAATTGGCATGTTTCTAACATGATGCTAGCATGATTCGCATGTTGCTAACATGATTAGCATATTGCTAGCATGATGCTAGCATGATTAACCTGTTGCTAACATGTTTCTAACAAGATGCCAGCATGATTAACATGTTGCTAACATGATGCTAGCGCTATTATCATTTTGCTAGGATTATTCTAGCATGATGCTAACACATTTTGACTTGTTTTTATCATGTTTAACCCTAATTGCAATTAGCATATAGCTATTCACAGTAGGGTTGTAGTCAACCAAAGAAATGCTTAGTCGACCAAAGTCCTGTCCTGCGCAATGATTAGTCGACTAAAAAAAAGAAAAGAAAAAAAAGACGCGATGTTTTGCATTTTGATTGAACATTTATTAAACAATTGTCATAGAGCATTTATAAAACAACAACGAAAAAAGTTGTTTTTATTTTTTTATTTTTTTTTGACACCTGGGATCCCGTTTTTAATTTAGGCTAACTTAATTTCGTTTTTCTTTATTTAAATTTCGTTTTTCTTTATTTAAATTTGGTTTTTTTTCTTTATTTAAATTTCGTTTTTCTTTATTTAAATTTCGTTTTTTCTGTATTTAAATTTAGTTTTTTCTTTATTTAAATTTCGTTTCTTTCTTTATTTAAATTTCGTTTTTCTTTATTTAAATCTACCCTTTTACTGTGTCAGTAATTTGTTAGTCAGAAAAATATTAAACTTAAAAGTATTGCTTAAGTTAACAGACTGTGTGCGTTTTATATCAGTGTCCGTTCTCGGAGAATAAGCCCTGCTCGCGTGAGGTGCGCCGCTTCCCGCTCGCGCAGTTCTGTGGTTTAGGCTATTAATTCTGAATGTGTGGCGTCTTGTGTGTCTGTCTATATTGCACCAAATGCGACACTGCACTCCCTTGTGAAGTCGATTGGATGAACGGTTCTCGAAATAATCAAAATGCAAACGGACAGACAGACACATAGAGATTACTACCTATATTCCTTACTGAGCGCGAAGCAGCAGTGCAGCCAGCCACAGGTGCGGTTCCCGAGTGTTCTACGTGGTGCGCTAAACTGTGGCGCTGTTACAAAATAGCCTAAATTAAAGCATTTAAAGTTGGGGATAAAACATAGGCTAATTATATTTAGAATACAGTAATATATAACTGCTTATAAAGGAATAAATATCAAGGAGTAAATCAATGAAAATTTCTTTATTGGTGAAAAAAAAAAAAATGCAACTGGTCGACCAATGAGAATGTCAGTTGACCAAGACGGCATCGACCGATTAGTCGACTAAACGACTAAAGTTGACAGCTCTAATTCACAGCTAGCATGTGTAACATGTTGGAAGTCCTGTTTGCTAGCATGAGTCAAAAGAGTCAACCCCCATCTCTATATGTATCACAAGTATCTTGACGTTTGTGTTTGATGTGTTTTTTAGATTTTTTGGAAGTCTTTTAATTCTGGATTATTATCGTGAACGATTCCTGATGACATGATTATAGTTTCATTCAACAATCGTACCCTTGTTTGCCTTCTGTGGCTGTGGACATTGATTGTTTGGAAATCTGCACAAACACTCCAGGTGATGAGAGAGCCGGGCCTGCCTGTCATAACCTACAGCCGGCATGAGCTTCTTCAGTTGCAGGTTTCTGCACCAAGTCTATTGGATCCTGATGCCGATCTGTCAGAAATCAAGCCCAGGGCCAAAGGAAGGAAGAGAGGCAGCAGAGGAGGTGTCCGGGTCAGAAACCGTCGGTGGGGATATAAACCTGTTTTACCCCTTCGGTTATTATGGGGAATGTCCGCTCCCTTGTCAACACCGTGGATGAGTTGACAGCTTGTCTGAGGTTCGATCGCATGTTCCGGCACACCAGTTTACTCTGTTCACCAGACGTGGCTGTCCGACAGGATACCTGATTCTCATGTGGAGATGGAAGGCTTCGCACTTCACAGGGTGGACAGAGATCAAGCAAGCACGGGTAAGAAGCAAGATGGAGGAGTCGTGAATGACCGGTGGTGTCATACCCAACATGTTACGCTAAAAGAGAGAGTCTGTGACCCGAACATTGAGCTCATTGCAGTGAGTTGTCGACCTTACTACCTACTTTAGGGAGTTTTCCCATGTCATTGTCATGGTGGTGTATATTCCTCCACCGGGTAATGGGAAGTGTGCCACTGAGACAATTTCGAGAATCACGCATGACTTACAGCGATCTTCTCCAGAAGCGCTGGTTATCTTAAACGGGGACTTTAATCACTGTCCTACAAAGGTGACGTGTCCTACAAAGGGTGACAAAACTATTGACTTGTTTAATACGAACATTAAGGATGGCTATGTTGCTAAATTGCTTCCTCTGTTGGGTAAATGAGACCATAACCTGATAACCTTGATGTCCAAATATTCACCGGTGATACGGAAACAGTTGACTACGTCAAAGACTGTGCGCATCTGGTCAGAGGATGCCTGTGAAACATTAAGGGGGTGCTTTGAATGCATAGACTGGACTGTGTTCTTTGATGGAGGCAGTGATCCGGACAGTATCTCTGACAAAGTGACTTGTTATATCAATTACTGTGTCGAGTCTATAATTCCTTGTAAACAAATCAAAATCTTTCCCAATAGCAAACCATGGGTCACCAGAGAAGTTGCTTTTTACAGTGGAGATAAAGAAAGGAGTAAAGACGCTCAAAGAGAGCTGAAAGTCATTATCAGACAGGGCAAACAAAAATATAAAGAAAGGGTTGAAGGAAATATGTCCTGTAGCAACACAAGAGGGCTATGCAATGGTTTGAAGTCTATTACTGGACATGGGACCAGTAATCCCAGTTTGTGTAAATTGGGTATACACAGGCTAACGATGCCAATACTTTTTTTTGCAAGGTTTGGTGAATTCGATTTTTCTTCTCTACATGAGAATGTTCTTTCCAATCTTAGGCAGAGCAGCTCTGAGTGGCCTGTCGGCCCTGGGCCGGAGAGAGCACACAGGGCAAATTATGGGAGTTGCGATGGACTTCTTCTGCATTGAATGAAGACGTTGAACTCCTGAGGTTGGCCTTGATGCTCTGACTCACGATTGGCTGTTTGCTGCCCCGAGTCAAACGAGCCCACCCTCATGTTTCTATGACATTTCTATCCAAAGATATCCCTTTGATCTCTTTCAATGAAAGTCTATGGAACTTGTTGCTATGGTGCTCTAAATGGTTGCTAGATAGCTTCACAATGATCCTGAGAGACTGATTGGTCATCTGAATAAAATGAGCCCGCCCCCCTCGTCTCTATGATGACACTGTGATCCAGAGTTATGTTCAATACAAAATCCCTATGCAATTTACCATTACAGGAAAAACACATGCGTTTCATGGGCCGACCCATACCATAGTAAGTCAATGGGAAACTTTGGGTGCCTCTTGCCCCCCAGGGGTGCAACTTTTACCCCATTGTGAGGTATACACAGAGCTTACAGAGCCTGCCAGCCTCTTCAAATGTGGTAAACCATGAGTTTCTGCGAAATCCTCGCTCAGAGCTACGAGTCGTCAAAGTTTGTCGCAATGTTAAGTCTAAGGGATTGCCTGTGATTTTTCGCCTGCAGAGCAAACATCATACCCCTGATCTCTTAGAAAAGATATAGCACACCTCTCCTAAATAGGCCGCACAATTTGACACCTCATTCATGGGTCTGTGACAAACAGTGCAGGAGGAGTAGCGCGCCAAGCTTTGTGTGGAATAATAATAAGTATGAGCAATAACAATAGCGATGCCTTGCCTTTGGCAAGCACCACTAATAATAAGAAATGTTTCTTGAGCAGTAAATGAAGGATCACTGAAGGATCATGTGACACTGAGGACTGGAGTAATGATGCTGAAAATTCAGCTTTGATCACATGAATAAATTACATTTTAAATTGAAAACAGTTACTTTAAATGGTTTATAAATGATAATATTTCACAATATTACTGTTACTGTATTTTTGATCCAAAAATGTATCAAAAACACAAAAAAAAATTACAAACAAATTAATTGAAATGGGGCGCAAATCATAACATATAACTCAGTGTTCTCTGTGATTCTTTTAAATATTAGCTGGATTAACTTCCCTCTGAACACTGGGAAACATCTCTTCATGCAAACTGGTTCCACTCAAAGAGCTTTTTTATCTATATAGGTCAGGTGTTTGTGTGTGAGTTGAAGGCGTTGCATGAACTGTATACAGCATTCCCAGAGGCACATATGCTTGATGTCTGCCTGCCACTTTATCATCACAGCACTACAAAAACTGGCAAGATGGGTGATAGTTTTCCACTTGATGGAGAAAGTTCAATGTCTCCAACAGCTACAGCAGCGAAAACACGTTGCTAGCCAGAGAAACAAGTTGATTATCTGAATTCAGATTAAAGCATGGCAAAAGTAATCCCACAAAGTAGCTTGTTTAATGTAACGCTAAGTTTTAAATCACTCTGCAAATGATCTGAGCTCAACAGGCTGACACTGAGTTTCTGAATATGAAAAGTGTTCCAAATTCTCCACTTATTATTTACTATTTCAGTTAGGATGAGAAGATTGCTGCCTATATAGACAACCCATTCTCACTCCCAATGCGTCAAAAGCTGATGTATGGTCAAGCGTGTTTGTTTAGCATCACTATTAAGACGCTGGAGGTCGTCACTATAATCGATGAACTAGGAACTCGATTGCTTTCAATGACAAACTTTTGGTGTCAATATACACAGACGCAAAGGGCATGGGAATTTTATTGTCATGAAATTATATAATTTTGTTGTATTTACAATACACTATTTAGACATTTTTAAGCAGCTAACATGACTCCTAAACCTAACCAGTTGTCAATATAAAATAATATAAAACACAGGCAGATGCAACAACAGTCACAATTTATTCAAAAATCACAAATGTTCCACATCTTCCGAGACAGAATGATTGATTTGCGTGAGGAACAAACCCAAAAGCAATCATTGTCTCCACACGCCGTAACACTCAAATTGCAAACATTCAGATATTGCCGTATGATGAAGCATTACGTCAGCTTGGCATTGTTGTGTCTCATGAATGATTGTGTGTCTCATGAATGATTGTGCTAAAGTTTGTATTTATCTGCTGAATGAGATATGACTGATTATTGAGTAAAACAAAGTTATTGTATGGCTTCAGAAGACTAAGAATGCAACAGAGGTCTTTTGTAATACTATAGTAAATACATATATAAAGTTTAGGGTAGGGATTAGGTGCTCAAAGACATCTATAAGTGTAAATATACTTATAAAAACAAAATAATTTCTACTTTTACAAATGATGCAAATAATTAACTGAGTCTTAAACTGAAGCATGAGGCAACCTATTTATTTATTTATTTTCAATATAGAGACACCTAAGGGTACCGAAGTATCTTAATAGTGACGTTAAAGGTGCTTGAACCATGCTTCAGCTTTAGAAGTCTTGTGAGTGAGAATGGGTTGAGCCAAACAAAAAACAAAAACACAATGTCCAAAACTCCACATGCCCCACATAATTATTACTCATTAAAAATGGTAGCAGACCCGTTCCCTCACACCTCAAGTGTTCCTGAACACTGCTTGTAAAATTCTCCTCTTTATCTGCTTTTTTTCTGTCAGAAATATAGACTCTTTTGCAGAGGAAAAGCTCCACCTCAGCATCAGCACTATTTTCCTTCATGGGTCAAGCCCTAAAACTCTTCACAGTGAGTTTGGGGGGAAAAGACTGCCAAGAGACAGATGTTTTGTCTCCTTACTTTGAAGCAAATATGCTGAGGAAACAACAGTAACTGAGGCAAGCATTTCAACCAGGATATCTGCCTGATTCAAATGCACGTCTGCTTCAAAGAGAAGCCATATTTTGTTTTTATTCATTAGTATTCAAGGCATTTCAGCTTAAGCAATGCGGACGTGAGGTACTAACGTCAGCTTAGCCTAAGGCGGGCAATTAAAAATGCCATCAACTGAGGTGACGAGTAACTAAACTTTCACTTATTAGCTGCAAAGATAAAAAATAAATAAAAAATGAATAGTCACATATAGTAAGAAGAGCCATGCTATTGTCACTGAAACTCATCCATAATTATTCTGCTGGATCTGTCTGCATCCTTTAACACTGTAAATCACCAGCTGCTCCGGTCTACAGTTGTGGTCAGAATTATGGGCACCCCTGGTAAATATGATCAAAGATGGCTGTACAAATCAATCTGAATTGTTTATCCTTTTGATCTTTCATAATTTTTTTTTTTGCAAAAATCTAACCTTTCATTAAAGTAAAATAATCAAAAGTGTGTGTGTGTGGGCGGGGGAGTTGCTTTTCAACTGCATGGTACGGCTCGGCTCAGCTTGCTTTCCCACTGCAATTTCACGCTCACCAGTGAAACGATGTTCACTCCTATTCAAGCTGTTCGTCTCTGTCTGGGATGCTAAGATTTCTGTACATATAAACTGATTAGGTTGTTGGTGAATTTGGTGGACACACGTGGAAATGTTTGTTTTTTAGTACACTTCACCAAACTCACACAACAAAAGAATCTTGAAATTATTACATTAGAACAAAATATATTTTAATATGTAATCTATGTGAATATGAGAATATAACTAAATAAAACAAAAATCTCTTAAATATTTTCTAATTTTATTAAACATTAAGGTCTTGCGCACTCAACGAAACTGCTAACATTTCGATGATGCAATTTTTGCCGCGCGCACATTCACACTCTTGCGGAGAGTATAAACCAGGTATACGACTGCGTAAACAGCGTATACCGCCGCAAAGGTATTTTTAAAACGTCTTTTTACCCCTAAGCAAAGAATGAAAAAGCACTTTGTGTTAACTGTCAGCGTTAACTGTCTCATTTTGAGTATATCACAAAATTACTCCACTCCCTTTCAATATCTTCTCCTCCTCCTTCGCTCTTAACTTTGATGTTTACAGTGCATTTACTATATGTATAAGGTTCATAACTTCATTATAACAATATTTGCACTCCATAACCTTTTTCAAATTCTTGAACTATCACAAAGGGCATTCTGGGTTGAGAGGGCGGGATCTGTAGAAGATCGCTTTCTGCTCCTGAGGAAATATTAGCGCTCTGCTCCGCTCACATGCTCTGCCTCAAAGCCAGATATTTCAGTAGAAAGAGGTGTCTAAGTCACTTAAATTAATCACTGGAGTACCTCAGGGTTCGGTATTTGGCCCGTTCCTTTTCTCGATATGAACTACATCAATGCAATTTAACAACTTAAACAGAATTCCTTTCCCCAAATCATTTAACAACAAATACACAACATCACTAAACTCTCTTTATAGAGTGCTGCTGGGATGATGTACTTTTTTAGGCCAAAACCCAGAAACGAGTGATCATTAGCACTTCCAGGTCCATCATCCTAAAGCCAATGTTTTTTTTTTTAATGGGTGTTTGGTTAAATACCTGAAATAAGGTCTGTGGTTAACACAAGCTCAAGATATTTTGCCCCGTTGTGATTTTTACTTGTCTTGAAAAAGGAAGCTGCTAACAAGTGGCTAAATGGGACTACAGAGGTTGTTGGACATTAAACGTCATCACGCCAGACAGTTAAACTCATCTACACAATAGTTGCTTTCGCAATCAATCACAATCACACTCTTGCAAACTATTCTAACTCAAACTTTCAGGGAAATTGTTTTTTAAAGACTGAAAGAGCTGTCAGAAGCTTAATGGTGGTGACATTGAAATCATGCAACCGTGATGTAGTTCGTTTATAGCCTACGTTTAGCTTTTTACTTCTGCCGAATAGATTTAGGCTTCAAAATTCATAAAAGCTGTGGAAAAATCCTATTGTTTTTTTTCTTCCCCATAGAACCAGGGTTGATGGGAACTTACAGACTACAAAATACATCATCACTGCAGAGCTCTATTTCATTTATTGTGTCACACACCTACAGTACATTGCTACGCTAGTCTGTACTTTTCTAGGCAATTTTGGGACTTTGTATTGTGTTTCTCATTACTGTCTCTTAAGGATGAATAGCTTTTTTTCAGAGTCCTCTATTTGACGTCGCTTTGGATAAAAGCATCTGCTAAATGTAATGTAAAGAAGGAGTCAGAGATAATGAACTATAATGACTAAGCAGTCCAGTATGACTAAGTATGTGACCTGATATGAGTTCATGCAGCGCAGGAATGCTGGCAGCCTGAAGGTGCTGGACATCAGAAGCTTCTGGAGCTCCTCGCATGAGCTCTGAGGGAGGGGGAGAGGGTGCACGCTAATGTCCTTCTCCCAGACATCCACAACACTAGAACAAGAGAAAGAAAAACAGAAGATATAAGATATGAGAGAGAGAGAGAGGTTTACAAAACTTTATTTAAAACGCTTAATAATCTTCAACATCAGAAACAACACACACAACATCATTAACACACCACAGATCATTGAAACCCATCTCATTATTTACAAGACTATAATATGCAAATTATATTTTTAGTCTACCAGCTACTAATTTCATAAACATCACTTCAACATTAATACTATTAAGCTGTAATCCTTGATTTTTCCTGGTTTTCCATATTGCCAATTTCGCAGTTCCTATTAAATAATCTATAAAATCACCCTCTATAAAAACTTCGAGAGAGAGAGAGAGAGAGAGAGAGAGATTTGTTTTTGATTTTTCAAAATTACTTTTATTACAATAAAAATATTACCAACCATAAAAAACATTTTTTCACAATTAATTATTTTTTTACAAACTTAAAGAAAAACACAACTCTCCGTTCACAACTGAACATAAGGCTTCTCTGTAACACCATATAGATTCAAACTTCATTAAATTATTCATGACTTTATAAAATCGAAAATCAACAACATTTCTAGTTTTCACCATTACTTTAAACACCCGTACCACATCACTATCATTCCTTTGTTCTATATGATTTCTCCTACTAATGTATATAGCCATTTTCGCTTTTCCAAGTACAAAATTCAACAGCTGACATTCACCACTTCAACTTATATTTAAAACCACAAATTAAAATCTGTACAGAAAATACTTCTTTAAAACAATTGAAAATTGCTTTTAACATTTCAAACAAAGGCTTTAGCCTGAAACAATAGGTAAAACAGTGGAAAACAGTCTCTCTTTCAGAACAAAAAGGGCAATCTTGACTTGATTCGGAATTTAAAATAGAGACGAAAGCATTGACTGCAATTATTCCAAGTAAAACCCTCCAATGAATGTCAGCTGTTTTGTTGGTTAATGGTGGATTATATAACGCTCTCCACTCTGGTCTGACATTTTCAATCTCAAAACATCACGCCAAGGTGTATCAACTTTTTGATGTAAACCTTTTTTGTTAAAAACTTTACACATGCCTTATACAACTGTTTTCCATTAACATCAGAGAGAGAGAGAGAGAGAGAGAGAGAGAGAGAGAGAGAGAGAGAGAGAGAGAGAGAGAGAGAGAGAGAGAGAGAGAGATCCAAAGTGGAATAGGAGGAAGGACATATGACATCATAAAGGACATGTACAATGGGAACAAATGCGGTGTTAAGATTAATGACAAACGTACTGATTATTTCAGTCAAACTAAAGGGGTCCGTCAAGGCTGCAGCCTCAGCTCGTCTCTATTTAATATCTATATTAATGAATTGCCATCAACACTTGAGAAGCCCTCTTATCCTGGTCTGACCCTCGAGGACAGAGAAATCAAAAGCCTGCTGTACACTGATGATCTTCTGTTGCTGTCTCTTCATGAAGAGGGTCTGCATTAAAGCCTCTCGCTTCTAGAACAGTACAGCAACGACTGGGCCTAACCAATAAACATGGAGAAGTCCAAAATAATGATATTTCAGAAAAAAACTCGCCTTACTGACAAGAAATATAAATTTACATTTATAAGGGAACAATTCTTAATCATGTCACCTGTTATAATTATTTGGGTCTGACAATGCTTCTGGAAAGTTTGACACTGCAATGAAAGATCTGACTGATAAAGCACTTAGGGCTTATTATAGTATAAGGAAACCCCTGTTCAAATTTAACCCACCCATTAAACTGTGGCTGAAAATCTTTGACAGCATCATCAAACCAATCCTTCTATACGCCTGTGAAATCTGGGGCCGCAAATTTAAATTAAATTACGAATCCTGGGACAAAACTCCAGTTGAAATATTCCACCTTGAGTTCTGCAAGAACATCCTGGGAACTCACAGAAATGCTTCAAGACTGCTCAGACTGTGTTCACACTCCTCTGATGGAGTCGTAGAGGACGAGCTGCACTTCCTCGCCGAGTGCAGCAAGTATAAAAACATCAGAGACACTTATTTCACACAAATAGCACCGATTTTTACCTCAATTCCAACAAGCGAGCCTCATAAACAAACTGTCTCATATTTTGGGAGAGAAAGAAGAATGTATTGACCTGGCAGCGCAGTATGTGTCTTCATGCCATCATATGAGGGACCAGGGCTGAACCCTCTTTTCCCTTTAAACTACTCTCTGTACTTTTATTTATTTATTTATAATAATTTTATTTATTTGTCTATTGCTTTGGCAATATTGTGCTATTTTACACAGTCATGCCAATAAAGCTCATTTGAAATTGAAAATCTTTTAAAAAAGACGACGTTTGTGAAAGCTGTTGAGTCTTCTGTCAGACGCAGTTTAAGTAAAGAGTGCCTGAGAAAAATACGTTGCCTGATTCAGAATTTACTATCAGATGAGATGTTAGGTTTTATGTCAGTGTCATTAATCTAATGTTATTTTCATACAACAAAATCATAACAATCATAATAAAAAAATCTCTCACCTCAGAAAAAACAGCTTTCCTGTCCTGACGTTAAACCGTGCTCGCGACGCGCATTCAATTGTCCGTGCAAATGCGGTGGTGTGCACTGTGTATAAAAATCTATTTTTATTTTCATGCATTTTGTTATTTTCTATATTTTTGATGACTGTAGTGGCTCATACCAATAATCATAATACCAAAACCTAGTTTGGGACTACTATTTAATAGCCTTACCATATAATGTTATTCATCAGTGTTAGTGATATTCTAACAATTTATGTGTATTTAACGAGGGAGAGTACTTGTGTGTATGTCAACTAATTTTGAGAACTAAATTAGCTTGGTTCAAATTCCTAAAAATGTTTTGAGAATCCTTGGTTTAGTGATCTAGAGCAGTGATTCCCACCTGGGGTGCCGTGTAAAAATCCTTCAAACATTTTTAAATTGCTAAAATGTATTTAAAGCATTTAACAATCGCCAATCTGCGCTGCTCTTGGTAGATTGCACTGGTCATAATGGAAATGAGCTCTTTAATTTGCACATTGTCAGTAGATCACCCATAGAACTTTTTATGGGATTGCGGTCTCAAATTGGCCCTTTTTACGGTTTTTAATTTTTCTTTGTCAAATGGCACACAGAATGGGTCCGGTCCATTGAGTGTTTCTGCTCAGGCTGCTGAAGACCGACCAATAAAAATAGGTTTTGCTCAGCTAGAAAGAAAATGAGAAGGAACATTAACTGAAGGTGAGAACAGCTGGACTTTAAATTACATTGATCTGACAGTTTGAATTTTTAATCATGTCACAGCAATTTATCAATACGCAGCACTGAAGACAGCAGAGAAGCGGAGAGACTTATGTCCTGACACACATTACGGTGATGATCTATTCAGGACATTTCATTGACATTTACCCATCTGTGCTGTAGTTCCACAGAAAGCGCACACGCAGCTCTTAAAGTGGAAATGCTGGAGAAGCCCACAGAGAGATGTGCCATGCAAAACTTCAACCAGGGAACCAAGCATGCTAACTGTGTTAATTGCGTTAATTGCATTTCATGTTACAAGAAGATATCTGAGAATTTTGAATTAAAGACATTATCTACTGTGCAATGGGAAGTCTAAGCTAGGACTGCGCTTCAAAGTCAATGTTTCTTTCCTACTCTTGAACAGATATTGTTTTAATTTCTTCAGGGCCTTGATGATTTAAGTCGTCTCTTAAAATACCCGAAGGCAAACAAGCCTAAGTTTTCCCCTAGAATGCAGAATAGCGTTTACACAAAAGAACAAACCAAGAGCTTGGATCATAATTCATAGAGATCTCAGGTCTTTGTTAGTTAAAATTAATTAATTAATAATAAAAAATAATAAAAACTTTCTAAATGTGTTTAGGCTACTATAACTAAAATTGCAAAATTTTCAACAGAAAAAAGTAGACCTCCTGATTCCCTAAACAGATCATTAAAATTTCTGTCAAAATGCCAGTTGGTGTTTCTGATGGCACAATGTTTTCTCCTCTTTTCTTCATCAGTGCCATTTCAAATGTCAAGGCTGTCATGACATTTAGCATCCTATAGTGCGCTTTTAAGTTTTAGTTGGAATTGAACACACAGACCAGCTTACAGACTTTCTGATGCACGTCATTTCTGATATTCAGGGTGTACAGGTCGTGATGAAACGACAGATCTTTACTTCCGTAATGTGACGTACATTCAAATATGAAATGGATTTTCGAAAAAGATGATTAGATGGAGGAAGATCTGAATGCAGCCTGACTAAACGATTGGAGAAGTCCTGCATGTGACACCAGAGAAGTCTGTAGTTTCATTGAAACATCCAGTAATGAAATTGATAAAAAAGGTGAAAGAAAGAAAGAAAGAAAGAAAAAAAGAAAGAAAGAAAGAAAGAAAGAAAGAAAGAAAGAAAGAAAGAAACATGCTCATGAGTTCACAATAAACATTAATTTAGAATGCTGTACTGTTTATACTCGCATCTAAGGTTGAATCTTTTATATCTAACACAATTTGAAAAATCATTTAGATTGTTCTAAAATTCTATAATTCTAAAACTCATTCTCCATATTAAAGAATAACAGAGTTCACACCACAACTATAACGATAAAGATATGAGGAACGATATCGTTGGGATCACTTTCAGAACGATTTTTTCCAGCTGTCGAACGATAAAACACTGACAGCCAATCAGAATCCATTCTAATTTAAAGGTCTCGCGCATTTAAAATGGATCTGGATCATCCGGGCGCGCGCGTGCCTAGAATAAAAAGACCGTTATCGGTCGTTGGTGTGGACGCATATATAGTTATCTTTGATGAACTATATATGCGTGTGAACGGGCCTTTACTCTACAAACTGTCACAGACAATGAGTGGAGACGGCTCTTTTGATTATAACGGGAGTCATTCAGTTTTGTTTAGTTTCGTTGTCACGTTTGAGTAGAGACAATGCGACTGAAGTTTGTTTGTGGTTGCAATGTTTCAACTTGCTTCTCAAATGTATAATTCATCTGATGTCCTGCCACACGTATGTATTAAATTAATGAACCCAATACTAAATAAGAAAGAAAATCAAATGAAATAAAGTAGCATTCATTTGTAAAATATTTAATTTACTGAATTATCCAAAACATTTAAATACGGGATTATATACGGGATCATACGGAAGTAAACAAGACAGACATTAAAGTAAGCGTTTGCGCATTTATTTATAGTGTGATCTGACGCCGAAGCCAGCAAATTTGAACGCAGGCAATATAAAAAACAAAGAGATTGATGTGAGAAAAAAGAGAGCAGATTTTTTTTAAACATTTATGATACGAGCCCTTATGTTTTGCTTGAATCTGATCTTTCACTGTAATACTTATGAGTTGTGACACATCACTGTCTTTAATGACAACCCTTCGCAACTCTTGATAACTTTGGGAATGTAAAATATTTGAAGTGACTCCCATGAGCGCAGAATTTTGACGATTGTCGATCTAGAGAAGTCGCATGAATTCTGATATGACTGTTCAGACTGAGGTCGCATTTAAAAACATCTGACCTGTATCGGATTTAGCACCACATATAGAAGTGGCACAAATCGGAATTGAAAAGATCAGATTTCCTGTGGTTTGTGCTGGATTTGGGCCACATTTACCTGCCGCCTGAATGTACCCAAGTGAGCAGTTGAGATGTGGACCAGACATTGTGTGGACAGTCAAAAGTCTGCTTCCTAAGAGTTTCCTCTGATTAGCATAATGGCTCAGGGTCTGTATACGAGCTCCATGAATCATGTTTGATCCCACCACCTCTACACACTCAAACGCATCTGTTAGCGCCGGGTAGGAAAAGAGGCAGAGTTAATGTACACTTGGGAAAAAAAGGAGAGCGAGACGAGCTAAGGGTGTAAAGAGTCGTGACGACCTTATGGAGTCAGAGACAATTTAGTGCAGAGCGCCCACCCACAATTCCTCTGTGATTCACTGGCTGATTCCAGCACATCTTTGGCTCCTCAAGCTCTTACAAAGGGAACATTTGACGTTTTGAAGAAGGATGAGAGTAACTGTGCAGACATTTCTCTGAGCTTGCGGATTTACAGTATATTTATGGCTACTAGCGGTCATATTTTCACCATTTCTACAGTGGCATTTCCTTCAATTTATTACTAATTATTTTTAAATTATCAATTGACTACTTCTGATATTGAAATCACAATTATTAATGTTAATAAATATTGTCCTGCAAAGGCAAAATGCAGTAACTGCATATTGATAAAACTTTATGCCAGAAATAGTCTCTTTTTATATTTTTACACTATAATATTTTAGTATTTACTAGTGCAAAGTGCCCGTGCAAAATCAGTTTTTGTGTGTGTTTTTAGTAATTGTTGGTTTGGTGTGTTTGAGTGCTCATTGTTACAATTACATAGCAAAAGTTCAGTGACATTTTTATTTGTGCATGGTAGAAAGCAAATACTGATACTGACATAATGACAGACAATAAATGTGGAAAATTGAACTACACGATTCAGGGAGCAGGAGACACAGTGAACTCCGAGAAAACGCTACTTAAGCTCCACTGCTTTCTTCGACCCTCTCTGTCTCTGGTCCTGGGCTGTGCTCACTCAGTGTGTGTGTGAGAGGGGGAGTGGCCAGCTGTGCTCACTCAGTGTGTGTGTGAGAGGGGGAGGGGCCAGCTGTGCTCACTCAGTGTGTGTGTGAGAGGGGGAGTGGCCAGCTGTGCTCACTCAGTGTGTGTGTGTAAGAGGGGGAGTGGCCAGCTGTGCTCACTCAGTGTGTGTGTGAGAGGGGGAGTGGCCAGCTGTGCTCACTCAGTGTGTGTGTGAGAGGGGGAGTGGCCAGCTGTGCTCACTCAGTGTGTGTGTGAGAGGGGGAGGGGCCAGCTGTGCTCACTCAGTGTGTGTGTGAGAGGAGGAGTGGCCAGCTGTGCTCACTCAGTGTGTGTGTGTGAGAGGAGGAGTGGCCAGCTGTGCTCACTCAGTGTGTGTGTGAGAGGGGGAGTGGCCAGCTTTGCTCACTCAGCGTGTGTGTGAGAGGGGGAGTGGCCAGCTGTGCTCACTCAGTGTGTGTGTGAGAGGGGGAGTGGCCAGCTTTGCTCACTCAGCGTGTGTGTGAGAGGGGGAGTGGCCAGCTGTGCTCACTCAGTGTGTGTGTGAGAGGGGGAGTGGCCAGCTGTGCTCACTCAGTGTGTGTGTGAGAGGAGGAGTGGCCAGCTGTGTTCACTCAGTGTGTGTGTGAGAGGGGGAGTGGCCAGCTGTGCTCACTCAGTGTGTGTGTGAGAGGGGGAGTGGCCAGCTGTGCTCACTCAGTGTGTGTGTGTGAGAGGGGGAGTGGCCAGCTGTGCTCACTCAGTGTGTGTGTGAGAGGGGGAGTGGCCAGCTGTGCTCACTCAGTGTGTGTGTGAGAGGGGGAGTGGCCAGCTGTGCTCACTCAGTGTGTGTGTGAGAGGAGGAGTGGCCAGCTGTGCTCACTCAGTGTGTGTGTGTGAGAGGAGGAGTGGCCAGCTGTGCTCACTCAGTGTGTGTGTGAGAGGGGGAGTGGCCAGCTTTGCTCACTCAGCGTGTGTGTGAGAGGGGGAGTGGCCAGCTGTGCTCACTCAGTGTGTTTGTGAGAGGGGGAGTGGTCAGCTGTGCTCACTCAGTGTGTGTGTGAGAGGGGGAGTGGCCAGCTGTGCTCACTCAGTGTGTGTGTGAGAGGGGGAGTGGCCAGATGTGCTCACTCAGTGTGTGTGTGAGAGGGGGAGTGGCCAGCTGTGCTCACTCAGTGTGTGTGTGAGAGGAGGAGTGGCCAGCTGTGCTCACTCAGTGTGTGTGTGTGAGAGGAGGAGTGGCCAGCTGTGCTCACTCAGTGTGTGTGTGAGAGGGGGAGGGGCCAGCTGTGCTCACTCAGTGTGTGTGTGAGAGGAGGAGTGGCCAGCTGTGCTCACTCAGTGTGTGCGTGTGAGAGGAGGAGTGGCCAGCTGTGCTCACTCAGTGTGTGTGTGAGAGGGGGAGTGGCCAGCTTTGCTCACTCAGCGTGTGTGTGAGAGGGGGAGTGGCCAGCTGTGCTCACTCAGTGTGTGTGTGAGAGGAGGAGTGGCCAGCTGTGCTCACTCAGTGTGTGTGTGTGAGAGGAGGAGTGGCCAGCTGTGCTCACTCAGTGTGTGTGTGAGAGGGGGAGGGGCCAGCTGTGCTCACTCAGTGTGTGTGTGAGAGGAGGAGTGGCCAGCTGTGCTCACTCAGTGTGTGCGTGTGAGAGGAGGAGTGGCCAGCTGTGCTCACTCAGTGTGTGTGTGAGAGGGGGAGTGGCCAGCTTTGCTCACTCAGCGTGTGTGTGAGAGGGGGAGTGGCCAGCTGTGCTCACTCAGTGTGTGTGTGAGAGGGGGAGTGGCCAGCTTTGCTCACTCAGCGTGTGTGTGAGAGGGGGAGTGGCCAGCTGTGCTCACTCAGTGTGTGTGTGAGAGGGGGAGTGGCCAGCTGTGCTCACTCAGTGTGTGTGTGAGAGGAGGAGTGGCCAGCTGTGTTCACTCAGTGTGTGTGTGAGAGGGGGAGTGGCCAGCTGTGCTCACTCAGTGTGTGTGTGAGAGGGGGAGTGGCCAGCTGTGCTCACTCAGTGTGTGTGTGTGAGAGGGGGAGTGGCCAGCTGTGCTCACTCAGTGTGTGTGTGAGAGGGGGAGTGGCCAGCTGTGCTCACTCAGTGTGTGTGTGAGAGGGGGAGTGGTCAGCTGTGCTCACTCAGTGTGTGTGAGAGGGGGAGTGGCCAGCTGTGCTCACTCAGTGTGTGTGTGAGAGGGGGAGTGGCCAGCTGTGCTCACTCAGTGTGTGTGTGAGAGGAGGAGTGGCCAGCTGTGCTCACTCAGTGTGTGTGTGTGAGAGGAGGAGTGGCCAGCTGTGCTCACTCAGTGTGTGTGTGAGAGGGGGAGTGGCCAGCTTTGCTCACTCAGCGTGTGTGTGAGAGGGGGAGTGGCCAGCTGTGCTCACTCAGTGTGTTTGTGAGAGGGGGAGTGGTCAGCTGTGCTCACTCAGTGTGTGTGTGAGAGGGGGAGTGGCCAGCTGTGCTCACTCAGTGTGTGTGTGAGAGGGGGAGTGGCCAGATGTGCTCACTCAGTGTGTGTGTGAGAGGGGGAGTGGCCAGCTGTGCTCACTCAGTGTGTGTGTGAGAGGAGGAGTGGCCAGCTGTGCTCACTCAGTGTGTGTGTGTGAGAGGAGGAGTGGCCAGCTGTGCTCACTCAGTGTGTGTGTGAGAGGGGGAGTGGCCAGCTTTGCTCACTCAGCGTGTGTGTGAGAGGGGGAGTGGCCAGCTGTGCTCACTCAGTGTGTGTGTAAGAGGGGGAGTGGCCAGCTGTGCTCACTCAGTGTGTGTGTGTAAGAGGGGGAGTGGCCAGCTGTGCTCACTCAGTGTGTTTGTGAGAGGGGGAGTGGTCAGCTGTGCTCACTCAGTGTGTGTGAGAGGGGGAGTGGCCAGCTGTGCTCACTCAGTGTGTTTGTGAGAGGGGGAGTGGTCAGCTGTGCTCACTCAGTGTGTGTGTAAGAGGGGGAGTGGCCAGCTGTGCTCACTCAGTGTGTGTGTGAGAGGGGGAGTGGCCAGCTGTGCTCACTCAGTGTGTGTGTAAGAGGGGGAGTGGCCAGCTGTGCTCACTCAGTGTGTGTGTGAGAGGGGGAGTGGCCAGCTGTGCTCACTCAGTGTGTTTGTGAGAGGGGGAGTGGTCAGCTGTGCTCACTCAGTGTGTGTGAGAGGGGGAGTGGCCAGCTGTGCTCACTCAGTGTGTGTGAGAGGGGGAGTGGCCAGCTGTGCTCACTCAGTGTGTTTGTGAGAGGGGGAGTGGTCAGCTGTGCTCACTCAGTGTGTGTGAGAGGGGGTGTGGCCAGCTGTGCTCACTCAGTGTGTGTGAGAGGGGGAGGGGCCAGCTGTGCTCACTCAGTGTGTGTGTGAGAGGGGGAGTGGCCAGATGTGCTCACTCAGTGTGTGTGTGAGAGGGGGAGTGGCCAGATGTGCTCACTCAGTGTGTGTGTGTGTGAGAGGGGGAGTGGCCAGCTGTGCTCACTCAGTGTGTGTGTGAGAGGGGGAGTGGCCAGCTGTGCTCACTCAGTGTGTGTGTAAGAGGGGGAGTGGCCAGCTGTGCTCACTCAGTGTGTGTGTGTGTGAGAGGGGGAGTGGCCAGCTGTGCTCACTCAGTGTGTGTGTGAGAGGGGGAGTGGCCAGATGTGCTCACTCAGTGTGTGTGTGTGTGAGAGGGGGAGTGGCCAGCTGTGCTCACTCAGTGTGTGTGTGTGAGAGGGGGAGTGGCCAGCGGCTAGAGCGGCAAAAGCCAGTGTGTGCTTCTTTTACCGATATATATTTAACAATATCTTTTGCATTTCTAATCCAAACAACGTCAAACTTGGCACTGCACTTACTTGTGCCCGTAGCAAGACACCTGTCAATTTTGAAATCCATCGGACTAACGGTTTGAGTGATATGCGAATAAAACACACACACTTTCCCGTATTTTATAGATAAATATAATATACAGAAGTAAACAGCGTAGCTGACTTACAGATTCAGTTAACATCCACAAATGAATAAGCGCACTGATTCAGGGAGCAGGCTACACAGTGAACTCCGAAAAAATGCTACGCTTGAGCAAATAGTTTGTGAATAAATTTCTACAAATGATGGTCGTGAATAAAATATAATATTCAGAAGTAAACAGTGTAGCTGACAGAGTGTTTATGTCAGAATGTTTATTTTTAAACCACAACCTTCTTGGGGCTTCTTTTACTGATATATTTAACGATATCTTTTGCATTTCTAATCCAAACACCGTCAAACTTGGCACTGCACTTACTCGTGCCCGTAGCAAGACACCTGTCAAGTTTGAAATCCATTGGACTAACGGTTTGAGTGATATGCGAATAACAGACATACAGACTGACTGACAGACAGACAGACGTTTCTGTAATTTATAGATAGATGTGTGCAAATTTACTTTGTAATAATAATGACATAATACATTTATTAACATTCATTGGTCAAAGACAGCATCCAAAATGTTTACTGAAACACTACAAAAATATTGTCTTATCAATCTAGTTAACATGTTTGCTGTTTGACGTTTCAAACTGTTTTTCTCTGATGCCAAAACTGAGAAGAGCGTGTTAAAAGTTTTAATTTCAATTTTCAATTTCAAATGAGCTTTATTAGCATGACTGTGTATCACATCGTATAGATCATGTCATGTTTCTGAGAATGTATAAAGTGTCTGAAATGTAAACAAGGCAAGTATTGGTTGTTGGTTGGTAAACTCTGAAAATCTTTTTCTTAACCCTATAAAGCCTATTGCCTTTAAATGATCAACATGATCATGAACGTTGTCGAGAAACCTCTTGCGCATAATCTACTGCATGCTTTCTGTCGTCTGATTGATCGTTTATACTTCTTTAGCAAGCTAAAGGCCTTTTAGTGAAAATGTCCACCTTCAGCTTGTGTCTTTTTGCAGTGAAATATTTACTGATTTGTTTTTGTTTTTTAAGTAAATGAAAGAATAACTTTCAAGATGACTGAAGCAACTTTTTGAAAAATCATGTTGAAATGTGAGTATCAAATATAATCCATCAGGCTCTCAATCATACTTGTATTGTTTTATATGCTTTAAAACTACAGAGCTTTGATCATAAAACTAAGCATTTAAATATCATCTTACTAAGACATATTATTGGGAGATAGAGTGACAGCTGACATTTATATGATTTTTATGTAATGTAAGTACATACTGTACTGATACACAGATCTTATTGATTTACATTACAAACATTACATTTTTCTTTTCGGTCGTATAAATATCAGCATCTGCAACAAATTGCATATTTTTGCTTGGTTTGGGCCACTGAATAAAATAGATGTGTTTTTTTTTTCCTCGAGTATGAGCTCAATAAAGCCTGATACATCAAATATGATACGCAAAAAAAAAAAAAAAAAGTTTTGTCTAAAGGCTCCATTTCAAAACAATAGATTTAAAAATAATAATAATTTGCATGTCAATCTTTACAGGTTTAATCAGTATTTTGGATTCCCAATAAAAATATATATATAAATATTAGGGTGCATCAAAAAACACAATTCTTGAATTTTGATATGGCTGGGTGCTAAAAATGTTCCAATATATGTAGAAACAACACATGCAAAATATTTTTCCAGTACATGATGATTTAGGGGTGCCACCGCACATCTGGTTTCGTTGGATAAAGTGCTTAACAGTGCTCAATGGTCACAATGGAGATCTGAGGTAAACAATACTACAGCTCAAGAAAACTGAGATTATCTTTCTGTTTGATGTGATCTTTCTGTGTTGGGTATGTATTATTACATAATTATCTGTAATTTTGTCTTTGTATACTTATTTATCATAAGTCATTTAAGTCATATTTATAGGTATTTGGTGCTCATTACATCTAGCTAACGTTAGCTAGCAACAGTTTGCTAACCACAGTTTGCTATCTATGTTAGCTAAACTATTAAGCTTAACATCAACAGTATTCTAGAGTGGACAATGACATATTCGGAGTATACAGTGGGGAGAACAAGTATTTGATACACTGGCGATTATGCAGGTTTTCCCACTTACAAAGCATGTAGAGGTCTGTAATTTTTATCATAGGTACACTTCAACTGTGAGAGAAGGAATCTAAAACAAAAATTCAGAACCTGAATAAAAGACACCCATCCACACACTCAATCAAACAGACTCCAACCTCTCCACAATGGCCAAGACCAGAGAGCTGTGTAAGGACATCAGGGATAAAATTGTAGACCTGCACAAGGCTGGGATGCTAGGCTGGGCGCAATTATTAGAAAATGGAATAAGTTCTAGGTGACGGTCAATCTCCCTCGGTCTGGGGCACCATGCAAGATCTCACCTCGTGGGGCATCAATGATCATGAGGAAGGTGAGGGATCAGCCCAGAACTACACGGCAGGACCTGGTCAATGACCTGAAGAGAGCTGGGACCACAGTCTCAAAGAAAACCATTAGTAACACACTACGCCGTCATGAATTAAAATCCTGCAGCGCACACAAGGTCCCCCTGCTCAAGCCAGCGCATGTCCAGGCCCATCTGAAGTTTGTCAATGACCATCTGGATGATCCAGAGGAGGAATGGGAGAAGGTCATGTGGTCTGATGAGAGAGAAATAGAGCTTTTTGGTCTAAACTCCACTCGCTGTGTTTGGAGGAAGAAGAATGATGAGTACAACCCCAAGAACACCATCCCAACCGTGAAGCATGGAGGTGGAAACATCATTCTTTGGGGATGCTTTTCTGCAAAGGGGACAGGACGACTGCACCGTATTGAGGGGAGGATGGATGGGGCCATGTATCGCGATATCTTGGTCAACAACCTCCTTCCCTCAGTAAGAGCATTGAAGATTGGCCGAAACACACAGCCAGGGCAACTAAGGAGTGGCTCCGTAGGAAGCATCTCAAGGTCCTGGAGTGGCCAAGCCAGCCTCCAGACCTGAACCCAATACAAAATGTTTGGAGGGAGCTGAAAGTCTGTATTGCCCAACGACAGCCCCGATACCTGAAGGATCTGGAGAAGGTCTGTATGGAGGAGTGGGACAAAATTCCTGCAGTGTGTGCAAACCTGGTCAAGAACTACAGGAAACGTATGATCTCTGTAATTGCAAACAAAGGTTTCTGTACCAAAGTTCTGCTTTTCTGATGTATCAAATACTTATGTCATGCAATAAAATGCAAATTAATTACTTAAAAATCATACAATGTGATTTTCTGGATTTCTGTTTTAGATTCCATCACTCACAGTTGAAGAGTACCTATGATAAAAATTACAGACTTCTACATGCTTTGTAAGTGGGAAAACCTGATAAATCTGAAGTGTATCAAATACTTGTTCTCCCCACTGTAGATGTCTCATGTGTATTGAGAGTAGCATTGTAATTGTTACAGTAAATTAACAGGGTAATGCCACGTGAACATGTCCCATTGACCTCCATTCATTTTGTCTATAGGAAAAATGAATGGAGAATCTTGAAAGTTGAATTCTGAGAAATGCCCAAGTTGCCCAAAGGGTTCAAACAAACAACTTTTACTTTGATAACCCTATAGAACATGTTACTATATAAAAGTTCACTGTACTCAACATTTCCAGGTCAACCTTTTGGCAATTAGACTAAAAATTGCACATTTTTTGAAATTTCGCCAAAGTTCATGTGTTAGGTGGCACCCCTAAATCTCAATGGAATTCCTCAAAACTTTGCAAAAGTCATTTTTATGTTAATTGGAACAAAATGCAATGCCAGCCAAATTGATATTTTGAAATTAAAATTTCCCATTCAAATTTGATGCACCCTAATAAATATTTTCACAAGATAAATTCATGTGAGAATTGTGTGCGATTCACAGACTTGTTTTCACAGAATATATCTTGTCTATTTTCCTTTGCATTTAGCAGATTTTTTTCTTGTTTTAGCGTAAAAATAACAAACTAGTGATGTTTATTTTTATGTCATGCTAATGTTGTTTACCAGGGTTTAAAAGTGCCCTTAACATTGCGTCTTAAAAAGATGCATTTTAAAACATGATGCTCCCAGAGTTAACAGTGTGCATCTTTTTAAATTACTCAACAAAACACCATATGTCATTTGATCTACATCAGAGATGAGGAGGAATCTGATTAGATTTCGAAATTAATATGAGTAAAATGAACAGATGTCAGGGTGAACTGATGGCTTACTCTTTGAGTTTGCTGTCAGAGCAGAGGACGTAGAGCACTTTGACTGCTTGAACAGCCTGGCATGACTGATGTTCTCTGGGATGAACGTCACCTGTGGAGATGAAGCTTTCGCCAGGAAATGAGGCGACCAAAGTGTCCGTGTTCAGAAGCCACAGCTGATGATTAAAACAGAAAGTAATTACCTGAAGGTCGGATATAAAGGGGACATATCATATAATAACGTACTATGCAGACATACTGCAATAACAGACATTTGAAGGAAACAAATGAATAACATTGTAAGTTTACTTTAGAGAGAAATCTTTACACATTACTAAATGAACAGTTTTGTACATTATGTGACCACAAAACCAGTCACAAGGGTCAATTTTCTTGAAATTTAGATTTAAACATCATCTGAAAGCTGAATAAATAACATTTCCATTGATGTATGATTTGTTAGGATAGGACAGTATTTGGCCGATATACATCTATTAGAAAATCTGGAATCTGAAGGTGAAAAAAAATCGAAACATTGAGAAATTCACCTTTAAAGTTGTCCATTAATTTTTGCGATTGTGCTGCATTCACTCACAGAAATATTTGTTTTATATATTTACGGTAGGAAATGTACAAAATATCTTCATGAAACATGATCTTTACTTAATATCCTAATGAATTTTGGCATAAAAGAAATTTATTATTTGGACCCATTCAATGTATTTTTGGCTATCGCCACAAATACACCCGTGCGACTTGTGACTGGTTTTGTGGTCCAGGGTCACATATGGGGTTTAATGTTCATACCAGAATCACAGCTGTACCATCTGGCGTTTGGATGGAAAAGCGAAATATACTCTGTGCAGATGACAGCTCGACCAGCCTTGAAGCTACGGTTTGCTCCAAGAATCGCTGCCTGAAGGAGACACAATAAAAAAAGCTACATAAACATGATCTACACATGACAACAAAATGAATAAATCCAATTACCTCACTAACCTTATTGAATCTGACTTGGGCTCCAAACTGAGCCGTGTTATATCACACCCTCCATCTTCACCTGGCTTTACTAATATTTCAGTTATGTAAAATTTCAGCACCTCTGAAACACGAAGAACAGTGAAATATATTAAACACAGAATATTACACACTATCAACAGCTGGAGGTGTAAGATTAGCTCTCATATAACATCTGCACCTTCAACAGTCCATAGAAACAACTCTATAGAGTTGAAAATAGAGTTTTCTTGACAAAGAACAAAGTTAAAGTATAATCCTGAGCTCAAGTATTGTTTTCCAGGCCAAATAAAAAAAATAAAAAAAATATTTTCGAAATGCTGCTCTTGGTAGATTCATTGCGTTTGTCATTATGGAAATGATCCGGCTGCGTCTGTGTTCTTTCATTTATGCGTCTTCAGTAGATCAATCACAACAATTTCTTTACAAGTTTGGCACTGTAATGCAGAGTTAAAGGGATAGTTCACCAAAAAATAGAAGTTCTGTCATCATTTACTCGCCCTCATGTCGTTCCACATGAGATTTGTACCTCCATTGACAGCTACACAACTACCACTTTGATGCTTCAAAAAGTTCATAAAGAGATCGTAAAACTAATCCATTTAAAACTGAGTGGTTTAGTCCATATTTTCTGAAGAAACTCAATCACTTTATATAATGAACAGATTGAATTTAGTCTTTTATTCACATTCAATAAATTTAAGTATACGAAATAAGCAAAGCATTTTTCATAATGTACTTTGAATAACATTAACAAATAATGTCAGAAAGATATCAGTTCTGCTTTTGTTCATAAATGTCAGTAGTGATGTTGTACAATGAGGACAATGTCATTAGTGTCCCAATGTGTAGCGAGCCAGCGTTCATTACTGTCCTGACCAGTGCTCGAATTTGTGTATACAATATACAGATTCACGATCTGAGAAGCTAGAGATTAATAGCCTACATACTCTTTTCTCTTCATTCCCTCTTCTCTCCACACAAATATCAATGTGCAATTAATCTACAATCAAAATCAATTAACCTGCCTTAAAATACCTGATGTGGGCATAACTCATATCTCTAGTATATGAACATCTGACTATGCATAAGAGCGAACAAGGTTTGAGAACTTCATCGGAGGGGAAGAATTTCAGTGCATTTCTCATAGAAAGATATCGTATGACATCAGAGGGCTACATGAACATCTGCACCTCCTTTTGTGTCCCACAGAAGACGCAAGTCATCCGGGTTTGTAAAAACATGAGGGTGAGTAAATGATGACAGTATGTTTGTTGAACTATCCCTTTAAAATAGTAGCAATAAAACACAATCAACAAAAAACAAACACAAAAAACTCACAATCACTAAAAATAGACCTTTGCAATCGGACTATTTTTGCTTCAAAAGCACAGCACTTTTATAAATACCCAAGAAACTGAAAACATTTCAAAGCATCTTAGAGTGTCTCAGGCTGGTGTTGCTAACAGGAAAAATGAATGGCCCATATGGGGCATCAGGGGTTATATATGACATCATGCGGTTATAAATATAAAAGACACTGGTTTTATTAATTTGCAGTCATGTAAAATGCAGATGGTGTGTTAGCACTGCTTTGCGCTGCATACCTGCAGAGAGTTCCTCGCCCAGCACTGCAGAGCAGCTCGTGCAGGACAGCATCACACGCTTACTGACACGCTTCTGCTGCGGGACACACACATACTGAGGTGAGAGGCACGTGTGTTAGGGCTATGTTCACAGGCTGCACTGGTTATATGGCACTGGTTATATGGTTATACATATTACAGGTTCGGTCAGTCCACTCGGCGGCCATATTCATAACACCTCCAGCTGGAAACAGCAGCAATTTCCAAAAACATTTCCATTTCCAGCTCTAGGAATATGAAAGGTCTGTCATCATCAATTTATTTATTTATTTTTTACATTTTTTTTTTAATTAACATGCCTAAGACTTTTGCACAGTACTGTATATATATATACAGTGAGGAAAATAAGTATTTGAACACCCTGCTATTTTGCAAGTTCTCCTACTTGGAAATCATGGAGAGGTCTGAAATTGTCATCGTATGTGCATGTCCACTGTGAGAGACATAATCTAAAAAAAAAAAATCCAGAAATCACAATATATGATTTTTTAACTATTTATTTGTATGATACAGCTGCAAATAAGTATTTGAACACCTGTCTATCAGCTAGAATTCTGACTCTCAAAGACCTGTTCTGCCTTTAAAATGTCCACCTCCACTCCATTTATTATCCTAAATTAGATGCACCTGTTTGAGGTTGTTAGCTGCATAAAGACACCTGTCCACCCCATTCAATCAGTAAGAATCCAACTACTAACATGGCCAAGACCAAAGAGCTGTCCAAAGACACTAGAGACAAAATTGTACACCTCCACAAGGCTGGAAAGGGCTACGGGGAAATTGCCAAGCAGCTTGGTGAAAAAAGGTCCACTGTTGAAGCAATCATTAGAAAATGGAAGAAGCTAAACATGGCTGTCAATCTCCCTCGGACTGGGGCTCCCTGCAAGATCTCACCTCGTGGGGTCTCAATGATCCTAAGAAAGGTGAGAAATCAGCCCAGAAGTACACGGGAGGAGCTGGTCAATGACCTGAAAAGAGCTGGGACCACCGTTTCCAAGGTTACTGTTGGTAATACACTAAGACGTCATGGTTTGAAATCATGCATGGCACGGAAGGTTCCCCTGCTTAAACCAGCACATGTCAAGGCCCGTCTTAAGTTTGCCAATGACCATTTGGATGATCCAGAGGAGTCATGGGAGAAAGTCATGTAGTCAGATGAGACCAAAATAGAACTTTTTGGTCATAATTCCACTAAACGTGTTTGGAGGAAGAAGAATGATGAGTACCATCCCAAGAACACCATCCCTACTGTGAAGCATGGGGGTGGTAGCATCATGCTTTGGGGGTGTTTTTCTGCACATGGGACAGGGCGACTGCACTGTATTAAGGAGAGGATGACCGGGGCCATGTATTGCGAGATTTTGGGGAACAACCTCCTTCCCTCAGTTAGAGCATTGAAGATGGGTCGAGGCTGGGTCTTAATGACCCGAAGCACACAGCCAGGATAACCAAGGAGTGGCTCTGTAAGAAGCATATCAAGGTTCTGGCGTGGCCTAGCCAGTCTCCAGACCTAAACCCAATAGAGAATCTTTGGAGGGAGCTCAAACTCCGTGTTTCTCAGCGACAGCCCAGAAACCTGACTGATCTAGAGAAGATCTGTGTGGAGGAGTGGGCCAAAATCCCTCCTGCAGTGTGTGCAAACCTGGTGAAAAACTACAGGAAACGTTTGACCTCTGTAATTGCAAACAAAGGCTACTGTACCAAATATTAACATTGATTTTCTCAGGTGTTCAAATACTTATTTGCAGCTGTATCACACAAATAAATAGTTAAAAAATCATATATTGTGATTTCTGGATTTTTTTTTTTAGATTATGTCTCTCACAGTGGACATGCACCTACGATGACAATTTCAGACCCCTCCATGATTTCTAAGTGGGAGAACTTGCAAAATAGCAGGGTGTTCAAATACTTATTTTCCTCACTGTATATATATAAAAACACACACACACACACATTCCTATACATCAAGGGCTTCATTAGCTGCACCAGGTGTGCTTGAGCTAGAACACATGAAATATCTGAACTGGCGAGGTTTGTTGAGTTTGGCTGCATGTTAGAAAAGTCAAAAGAATGGTCCAAAACAACTGTATATATCTACACACACACACACACACACACACACACACACACACACACACACACACACACACACACACACACACACACACACACACACACACACACACACACACACACACACACACACACACACACACACACACACACACACACACACACACACACACACACACATTACTGTAATCTAATGCAATGCAGAGAATGAGTCTGACTTTAGTAACTCAGCATGATTAGTCATAGTTTTTTAAGTGTTTACTGGATTCGTCATTTTCAATCATTCAACTATTATTAAAGTTATAGTTAAAAATTATCAAATCAATATTTGTCCTTAATTTACAGAAAAAATAAACTACTGTTCAAAAAAAAATTAAACAAAATTATTACTTTTCTTCAGCAGGAATGAAGATATTTATAGTGTTACAAAAGATTTCTATTCCACATTTTTTAGAATGTTCTATTCATAAATTAATCCTGAAAAAAAAAAAGTCAGTTTCAACAGAAATATGAAGCAGCATCACTGTTTTCAACATTGATAATAATTTTTGAGCCGCAAATCATCATATTAGAATGATTTCTGAAGGATCATGTGACACTGAAGACTGGAGTACCGATGCTGAAAATTCAGCTTTAAATCACAGGAATAAATTACATTTTAAAATATATTACAATAGAAAATATTACAATATTACAGTTTTTATTCTATTTTTAAACAAATAAATGCAGCCTTGGTGAAAAACAACTTTCAAAAACATGTAAAAAAAAATTCCAAACTTTTCAACTAGGGATGCACGATATGTATCGGCCATCATATCGGTATCAGCCGCTATACGTTCATTTTTAATGTTATCGTTATTGGTCCGATAAGAAGATTTGGCTGATATCTTAAAGCCGATATATAATGGATTATTTCCCTCTTGCTATGATGCTTTTGAACTGCTTGAAATATGATTATCATTTCATCGGGGTGGGGGGGCTACTGTACTTTAATTGTACTGTAACCAGGCTACTGTACTTTTTTTGTTTGATTTATGTTGAAGTGCTTGGGACGTGGCTTTTAATGCTGAGACTTTTGTTTTTGTAATCAAACTCTCAAAAATGATATAAAACATTGGATTTAGATTTATCGGCCAATATATTGGTTATCATCTTTCAAACAAAGAATTATCGGTATCGGCCAAAATGTTCATATCTGTGCATTTCTATTTTCAACTGTAGTGCAAGTTTATGAATAACTTCAAACCAACATTTTTTGGTGACAAAATAGCTAGCCTGGCTTGTTTTAGGCTAAAGGGCTAGAGAACTGCAAACCTCACATAACATGAACAGAAAAAAAAAGAGCTCATGTAATATTTTTTTCACCTTTTCACTAAGCATTTGTTTAAAAGGTGTTTCATACCCCTATTGACACAAATTACATGAAAACTGCCAGTAATTCTTCAGTTTGTTTCTAAACTTGTGCCTCAACTGTATACTGAAAATATATATAAAAAAACAAACATATACGGAAAACAATAAGAAAACAGACTGTGTGCTGAAGTCATTTAGGATTGAAAAAGTGTGCCTGTAACTCCTCGGCATGGCCACGGGCTACACACAGATTGAGGCTGAGAAAGAGAATCAATCCCTCGTAAAGACATGATGGGCTCCTCTCCACAGCCCGGCCGACCCTAATGTTCCTGAGAGTGAATTTCCTCTCCGCCTCTTCAGCCTTTATTGTGATGAAAGGGAAGCATCTGCCTCCTCTGTCAACCCTGAGGCTGTGAGAACCGAGTTACAACCGAGCACTACTTAGGGTGAAAATATCACAACTGCACTGTCTTTGTGTGAGCTCAGCTTTTAGAAGAAAGCTTCACCATTTCAGCTCGGAGAAATCAGACTTTTAGCACTTTGTTGCGTTATTAAGAGTGCTAAAGAACTTCATTTTTAATTCCCTATTATGCTATTTTAAAGGTTTCTAATTATGGCTTGGAGGTCTCCTACAATAGGTTTACACATCCAAGGTCAAAAAACATATTTCCATATATTATTTACTCCTAATAAACATTGCAGCATCGCCTCTTTTCTCACAGTGCCCGGTCTACTCTGCTCTGATTGGTCAGATTACCCAGTCTGTTGTGATTGGTCTACTCTGCTCTGATTGGTCAGATGGCTCAGTCTGTTGTGATTGGTCTAAGGCGCGTAGGCAGTAATGGGCCAGGGCGGCACTGGCCCGCCCACATTACTCACTGGCCCGCCCAGGCAAATTTGATCAAAATACATTTTTAGTTTATTTTTATTATTCAAATGTATTTAAGAAAATATGTTAATATAAACCTGAATTATTGTTGACTGGTGTCTGTGTTTAATTTGTTTTCCGAAGTTGAAGCAAGTTGTAGAAAGCCCGCTTATGGTTGCTAGGGCGACAGAAGACTCTCTGAGCGGCGGGCTCTGGCGGCCTTTAGCCATAGACTGTAAAAAATAGCAATTAATATCGCCACAATAATGGCTAAACAAGTTTCTTTAATGTTTTTTTTTATTTTTTAAAAAGGAAGAAGACACGCCATTATTGTGGCGATGTTCAATTGGAGTTAGATCGGCGGGTAAACCCGCGTCAGGCTGACCGGGAGAGAGCACTGGCACTGCCGCCAGGGAGAGAGCGGTGGCCGCCATCAGCGCATTGACTTTGTATGTAATCTACTCGCGCAAATAATTAAATTCGCGTTTGGTGTGAACACGCCATAAGTTAGCCTTCTTGTGGCGGCCACCGCTCTCTCCCTGGCGGCAGTGCCAGTGCTCTCTCCCGCTCAGCCTGACGCGGGTTCACCCGCCGATGAACCACCTTCACAACCCAATCTGAAGGTATTTCCCTGCACTGTCAAGAATAGAAAATCAAGGAGCTTCTCATCAAAGTGGTATGGACAGTTTTCTTGGTTGTATTTTTTGTATTTTAATTTTTTTTTGGCACAAAAGCTTAATTTCCACCAGGCTGATTGCATTGTATATGGTTGATTTAACAGAAATTAGGGAGTGTGTTGTTATTTATTTCAAACCGTGCTCTGCTGAGAGTTTTCATTATTTGAATTTCTTTTATTTTTAGCCTAATTTATTTTCGGGTGAACTGTCTTTGCACTGCTGACTAACCTGAATAAAATAGACAGGTTATTGTCTATGCTGGTGGTTTGTCCAGCCTTTATTGAGCTCTGTTGGTTGAACTTGATGACAGAACAGTGTTTTGTTATTGTCTTTGCCGAATATTGCAAAATAAAGGTGTAGGCTAACTGTTTTTGCAGTTTGTCTATTCTTTTTTCTACTCTCTAAGGTTTAATTATTAAGTCATATTTTTTCTAAGAAAAACTATAGGCCCACTCACTTTTTCAATGGCCCGCCCAAAATACAATTTCTGCCTACGCCACTGATTGGTCTACTCTGCTCTGATTGGTCAGATGACCCAGTCTGTAGTGATTGGTCTGCTCTGCTCTGA
The DNA here is from genome assembly GCF_964197995.2 of Scardinius erythrophthalmus. NCBI lineage: Eukaryota > Metazoa > Chordata > Actinopteri > Cypriniformes > Leuciscidae > Scardinius > Scardinius erythrophthalmus. The sequence goes on from NC_138236.1 coordinate 35,818,737, forward strand.
TTGGTCAGATGGCCCAGTCTGTTGTGATTGGTCTACTCTGCTCTGATTGGTCAGATGGCCCAGTCTTTTGTGATTGGTCTACTCTGTTCTGATTGGTCAGATGGCCCAGTCTGTTGTGATTGGTCTACTCTGTTCTGATTGGTCAGATGGCTCAGTCTGTTGTGATTGGTCTACTCTGTTCTGATTGGTCAGATGGCTCAGTCTGTTGTGATTGGTCTACTCTGCTCTGATTGGTCAGATGGCCCAGTCTGTTGTGATTGGTCTACTCTGTTCTGATTGGTCAGATGGCCCAGTCTGTTGTGATTGGTCTACTCTGTTCTGATTGGTCAGATGGCTCAGTCTGTTGTGATTGGTCTACTCTGTTCTGATTGGTCAGATGGCTCAGTCTGTTGTGATTGGTCTACTCTGCTCTGATTGGTCAGATGGCTCAGTCTGTTGTGATTGGTCTACTCTGCTCTGATTGGTCAGATGGCCCAGTCTGTTGTGATTGGTCTACTCTGTTCTGATTGGTCAGATGGCTCAGTCTGTTGTGATTGGTCTACTCTGCTCTGATTGGTCAGATGGCTCAGTCTGTTGTGATTGGTCTACTCTGTTCTGATTGGTCAGATGGCTCAGTCTGTTGTGATTGGTCTACTCTGCTCTGATTGGTCAGATGGCCCAGTCTGTTGTGATTGGTCTACTCTGCTCTGATTGGTCAGATGGCCCAGTCTGTTGTGATTGGTCTACTCTGTTCTGATTGGTCAGATGGCTCAGTCTGTTGTGATTGGTCTACTCTGTTCTGATTGGTCAGATGGCTCAGTCTGTTGTGATTGGTCTACTCTGCTCTGATTGGTCAGATGGCTCAGTCTGTTGTGATTGGTCTACTCTGCTCTGATTGGTCAGATGGCCCAGTCTGTTGTGATTGGTCTACTCTGTTCTGATTGGTCAGATGGCTCAGTCTGTTGTGATTGGTCTACTCTTCTCTGATTGGTCAGATGGCTCAGTCTGTTGTGATTGGTCTACTCTGCTCTGATTGGTCAGATGGCCCAGTCTGTTGTGATTGGTCTACTCTGCTCTGATTGGTCAGATGGCCCAGTCTGTTGTGAGTGGTCTATCACTTACAGCACATGTCAGAAACAAAACGTTCATTACCATATCTAAATTTTAGTTCCGGATCTTCCTCAGCACTTGATACTAGGGATGGGACGATTACCGGTTTCACGATAAACCACGATAAAATGCACTAGACCAGGTTGAAATCACAAAAATGTGCCTAAATAAAAATCCTCAGGCATTTTTGAGTAAAAGTTGGCAAATAGACTATTCTAGGGGTATTTTTTATGCTGAATCCATTTTTGCTGTTTGCCAATCTGTATCTCTTACATGAAACTCAGTAGAGTGCAAAATCCAAGATGACCGCCTCATATGCCAAAATGAGCAAATTTCTCAGCACTGGCTCAAAGATAAACTGTTTTTATTGTACTATAGCATTTATTGGGTAAATGAAACAAACAGAATAGTCAGAACAAGTTAGTCATTCTGTCTTACAATATTTCAGGTAAACACTGACTATTGTGTATTTGAGTATGTCCATGTAAGAACATCAACATCATGCTGGTGGCAGCAAAAGGCCTATATCTTAAACCATCATCCTATTACATTAAGAGTGTTTATTACTTTTCAACATTTACATGTCCATGTAAATAAGTTTAAGGACTTAAATTTAACCAAACTAAATTCTCTTTTGGTTTATTTATGAAAAAGATATTCTCAGAAAGATTGCTTGTAAATATTAAGAATTGAGACAAATTAACAAATTACTAAAACATATCACGGTAATGTGTCACACCACTAACATTAGCTTTGAACAGATAAAGGAAATAAACACAGTAAACTTGGCCTAAAATTACCTTATAAAGTTGGACATAACATTAGCTGAATAATAACTAAAACATGAACTGCATGGCATATAAAATGTAATGTTATTTAAACAATGGTAAAAAATAAAGTATAAAGTCGGCAACACCTAAGCTCCAAAATTATCAAAAATATTTATTTTACAAGACAACTATCGCATGGCGTATGTGACGTTTCGAGCACGCAGGCTCTTCACCTGATGAAGAGCCTGCGTGCTCGAAACGTCACATACAGCAGAGCAACGCAGACGAGACCTTTTACATTTACATCGTGCACTCATACATCTTAAGGCGCAGTTGCAACTGATCAATTCCAAACAGTAGTCTGACTAACCGAGGTTACGTTAGGTAACCAAGTACGTTCTCTTAAGAGAGGTTCTCTCGTATTGCGTAAGTTGCTTACGCTATGGGAACCCCTTGTCAACGCCGTGTGCGCCGATCATCCACTGCATGAGTCCCAGGGAAGCCCGGGGAACACAAAACATGTGGGAAACAGGCGGCCAGCAACGCGGGCCAGCACATGTACATAAGCACTTCATAGGGAAATACAGAGCGGCTCCGCCGGTCTCTGTATAGAGAATATCGCCCTTAGTACAGCTCAACCAGAAGAGCTAATAGTCACGTGAGAGTAGCCTGCACACGAACAAACTGGGCAGAACATACACACCACTTAGACTGATAAAAGTCTAGCCTGCAAGGCGGGAACTTCCAGGTTATAAAACTTAACAAATGTAGAGGGGGAGGCCCAGCCTGCCGCCATACAAATGTCATGAATAGAAATCCCGCTGGACCAAGCCCACGATGAAGCCATGCCTCTAGTGGAATGGGCCCTGATGCCCAGAGGGCACTGCAGGTGTTTGGACGCATAGGCATGCTGCGATAGCGTCCACTATCCATCTGGACAGGCTATGTTTCGAGGCGGTGTAATGGAAAATTTAGATTTTCATTGATTCACAGTGTTGATTTTCATTATTTTCATTATTAAGACATTGAAATGGTCATTGCTGGACTGTACGTAGTCTGCCAACATATGACTAATGTTTTTAAACACTGGGAAACAGGTGAGACATCAGGAGGAGGCAGGTTGAAAAGGGGCTCTGACCCCTAGGGTCAGAGGCCGGCCAATTTAGAACTTGTGAGTTTGTAAGAATAAACTCAGCAGAATTAGATGACTAGCAGAGAAACCTTCCCTTGTTTAGATAAGGGCCTGTAAGCAGAAGACCTTGAAAGCAGTATAAAGACTCCTCTGCCCTCCCTCTCCTGGTCGCACTTGTTTCACAGACTGTCCTGGTGACTTCTGTGTGGCAACTGGGCCTTCTTGCAAGAATAAATACTTTTTAAAGACAATTTGACTCAGAAATGTCTCTTACGCAGGTGATGATTGTTTAATGAATATTTTTGCCACAACAATTGGTGTCAGAAGTTGGGATTCCATGGCAGTTTCTTCTGGCCCTGAGTAAAGCGGATTGACGATTGATCATCCTGAAGCACAGGCTTTAGTCTTACCTCGCAGAATTGAGAGAGAAGAGCCAACTGCTATCAGGGCCAGGAGGAATTCCACTGGAATCAGAAAGAACCCGGTGGCAACAGAAGCATCTCTGGTAAGAGACAGTAAATATTTTCTTTTGGGGATTTTAAGAAAATGTATGGGTGAACCATGATGGCTGTATTTGGGAACTGAAACTAGAGCTGTGGTACGGGGAAGAGCGGCTTTTAAAAAGGGCACGGAAATTGAGACCTCAGGGGTCAAGAAATTGTCCGGACCGAAGCTGAGTACTCGTTGATACGGGGAAGGGTGGCTTCATAAGGGAACGGAAATTGAGACGAAAGATCAAAGATATTGTCCGAACCAGAAGCCAAGTACTCGTTAATAGGAAATTGATTCAAGAGCTGAAATAATTAATCACTGGAACAGTCCAGAGAGAGACATTGAGAGTAAGCAGAATTAATTTCAACCCTTCTGAGCTTGGGTGAATAGTCAGTCTAGTGCGCGCTAATAAAAGATTAAAAGCCACGAGCAATAGTGAAAGAGGAAAAGACAGCCATTATGGGAACATCCAATAGTAAATATTGCACGCCGGTGTACTGTGCAATGAAGAAAACTATGGGGAAAAGGGCATGTTAGACATAGAAAAGTTGTGCCAGTGCAAAACATGTGTGTATAAAACTGTTAAGCAACGGTTGAATGTTGGTTTGAATGAAAAGCAAGAAATGAGTGTGAATAACAGCAGAGATAAGTGGGACTGAGAAAATAATGATAACGTTAAGTTGAATCTGCAGCCTAACCATTTGATAGAGGAATACTGTTTCAACCCAGTTTTAATAAAATTGATGGCATATAGCACAAATGTTTATACTTTATGAAGAGTATGATTTGGCTATTGGGATTGAATCCACACTGGTGGACTGTAAAAGAATACAGAGAACTGTTTATCAGTGGCTCTGTTTACATTCCTGATCGGGACACACTGCTTCAAGGGTGTGCAGTAAGTTGGAGCTGTTTGCAAGCTCAATGATCAAACTATAGGTAAAGAGAGTGTTTTAATTGTGGTCAGCAGGGCCATTTAGCCCGTAATTGTAAATGGACACTCAGAAAAGAAAGTGATAACGTGAAAGTCATGTGATTAATGTGGGTTTTTGAAAGTAGAACAGTATTTAAATGATGATATTAAAGTTTTCGTCTGAGAAAGAACTAAGAATGTGAACGCAGTGCTAAAGAAAGTGAAAAGAACGTGCAAGGGAGAAAAGAAAGTTAATAGATGGAAGTCGTAAGAAGATTGAAGGTTAAAAGAAGGTTGAAAGATTTAAGTCTTAAGGGAATCCTTTTGAAGGAAAGAGCTAGAATTGATGAATACAGGTTGATGTAAAATTACAGATAATAATGACTCCAACAAATGAGTTGCAAAATATTTTAAAAGTACCGTTAACTAAAAGGATGATTGTGTTTTTAATGGAATACTTTAAAAGGGTTTAGATGATGTAGAGAGACTAATCTGACAGATTATTTACAATGATAAATGCAAAAAATGCATCACAAGCGGAGAGTTCTTTACTCCTCAAAGTTAGTGTGAATCCTAATTGCAGATTGATAAACTGCTAGAAAAAAAACATTGAAGTAATTAGAACTTGACAACTAAAATTGAGATGAAATGTCATCAAATAAGCAGTATTACTGGATTAACAGTTGCTAAATGTAAAATGTGTAGAAAGACGTGGAGGTTGACCATGAAAGAACTAAGAGCTGATGTTTTGCTTTAAAAAGATAAGCATGTGATTGGCTGAAACAGTTTGCTTATCTGAATCTGGTGTGTGCTGTGGCTAAGACGTCCAGTGCGACAGAGACACGATCTGAGAGGAAATTTGTAATATGATGTCTAAATTCCCTGATGTGGGCAAAAGACAAATGTAAAAATTATGTTTATTTGAAAATACATGTAAATTCTGGCAAAGATGCCTTGCTGCTGGGCTAGAGTTAAAAGATGGTAGGTAAAGTTCAATTTTAGAAGAGAATGCAGTGTACCAGTCCTAAATGCCTCAGAGTCTCTCTCATTCAATGTCAGCTAAAAGCTGTTTTCTGAGCCTGTGTCATAAATATAGTAAGGCACATTGTTTTAGTTGAAAACCATAGACATGGATGTTAAAAGAAATCATGCTACAAGGCAGTTCAGATTTCATACATTTAAAGGGAAATTTGTAAATGTTTTAAAAGTAAAACTGAATGACTTTAAAGAAGTCTTAAACGATAGAAGTGACATTTTTGACTAGTTTAGGACCAGTAACTACTTTGTCTGATTTTAGCCTCCACCATGAAACAGGGCTGATGGCTCTGGCTACAGATGTAACAGTACACTGAATGGACGGTTGATTCAGTTGCGATTTTGCTGATTTGAAGATGTTTAAAAGATTTAGGTGATTAAATACTGTTGTTATTAACCTGTCTCCCTGTGTTAACACTATTAGGCAGTCCAGAGTGCTCCGGTGACTCTTGAATGTGCCTTTCCTAAGCTCCAGAAAACAACTGAGTCTGTTGGGGAAAACTGATTTCGTGGTGGGAAAGAGCGGTTACCAGTGTGCACGAAGTGGCTACTCAAGGACGGGTAAGAACCTTTGGCCAGAGGTCAACCTAAGGCAGGGGGTCACGCTGACACTGGGCATCTCCTGAAGGGAGGTGTTTTTATGTGAGAAAGGTATTAGAGTTGAGCGGATGACTGTGAGGCCAGCAGCATCAGCAGAACATTGAGAGGGGAGATGAGCTGTGAGGAGTTACGGCAGTCTGCCCCAGAAAATGTGAGTTCCTCTATATACCACTTGCAAGAAACCGCATTCATTGTATGGCTTGTTTTTCATTATGACAAGTGTTTGCAACCATGCCAGGGGACAACACCCTGATGAAGATTATAGATAAAGAGCTGATGGGAATGGGCTTTCAAGAGCCAGCTGAGACCGTGAGGTGATTGTCATTATTTGTTGTGGAGACAGTAACAAAACTTAATTTATGTCAGGAACATGATGCTGGTTGCCTTATGGGCAAGGAAAATATTATAGAAGTTGATATTGAAATAATATGTCTTTAAGATATGTAAGATATGTTTTGTAGGTTTTAAATCCTGAAGGTCATTAGACGTGGTGGTGGCAAAAGGTGAAGACAGCTTTTGTAGATTCAAGAAAAGTCTGGATAAAGGTTAATGGTCAAAGGTTATTGTAATGAATTTATTATTATGTTTTGTCTAAATTACAGTCTTAGGAGGCTGTTGAAAAGATTATTTGTTTTATAGTGAGAGAGACTGCTTGAGTGAAGGAACGGATGGTATTCTGTCAGTCTTTCTGTTATCGGCATGCTAAAGCAAGTTGAAGCAAAATAATGATAATGAACCAAAACAACCCAGCTGACTTTTCTAAGAGAAAATGAATAATGAACAAACGGGCTTTGAAACTGGTAAAGAGACCATGTAAAATTAGATAAAAGCTACAGGAAAATGAGACGTTTAAAATCTTATTTAAAATTTAAATATGCTTAGAGTTAAAATCAAAGATATGAATATGAGAATATGAGCGGTTCATAGTCAGGTATGTGTGTGTTGATTCATGTTTGGTATGTGTTAGTTTAGGGGAGCTATTCTGTTTTAAGTTGATTGGTCATCAACCTCTGTCTGGTAGTAATTACTTTAGTCATTTATGGTGTTGATTTGAATTACTTTCTAGATCAGGTTGAGTATTTATGTAAATGGGAATTGTGAAGTTGTAGATCGTCGTCCCTCATGGGTTGATATAAACGAAAATGATTGAAAATGAATGAAGATTTGATGGAAAAAAACAAAAGTGACACATTGGCTAAGTCAATATCAAATTATCCAGAGAGCCCCTCACATTTATGATTATTGTGAACAAATGAGGAGAATGTTGTTTGACTGATACTGACCAAGTCTGTACACGACGACCTGACCTGATAGAAACAATTGATTACTTTGACATTGGAAAATGTTTGTAGATGACTGACTTAAGAGACCAAACAACAGGCCTGAAAAGCAGTGAGACTCAGGACCGTTGCCCTTCAAATTATTAGATAAGAAGATGAGATTGTGGCCTACGTAATGTTTTGTTTCAGAGGCAGAGAAAGATGTCTGGGGGGAAATTTGGCTGAAGGACAACGTTTGGGTTAGTGTTGAAAACTTTGTTTACCCAAACACCATTATGTTAAATTGATGCACAAGTTATATCATGCATCAAAAGGGGGATGGTAACAATTGCCATACCAAGGGGTTCAAATTTGCTGAATGCAATCAAACAGGTGGGACGATAAATGTTGGGAGGACACTGCGTTTAACTGGGTAAAAGCAATGTAAGAAGTCATTTTTCTCCCTAACAAAATTGCTGTCTGTAAGTGTTCTAATAAGGACTGTTTCAACAGGGAACTCCAGGGCAGATGCGGCAGCGAAGGCTGCGTCAGCACAGCAGACAAAAGAAACTGTGTACTTTACTATCTGACAATAACCTCGACGGTTGTTTTTCTTTACAGAGCATGCAGACTTTTGATGTAGGTCAAAGTGTGCCAGTAAAATAATGGCTATGGATGAATTTGGCTGACTATCCTGGCTTGAGTTATTATTGTGGCAGAAAGGCCACACCTTGCGCAGCGCATAACTTAAAACTTTCCTTTTGCAGGATGTCAGGATGGATTGTGTCGAACAGAACTGATTCTGTTCCAAATGTATAAATATTGTTTTATTAACATGAGCAAAGCGGGTTGAGAGTTTTTTCCTTTCAGGTTTTTCAGTGCCATTCAGTGAGCAAAATTATCTGGTGACAATATGTTTCAGGCTGTTGATTCAACAGGTCACACCAAAAGGGACGACCGGCCAGACAAGCGGTCAATAACAAAATAGCTAGGGTCTGCATTCACAGGTGACAGCGGGCAGGAAATGGTTAATTCCAGTAGAGGTGCGGTCGGGATAAGGAAAAATCTTGTAATGATCAGAAAATGGTTGGAGAGGGTGACATCTGGGTCCACGCCTCTGACCTTAGACTACACCAACCAACCTCAGCAACCCCACGCGCCGACGCGAAGGACAGTGAGGGGTCAAGGACGTGCTAGTAACGTACCCTCCCTTGCCAGCGATGGAAAATCCTCTCTACGGCACGCAAAGTGTCATATTGGTGAAGACGGAATGTCCATGGGGTGAACGAGATGGCCAACACACCTGGAGGAGGATGTGGACCAACTAATGGTTTAAGTTTAGCTGAATAATTTGTTTTGTGATGATGTTGATGATTTTATTTGATTAAATCAAACTAGTGCTTAGTATTGATATAGATCTAATGATTTGATTGGTGCAAATGTTTTCAGGAAAAGTGGAAATTCTATTCAATGATGTGGAAGTAGTGGAAGCTACAGTAACGTGGTAAATTTGGAGGGTGTTTTTCATTTTCCTATTTTCTTACTTTCTAAATTCTTTCTTTCTAAGGACGATGATAATGTGTAAAGAGGGTTAAAAACAGTAGCCATCCGTGTTACGAGGTGGCATACAAGGACAGGGTTTGAATTGAGGGATATTTTTTATCTACTTTTTCCTTTTCTTTGTGTAATAGTTTATGTCTTGAACTGATGTGTTGTTTTCCTACTAAATATAACCTACACTTTTTCTTGTTTATACTGAGATGACTGAGGGTCCGATCTATATAGTGTTGGGGATGCAATAACAGTGCTTATTCGTCTAGCCCGGTTTCAGAATAAACCTTTATTTGCTTGCTATAAAATTAAGGGCCTATCCTTACAAAAACAGCCTAAGCTTATTTCATTTTAATCCTTTCTTTTCCTACAAGTTTAAAGAAGAGTGATCAGTCATATGAAAATCAGAGATGAACAGTTTAAGTATTATTATGGTTTGGTTTGTCTTGATTGATCAGTTATCAATGAATGATAAAAAGGGGGAATTGTAATGGAAAATTTAGATTTTCATTGATTCACAGTGTTGATTTTCATTATTTTCATTATTAAGACATTGAAATGGTCATTGCTGGACTGTACGTAGTCTGCCAACATATGACTAATGTTTTTAAACACTGGGAAACAGGTGAGACATCAGGAGGAGGCAGGTTGAAAAGGGGCTCTGACCCCTAGGGTCAGAGGCCGGCCAATTTAGAACTTGTGAGTTTGTAAGAATAAACTCAGCAGAATTAGATGACTAGCAGAGAAACCTTCCCTTGTTTAGATAAGGGCCTGTAAGCAGAAGACCTTGAAAGCAGTATAAAGACTCCTCTGCCCTCCCTCTCCTGGTCGCACTTGTTTCACAGACTGTCCTGGTGACTTCTGTGTGGCAACTGGGCCTTCTTGCAAGAATAAATACTTTTTAAAGACAATTTGACTCAGAAATGTCTCTTACGCAGGTGATGATTGTTTAATGAATATTTTTGCCACAACAGCGGCGAGACCCTTGGTGCGCCCACCAAATGAAACAAAGAGCTGCTCAGAACGCCTGAAGGCGGCGGACCGTGTGATGTAAACTCTCAGCGCCCTGAATGGGCATAGGAGTTTTTCACCGCCCTCGCTATCGGATGCTGGCAGAGCCGATAGGGAGATGATCTGCCCTCTGAAGGGAGTGCCAATCGCTTTGGGGACATAGCCATGTCTCAGTTTGAGGATGAATTTAGAGTCATTTGGTCCAAACTCAAGACACGTGGGGCTAACAGATAGCGTGTGTAGATCCCCCACACGTTTTACTGATGACAGAGCTATCAGAAAAACGGTTTTGAGCGAAAGGTATTTTAGGTCCATGGATTCTAACGGTTCAAAGGGAAACGCTTTCAGGGCCTCTAGGACCAAAGAAAGATCCCAAATAGGAACCGAAGGGGGTCGCAGGGGGTTCATCCTCCTGGCTCCTCTAAGGAAGCGGATGATGAGCTCGTTCCTTCCTATCGCGCGGCCGTGCGTCGACTCTGCTAACGCTGCAATAGCCGCAACGCAAACTTTGAGTGTGGAAGGGGACCTGCCCTTGTCCAGCACAACAGCTCTAGAAGGAAGGAGAGCACCCACGAAACCCCACATGTGCGTGGGTCCTGGCTCTTTGTAGCGCACCATTTGGAGAACACTGACCATTTAGACGCGTAGAGTCTTCTCGTAGAAGGAGCTCTAGACTGCGTGATCGTGTTCACGACCCCTTCTGGCAAAGCAACGGTTATTCGTTGATTATCCACGCATGCAGAGACCAGCGCTCTGGATGGGGATACCGCGAACGCATAGCACAAGCGGTGCCAGACCACGTGCTGTTCTGTGTTCTGGACAAGAAGCACTCTGGCAATTGCTTCTCTGTGTTGAGGATCGTGAAGCTTGCCTCTACTTTGTGCAGCTGATTTTAGTGTCAAAAGGCCCTGTTCTGTCGCATTGTATAGCTTATCTTTCTTGGATTCTTGGCATATAATGCAAGTTTCCAATGACATTGACTGGTCAGGCTTCAAACTACACACAGCTTCTATAATTGGTGATCTTATAATCTGACCAACTTCATGGGTACAATTCCACAACTGGAAATATTTTGTGTTGGTTCATGTCGCTTTTTGGATATAAAAATTAATTCTGATGAAAAATACGATGTGTGGAAATAACTGCAGAAAGTAATAGAAAGTAGAAAGTAGAATAAAAAACCTCTTGGATAACTCTGAACTCAATTCACACACTTTGATCCAAAGACAATAGTATGCATGTGACTCCAAACAAATGACTCTCGCATTTTAGATATTCTGTTTGTCCATTTGAAATAAGGAGAAAAACAGATATTTTCATGACTACAATGAGAAATAATGCAATTATCATTGTCACATACAAGTATCTTAATTCCCACCTAAATAAACTTTCTCGTTAATTGTTGTCGTGCATGATGTAAAGTTTATAAATATAGAATTTCCTGACATTTTAGAGGTCATCTTGAAGTTTGCGCTCAACTGAGTTTCACATAAGAGATACAGCTTGGCAAACAGCAAAAATGGATTCAGCAGAAAAAATACCCTTAGAAAAGTCTGTTTGCCAACTTTTACTAAAAAATGCCCAAGGGTGTCACATTATCTGAAAATTGACCTAGTCTACACTGACGGTTAGTAATATCGTTTAAAATTTAATTATCATTAAAACCGTGTTTGATTATCGCGATTTTAGATCCTGTTCAGCCAGCATCGCAGCCGCAGGCGCGATGTTATTTTTTTATTCAAGAAGGAATTGCGGAAGGCAGTGACCGTGCTCGGGAGATTTTTCAGCCTTTTAAAAGAACCAATTCTGAGGTGTGGTCATATTTTGGCTTTAACAAAAGTCCTGAGGGAACAAGAAAAAGTCGCTGCAATAACTTCAGATCTGCCTAGTCGTCTTGTGTGACCATCACCGACTGTTGTAGCGAACGCAAGGCAAGTTAACTTTGACCTCAATACCAAAACTACGTCTGGGAAATAATTGGGAATGAAATTTTGTTTTAAACTGAACTATTTTATATCAATAAACGTGAGGCTTCCGCAAAGAAATATTCGCAGCAAGTGGCTAAGCCAAAGACGAACGAACAAGTTCAAGACTATTAAGAGTGACATGTAAGGGATAACAATTTATATTCACTATACACTTATTACACCGATTTTTTTATTTTTTTTTACCACATAATTACGGGGATATTGAATTGAGATGAATGTTTTCTTACCTTTTTATAGCCTAAATCATGTACACAGCGTACAAAACAATCGTTCAGACAAGATGTCTAAGATGTCAAACGGAGACGCAAGACGGCAAGTTGTATTTGAATGAAACGAGAGAGCGCGTCCGTTGTGATACATGTTGTAACGTCTGTCAGAGAGTTTGAAGTCTGCCCAGATGAAGAATACAAGACAGTGCAAATGAACTGGTAGTTCCACGAGACTTTTATAGATGTTTTCTCTCAGTTAAGCACACTCTTTATACATGGCGAAGAGCGAATGTTAAAAGGGAAAAGAAAACTCTAAAACACGCTACAAATCAAAGTGGAAGTAAACACATTATAATAAAACAACGGTCAGCAGTAGAACGGTCATCCTCTTTGCGTGATCACTCTCACTGTGCGTGCGCGCTCACATAAAAACAGCATGCATACAATAACATACGCCATAGAAGAAGTTATCTTAAAGGCACATCCACATTCATGTCATGAACACCACTTAACACTAGGTGGCCGTTACAATGCATGTGCGCGGTCTTATAATGCGTTGCTATTGACGACCGTCATTATAAGGAAGGAAATGCTTTAAAAAGTGCATATAGCTGCTTGTTTTATTAGTTGTTTGTTGATTTTCAAATATAAAACTTGTTGAAATGTCTTCAGTGTGAGCATCAACTCTTTTTGAACACTTTCATCTCGTTTTAACAAAACCGTGATAATATTGATAATCGCGATAATTTTGGTCACTAGTATCGTGATATTAAATTTTCATACCGTCCCATCCCTACTTGATACACAGTGATACGAACAGTACAATGACGTCGATTTTCCCGTTTCAATTCAAGCACGATTCTTCATCCTTTGAAAGTGCATCAAAGTGGATTTACTTTTGCAGCGCAGAAAACATATTCTCGATTTATCAACAACACAAACCAAACTCTTCCAGTCTCAACTACAACTACCATGTTTGAGGGCGGGGCAAAGTAGATGCTGTTCACCGACAGCCAATGAAGAACAGGCTGGCATTATGCAAATGTATTACAAGTCTACGTATGTTCGTACAGGAAGAAAGACTGGAATTACTGATGACTCGTTTCAGGCAGTTCAGAATCGTTTTTTTTCTTTTGGGAGACAATAACTCTTTAAAACAAATCAACCTTTTAAATTCACAAACAGCTATATTACACACTGCAGGAAATGTAAAGCATAATGGGGCACTTTAATCAGAAGTCTTTACCTCTGCAGAGGCTTTCTGAGATGAGTTCTCCTCCCGTGTGAGGGTCTGTTCACAGCTGCTGTCCCGTGCCAACAGAATAAACGTGTCACCAAGCAGACAGTCTCCATCTCGTGGGAGCAGCTTTCTGTTTGCGAAGGGATCGGGGTGGCAGCACCAGTCGTCCACTAATGCATTCCAGTTCCCATTGGGCAAAGGAAGAACTCGCCCAAAAGCCCTTTAAGATTAAGAAGATAGTCTTACTTTCAGCACTTTGAAATAATGTGTCTGGTTGAACTTATGACTATTATTTGATGCATCACTTGACCAAATCAGTAAAACCAGAGGTAATAAGAAAGAAACACTCCTAACCTGTCTTGAAGCACCATGGACCCACAAGACTGGCACTGGAAGGAGTACGTCACATTGACCCGCAGTCGTCCTATTACACTGCAAGGAGCTTCTGGAGTAGGAAACACAAAATAACTAAAACCAAAGCAGACGTTTTGGGCATAAAGATAATCGTGGTTCATTCATTGTGTGTACATTGTGTATTTATTGTACCATTCAGTGTCAAATATGTGTAGTTGATAATAGGCACACATCATGGATCCATCCATCCATCCATCCATCCATCCATCCATCCGCCTGTCTGTCTATCATCTATATATCCATCTATCCTTCCATGATCCATACATTTATCCATTAAAGCTGCACGATTAATCGTTAAAATATTGCGATCTCGATTCAAACTCCCATAAAATTTCGTTATTTCTGTGTTACAAAATTTTTAATTATCACAGAAGTACTGGGATAAAAGTTTATATTTGGGATATGAACACGTATGTCTATGGAAGCGATCAAAATAGCGCAAACCAACTTTTGAAAGTATCTTGACTCTTCAAATCAAGATTGTATTGTTACACCGTAGGTGGCGACAAGTGACTGTAAAAAAAATTGATTTGTCATTGAATCATTCAGTCAAGAGATTCATTCAAAAACGCTGAGTCATCCAGTAATGAAACAAGTGAAGACTTTAGGAGTGAGTCACTGAATCAGTCATAAAAAAAAATCATTCAAATGAATTCGATATTTTTTAATAAACTTTAACATTTGTCTGACTTTAACAATTGCTGTAAATAAGCAATTAACATCTTGCTAGAACCTTAAGGAAATTACATGTTATTTTGTTAAGTCATTTGTTCAGAATGGTGATCTCAATTTCTCTACAATTGTGCAGCTTTATTATCCATCAAAAAAAAAAAAAAAAAAACTTCTAAAAGCCAAGTGATGATAACCAGTTGTGAATATGATGATACAGATTAGATGGGGTCAGAAACCACTAGGAAACATCTACTGAGTTGCAAAGATTGTCAGAAATAAAAAACTAAAACGACTTAACCCTTGTAATGCATAATGCTTATACAACAGTCATAACTTAACTATAACTATTTTTCAACAAAAAACATGAGTGAATGTGCAGACATTTTAATTAAAGTGTTGCATTTTTTATGTTATTACTAATATCTTAATTAAGTAGATTTAAAGGCATAGTCCAAGTCCACCCAAAAATGAAAATTCATTTACTCACCCTTAAGATTTTCCAAACCTGTATGAATTGATTTCTTCAAACAGTTGATAGGCCCTATTGACTTTAATTAGTATGGAAGGGAAAAAATACAATGGAAGTCAATGGGGTCCATCAACTGTTTGGTTACCAATATTCTTCAAAATGTCCTTTTTTTGTGTTCAGGAGAAGAAAGAAATTCATACAGGTTTGAAACAACTTGAGGGTGAGTAAATGATGACAATTTTCAGTTTTGGGTAAACTATCCCTTAAAATGTATTTTAAACATAACTAATGACTTCTCAAAAACAGTCAGTTCATAGTGTGCTTAAATTCAAAGATGATACAACATTTTTTAAATATATTTTGTTAGTCTTGACACATTTTTAAGTTAGGTTCCCATACTAAAGCCGTTTTTCAGAGATCTCTTTTGGGTCAAAACTCCTGAATGCTTTAAGGGGTAAATTGGGTTGTTCTGAGTCAGCTGACTCTGAGTTGTTCTGACATCAAGTTGAGCTCAGACTCAGAGCAGCAGGTCACATTACTGGAGTTTTCTTTGTTCTTTATTAATCTCTGCTCTGTGTGAGTGTGTGTGTGTGTGTGTGTGTGTGTGTGTGTGTGTGTGTGTGTGTGTGTGTGTGTGTGTGTGTGTGTGCGCTCACATGCTTCTTACTCAAATTCCTCAAGGAAATCCAATCAGAATCAATTTGAGAATCAAATGAGAGTCTCACTTTAAAGACTCCCTTGACCTCCAGATGCTGGCCAGGGTTTGGTGAGAAAGTGCTCATGGGTAATAATCTAAAAGAGCCAGAGATTTAACCGATAATCGCTTTTACCAATATCTGTACCGATATTTAAGCATTTTCCCATAAACCATATCAGTTTTGTAATGTCGGATTCACAGATAATGATTTTCACGATAATCAGAATGATAATTAGAATGATTCTCACATGCTTTATTCATTACCCGTTTATTTACCTGATCAAAGATTTTATTTCAAAAACACCTTAGTGACAGTGCACTATATATTTAAATTTTTTACACGCTTTCAGACACTCTTTCATTTATTGATTTAGAGGGTGTTTTGTTTTGTATACAAGGAGGAAGTGAAATTTCAGAAATGACAGTAATTAAAGAATTCTCCACAGAAGTAATAACATCGCTGCGAGATCTAGTGAGAAACATTCACATTTCTCCGTTATTAACGGATCAAACAGCGCTGACGTGGAAACCAGGAACATTGTGCTTTCAAGTAACGTTATGTCGGTTTTATTTTGACATTATGAATAAAATTGCTGCCCTCAAATGTTAGGCTAATCTTAAATAAAATAAACCTTTGTTTATAACTTAACTACTACAATATTACATTTAATTTTTTTTATAAGGAGCTGTTTTTGTTTTATATGTCAATTATAGCTCCATCATTGCTCAAAGTAGGTAAGTAACTTTGATGTTAATAAAAAAAAAAAAAATGTAAATCAAGGAAATTTCTCTGGCATTTCTTTCTTTTTGCTGTATTGAAAACGTACCGAACCGTGACACCAGTGTATGGTATCGAACCGAACCGTGAATTTTGTGGACCGTTACACCCCTATTATTCATATATAATTTTTTAGATTCCTAGATTTATTTGTTGCACTTTTTATACAGTTATATTGTAAAACTAAAATACCTTTTTATAAAATAATTCTATCAATTCATACAGGGCTAGTATGAATTGCAGCTGTATACACACCCACGTATCGGATTAGTACTCGGTATCGGCCGATACCCTGAGTCCAGGTATCGGAATCGGTATCGGGAAGGAAAAAAGGGTATCGGAACATCTCTACTCATTTGCATATTCATAGAACTGCGTATACTAAATAAGGCAAGGGTGCAGAGTTACATTCAAGATATTTTAAGGTATGAAAGTTTTTCAAGGAAAAAAACTAGGGCTGGGGGAATTAACGCGTTAATTTTTGCGATTAATTTGAAATGTTTAACGCGCTAAAAAAAAATAACGCAATTAACGCAGCACTTTTTTTTTTTTTTTTTTGCCTCGTTTTAATGATTTCCTGTTGCAGCAAGGCTACTATTGAAAAGGCCGAAATATGCCGTCACGCCCTTCCGTGTTCGGCGATCAGGTTTCATTCTCACGCAGCTATCATGAGCGGGTCTTTTCCCCTCCGTGTGTGCGCCACGCTCTGTGTTCCGTGTGTGTGTGTGTGTATCGGCGCGCTCTGTCGTTAACGGCCCAGCAGCGCGCTCTCCGTTCCTTGTGTGTGTGTGTGTGTCGGCGGCTCTGTCGTTAACGGCCCAAACGCTTCAATCATGTACCGAGCACTGGAAAAGTAAAGTCCACTCAAATAATGTGAACTTTCTCTGTAGACTTCTGTTTGCTGAGCTGGTATAGCCATGCTGGGCAACAATGGTAAAATGACCTGCTCTGATCACTTGCTCTGGTAATAATAGCTTTGGACTATATTTTATTTTGATAATTATAAAAAAAATAAAAAAAATAAAAAAAATAATAATAATAATCTGTTAAATTGATTATTTTGATTGATTATTGAAAAAGAATAATATATTGATATATTGATGTTTAATATTTTAATATAGGGCTATTTTCTGTTCCTTTTTTTCCTGTGGTGTTTAATTAGGTGATTCTAAGTTAAAAGGGATAGTTCGGCCAAAAAAGAAAATTCTGTCATCATTTACTCACCCTCAAGTTGTTTCAAACCTGTATGAATTTCTTTTTTCTGCTGAACACAAAAGAAGATATTTTGAAAAATGTCGGTAACCAAACAGTTGATGGACCCCATTGACTTCCATAGTAGGAAAAAAAAATACTATGGAAGTCAATGGGGTCCATCAACTGTTTGGTTTGGTCTTTTGTGTTCAGCAGAAAAAAGAAATTCATACAGGTTTGAAACAACTTGAGGGTGAGTAAATGATGACAGAATTTTCTTTTTTGGCCGAACTATCCCTTTAAATATTGATGATTACAAGCTTGGGGGAATTGCAATTAATTACAGAAAATTGTGCAATTAATTAGTTAAAAAATTTTAATCGATTCCCAGCCCTAAAAAAACACATTTTGGTGTCAAATATGAGCACAATTATTGACTACAGAACAGAATGAAACAATAAATAAATAAATATCGGTTTGTTTATTGGGCATGAAAAAACCTCAGTGTGGGTGGAGCTCTAGAAGAGCTGATGGTGTACCTGAGTCCGACTCCACCCGTAGGCGCAGTCTGAAGTGAGATGCGTGTTCAGAGGACCCTGGGCTCTTCTGGTGTGACGTCTCCACTAGACTCACTCCAGGTGTTAGGTTCACCTGATACGACCCGTCCGCTGTCTGGATGCTCAGCAGGGAATCATGTTTGGACTCGACTTTCACATCTGCACCATCCCTGGCAATGTCACCGCTGTGGGGATAAAGTACAGACAGTGCTGAAACATGCGTGACAGTAACAGCTCGAGTGCAGTTGCTTTCTGAAGTTTGAGTTTATTCGACATAAAAAGTAGCAATACAACATTGTTACAACTTCTTTGTCAATAAAATTA